>NC_039362.1:119625480-119986072 GCF_003573695.1 Papaver somniferum
GACGAGGCTTCTTACAGGGATTATCCGCTGCTGGATGGTTTGCTCTGAGTGAGCATTTGTGGTTGTTGTTTTTTGAATAAATCTGAGTTTCTAGTTAGGTGAAACAGTTGATCATAGTATGAACGAATTTTGCACATTTATGAAATGTTTAATGAACAAAGGAGCATTCGCATGCTCTTTGGAGGAATGAAATTACATTTTTGAAAATGCTTGAAATGATGAAGAGGTAGTTTATTTCGTGGGTCATGCATAATAAGCTTTGAGACATTTTCCATTGATGATGTTTCCTTCCTGTAGATGGGGAAAAACGATTTGCTGGTTTTTAAGGAATTGAGGAGACGACCGTACGGAGGAGACTCCTCGAACCGAGTGAAATGTTAAACCTCACACAGATGCACCGCTTCAAAGGGGGTGCTTTAGATTCGAGAGATCAATCTGTAGTACTCTGGCCTAAATCAAGACAATGACCGTTCCAGAGTAAATTCGGTCACAAGAGAGGATGGGTTGATCTGTAGGAGGGAAGCTGAGAAATGTGTGGAATCAATGGTAATCAAAGATTGTGGGTGTGTGAATTCCGAATACGATAAGCTCTGGGTGATTGAAATTGCTCAATTGAGAGTAGTTGCTCAATTGATGAATTGATGGTCTCATGTTTTCGATGAGACGTGAGATTGATGATACTGATGATGCGTATTCAATCATGATTCAGAGACTTATTTATATTGCTGGAATTGTAGACACCATGATTCCATGAAGTGTGACAGTTGATGGAATCAAGGAGTGGGGAAGTGGAGATCGTGTTTGAAACCAGTTGCTCAACGTGTGGAGACTTGGTCGATTTTCCACCCACTACCTCGTGACTTCCTTCAACTGATTGCACGACTCGCTCCACTGCCTGCCGTCGTCCGATCACCGACTGGCCAGATTCCGGCCGGCGCCGACCAGGTAAGCGCGGATTTTTTTTTTCCATATGTTATGACCTTCATGAGTTGTTCATGTTTCGATCATGATGAAGTTATATACATGTGTGTATATTAGTGTGAGTTTTATGAAAAACCCTCGTTTTTGAAAACGTATGTTCGTTCGATCGTTAGTTTTGTAAACTAACTATAATCCCTGATTTAGGAGAGATTTTTTTTTAGTATATGAGCCTAGGTTCAGTGATAAAACTTAGTTTATGAGCTTTCATGTGTACCAAGGTTCTATCATAAAAGAAGTGAATTTTCATGAAATCAGAATAATCCTTCGTTTTAAAGACAAATAACGATGACACGAAGGAAAATATGTATGATGAACTTGTGTCCAGTGATAAAATTTTGCTTATGAGCTTTCATGTAAATACAAAACTTTATCATATGTATGAGATGTGAGATTTCACAATATTTTTTGAAATAAACCTTCGTTTTAAAGACAAATAATGACGATACGAAGGAATTTTTTTTTTTTATATATATGCAGTCGTGACATATATTGTGTAAAATATGATGGTATATTTTATTTGCATGAATTAGATAAAATTCTTGAGAATTTATGTAAGCAATGTTGCATTAATTGATGCTTTTTTCGAAAAATTAGAAACGTGGGTTTTGAGGAACCTTCGAAGATAGACAATATATTTATGATGAAATATTTTATTGTTGTAAACTCCACAGGTCAGTTGTGTGAATGTTCACATTATGAAAATTGTGTTCGTGATTTTATGAAAAATCAGTTTTGAAATTAATAAAGTTTCGTTTGTTTTTGCAGTTCTCGAAGAGACGAACGATATTGAGGTGTTAACTCTAGCATTACTATCAATATTGTTAGTGGAAGTATAAAAGGTAAGAGTTAAGTGTTACCATTTTTTGTTGATGTTGGTTTGTTTACATAGTAGTAATCTTTGATCTTCCGGTTCCAGAAAATGTCGACCAACAATAACAACAATTACGATTAATGGTATTCCTCTTCTTCCTCTGGCTCTTATGATGAGGATTCCGACGCTCCTGTAGCGAAATCAAAGGCTAGGGTTACCCGGGAAGGGGCGAAGCCTAATGTTCCTTTGGGTGAGCGAAGAGTCTCTTTTGCTGAACTCGAAAAGAAAGAGCTGAAGACAAAAAGGAGGATGCCCGTCAACGTGAAAAAGATCGCACCCGGCGTAAGAGACAGAGGGTTGAGGAGAAGCGTCAATTCTTGGATGGGGTGCCTTCTGATTCCGATGCTGATGCTTCTGAAAGAGAGATCACATGGGAACCATCGGAGCGTTACATTAAGCCTGATCGATATGAAAGAGAGCATCGGAGGACGATGAAGAAAATTGAAGTTGAAGCTGCAGCAGAAGATAATTCGGATTCAGATGATGATGTTATCTTCCGTCCACCGGACTTCACCAATGATCTTGACAGTGACTCTGAAGAAGATGATTCCGAGAAGGACAGTGACGATGAAGCTGACAATTCGGATGAGTCCGACGAGTAGTTTTACTTTCATCTTCTTGTAGATGGTAGAGCATTCCCTTTTTAGTCTTCATAGTGGATATCTTTCTTTTGACTGTTTAAACGACTTTACTTCTATTAGACTTTTCTTCTGAATGATGAACATTTTGTTAACGTCGATTTCTTCTAATCCATGACATGGACCAATGTCCATATATCCAAATTCATCATGACTTGTCGATTTTCATGAGAAGTAACATACAACCTAGAATTTATGACGTGTACAAGGCCGCGTGGCCTATCCTTTGACCCATGATGTTCAGTCCCCAGTGTGTTATTTTCCTCCGCGTCTTCTGTATCGATATTTGAAGCCTAGGGTTCCAGTGAAACTCGTAACTGAGTTGACCATATGACTATCGCCTGATATATATCTTCAAGACTCCAAATCTATGATCCACACAGATATTTCTTCCATTCCTGAGTCAGTTTCATCGTGCAAAGAAGTTTTGATCCTACCCTCTTGCCGTCATGTCGAAAAATGTCATTTCTTCTCAAGATGATCTTCAGTCGGAGCGTGAAATAGCAACGTCTATCTCAGTAGGTTGTACACTTATTCTTCTTCCCTTTTCTTGTCTTTGTTCAATCGAGATTGTTGATCACAAGAGAATGATTTGTCGTAGGACTGTAAGAAGAATGCTACTCCTCATAATGCAAGGCCTAAGCGGACTGTTAGAGCTCATGCCCGGTATGGATCGGCTCGTGCTGAAGCTGGATCGTCCGTAAGTAAACCTATGACTCTTGAGATTGTACTGAGTCCCAGGATTAACACTCCTTCGTTTCATCGTAGGCGGATGTCCTTGTCGTCATCGATGCTAGACGACGAAAGATTGGAAAGTCCGTGACCGTGGTTGAGGTTGAGTAAATCAGTAACCAAGCATGTGAAGATTCTGTAGGATTCGTGGAGACCGGTGACGGTGTCCATGCTCGTGAATACCCAACCGCTGGACTTTTATTCGATGCCCCATTGATTAATACCTTCCCAGACAATGAAATGGTCGGCGGATTCGTGGTTCCCAAATGTCACGCGTCTCTGTACACCAAGATCTGGAAGAAGTATGGTCACATTGCTAACACATAAGTGTGGAAAGGTTTTCTTCCAACCCTTTTAACCACGGTAGCAGGGCTATTGCCGATCATCGAGGAAATGAATCAGATGCACTTGCGAGACGTCAAAAACCATGAACTGCACCAATGGGATGAAATGATCTCGAATTGTGAGGTATTGTGATTCAATGTAAGATGGCTCCGTCGTCGTCTTGAGATAATCAAGGTTCATAAGGCGGCAGAGGATGCTGATGCAATTTCCATGAATGCAGCTTTACTGGATGAGGAGAGGATACTGGCTCTGGAGTCGTCAAGGGTTGAGAAAGCGGTCGAAGACTTGAAGGCAAAGACCAAGATTTTTCAGAAGAAGCTTGACGAGGCTTCTTACAGGGATTATCCGTTGCTGGATGGTTTGCTCTGAGTGAGCATTTGTGGTTGTTGTTTTTTGAGTAAATCTGAGTTTCTAGTTAGGTGAAACAGTTGATCATGATATGAACGAATTTTTCTCATTTTTGAAATGTTTAATGAACAAAGGAGCATTCACATGCTCTTTGGAGGAATGAAATTACATTTTTGAAAATGCTTGAAATGATAAAGAGGTAGTTTGTTTCATGGATCAGGCATAATAAGCTTTGAGCCGTTTTCCATTGATGATGTTTCCTTCCTTTCCTCCATTGATTGCTAAAATTTTGTAGTATCCGCTAGACACTGTGATGAGTGCTAAAAAGTGCATATTTCTATATATTTTTCTTGGCATTTAACTCATCTTTTGTGCATTAATCCTACATTTTAACCCATATTCTGTATTTTCATTGTTTTCAAGAATAAATATTTTTATTAATTAATTTTGCATTTTTAGGTAATAAATAAAGACTAGATGAGTTGCGGAGCGAAAAGTGCAAAGACACGGAGAAAACCGGCGGAAACTCTAGAGGAAAAGAAGTGCAGAATGCGGTATGGAAGACTCAAGGATGAAAATGGGCTCACAAAGGAAGAAATTGTTCTTAAAGAAGAAGTGGGCTCAAGATTGTTTAAGCCCAAACCCATTTTCTAAGCCTAAAATCAATACACAAACCCGTTTCTCTCCTTCACCGTCAGATTGAATCCATTCCATCATCCAACGGTCGCTCCATCAGAGTCCATCGAGTTTTGATGTTCCTGTCTAACACTATAACACCTAACTCCATCTTGGACCGTCAGTTTTGATGTATCTCAGATCCAACGGTCGTTCCACACCCATCTCCATCGCGCCGTTGGATCATTCCTTCATCTTTTCATCCAACATCTTCCCTTTGCTAAACATCAAAATTTGATGAGCCCGCTCAACACCATAATCTAAAAATCCTATACCGAAAACAAACACCACCTAACCCTAAAAAAACTATCGGGCTCTTCCTTCTTCTTCCCCTCTTCTTCACTGCCTCCTCCATGTCCGCCAGCACCAACTCCATGTTCCCGCTCAACCACCACCACAACCACCTCTACTAACTCTCAAATCACTCAACCACTATAACCCATCTCCACCACCATCATTACCATCTATCTAGACACCTATTTTCTCAATTTCTACACGTTTCTCTTCCAAAACCCTAACGTGTAAAATTGATAAATTAGGTCGAGTTAGAAGAACAATTGGAAGTAGCTAGAGACGCAGGAGAAGAATAAGAGGCATGTGTCGAAGTCAGTAGCAGTTTTCAGAGATTAGGTATGAATTAATTTCATTTTTTATCAAACCCTAATTTCATAAATTGGGGATTTTGGGGGGAAAGTGATTGATTGTATAATTAGAGGCATGGGTCGACGTATTAGGGCTGTTATCAGTAGGTTAGGTGAGTCAATTTCACTTTTTGGTGAAACCCTAATTTTCTGATAATTTGGGGATTTTTGGGTTTTTGCTTGCTTGTATAAATAGAAGGTGTTGGGTGTGAAATTGGGGCATGCCTGGGCTAGCCAGAGCTTCACCCAAGGGGCCTGGAATAGCCAGTGCTTCCAAGTTGTTTTCAGTTCATGTTTTGAAGTCAATATAATTTCAATTTCAAATGTTAATTATGTTTATCATGTTCTAATTTCATGTGCTAGGGTTTAGATGAAACTCTTGATTGTATGTTAAGATAGTTAGTAATCCTGTCACTGTTCTTGTAGTGCTGAAACTAAGTAGGATTGATAATTAGCTAGTTGAGTGAATGCATCTGTGATCAGCTGTGCTGTAAGAAGACAGCTGATTCTAGGGGTGTAAGAGTGAGAGTAGATAAGGATTCAGTCCATTTGAAGGGCTATGCTTAATTGAAGTAGGGAAGTTAGTAAACTTAGTGATCAAATGCACCTGTGATTGAGTGTGCTGTAAGAAGACACTCAATGCTAGTGGTGAACTAGAGAACTTAGGGGATTAACCTTCCACTAATGCGGATTGCTAGATGACTGGTTGAGCAAACAAGCCTGTGATCAGCTGTACTGTGAGAAGACAGTTGATGCTAGGGGTAAGTTAGTAAGATTAGTTAAGTAAATCATCCACAATCTTCCCTGAGATGAAACAAGAACATGATTGATTAGGATCTTCCTTAGTTTAGGATCAAGAAGTAGATTCAAAGACCCTAGTACCTTCATTCTATACTTCACTGCCTTTGGCTCATTGACATTGTAACTGTCACTGCCACTGTCACTGCCACTGTCACTTACTGTCACTACTTAGCTTAGGAAACTTCAACTACACACACAAGTCCCTGTGGATTCGACCCGTTCTTGCACAAACTACAACCGACACCGTGCACTTGCGGTTTAACAAGTAGGCTTTCTTTTACTCTTATTTTCTACATCTTTAAGAGCCTACCAAGTTTTTGGCGCCGCTGCCGGGGACTTGGATGCCGTGTTTTTGAAGTTTTTCTTGCTGTTCTTTGCATACTCATACCTGCTGTGTAGTTCTGATAAGCATCTTAGTGTACTCATCTTGCATATTGCATCTGTAGCTGTAACTTAGTACCACCTGTAGTTCTGCACCATTGTAGTTCAGCATCATTCCTGTCACTTTGCTGATTTTTACTTCATTCCTGTACCTATTTGTTTCAGCTGTAAATTGTAGTTCTTTACTGCATCTTAGTTTGTTCACTGCATAGGCAGCTGTAGCTCATCTTGCATTCTCAGCTGCATTCTCATACCAGCTGCATTCTTTGCTTGCTTCTCATAATCAGCTGTGTAGCTTGCTGTAGATTACCTGCCATTTTGTAGTTGTTAACCTAGCATCACTGCATTTTCATTTTCACTGTCCCTGCATTCCATTTTCATCTGTAACTTCTATAACTACATGTTAGTTTTCCGTTTGTAGCTGCACCTACATCATTGTCCTGTCCATTCCTGGCCTGGGTTGTTGCTTTACCCATTTGTTTCAGAGATCTGAACTTCTTATCTGAGCTGCCAGGTGCCTGAGCTTGTGGTGTTGCTGATAAACAAGCCTGCAAACTGCCTGTTGCTGTTGTTGAGCTGTGCTGCTAGCCTGAACTGCTGCTGTGGAGCTGGTGCTGCACTATTGTTGCTAGAACTTGTGCTCCTGCTGGTGCTCCTGCTGGTGCCAGGCCAAGTCTGCTGCAACCCCTGCTGTCTGGTGCTAAATTGAGCCATCAAGCCCAACTGGGCCTGCTGAAGTTGCTGCCAAGCTTAACAAGTTGAGCCAAGCCCAATTGGGCCTGAACAAAGACAAAAGCTTAGGATGATCCAAAGCCCAACTGGGCTTTTGCAACCAAACTGAACAACTGGGCTGTGCTTCAAAGGTAAGCCTAAACCCATTAAGAGAACCCAACCTGTGGGCTTCCGTTTTTAATTTGTGGGCTTGTAATAATTTTTTCCATTTTTTTGTTGGGCTTGTAATTTAAGTTAACTTTTGGGTTTGTATTTGAGCTTAACTGTGGGATTGTCCCTATCAAAATTTTGGGTTTCAAAAACCCAACAAACAACCTAAACAAGGTTAACTGAACCTACCAACTCAGCTGGGCTTCATTAGTTTCTGGGCTTGCTGAAGTCGTTAGTGGGCCGTGTACCCAAACTCTAGGCCGAAAGTTGGGCTCTGTTTCACAACAGTTCCCAAAACCCATTGCCTCACCAAAGCACAACCAAAACAGTGGGCTTCTCCCAATAAGAACCAAATTTTTAATCCCATCAAAAACCAAATTTTTTTAAAACCCATTAAAACCAAATAGTGGGCTTTGTGTCATTTCAAAATGGGCCAACCTCGTGCTCTCCATGAATACATGTATCCATCAATACAAATTCCATTATCATGTATTGTCTTACCTCAAACCAATAACCCTTTTAAAATAAATGCAAACATGATACAAATACTTCCTATATTTCGAGGGTTCGATTCTGAGAACCCCTATACTCATGTAAGAGAGTTTGAACAAATTTGTCGGACTATGCAACCTGATCATATGTCCGAAGACTCTCTGAAATTGCGTTTGTTTACATTTTCTCTAAAGGAAAGGGCCAAAACATGGTTTTACGGTTTGAGACCACAATCAATCAACACTTGGGACCAACTCACAGATCTATTTTTCAAAAAATTCTTTCCACATCATAGGACCATCGCTATTCGTCAAAGTATCAATTGTTTTGTCCAATTGGATGAGGAAACTGGTTTTGACTATTTTGAACGTTTTAATGATTTGTTGAGCGAATGTCCACACCATGGATTTGAGAAGTGGAGACTTGTCGCTATCCTCTATGAGGGACTAGACTTTAAATCTCGAGCCATGGTTGAGTGTATGTGTAATGGTGAATTTCTTGATAAAACTGTGGATGATGCATGGAAATTTTTAGCTGAGATTGCAGAGAAAACCCGTCACTGGGAATCCATTAGGGAAACTGAGACACTATCACATGATATAGGTGGTAATGAATTGAACTTTGAAAATAGCATGTCTAGTCCTTCTCATGTGTATGATATTGAATATGAACCTAATCTAGAGGAACATGAGTTGACTAATGACACCACAACTGCTAATAGGGACAAGTATGCATATTACTATGATGATGATAATGATAATGTTATGTTAGAAGAACATGTATATGCTGAAAATGTTGTGGAACCTTTGGTTTCAAATACAATAGGCTTTTCTGCCCCGACCTTCATGAATGATATTTCTTCTAATATTCCATATGCATGTGATGTTGATACTGATTTTGATATTGTGCAATTATCCTGTGAAGAGCATGACTTAGGTAAATCTTCTGTTGACACTAATGATCCTATGCAGGAAAACATAGTTGATGTGTCTGATTCCATACTTAAGCCACAATATATTGCTTCTGTTGATGATAATTTGAATATATCGGATAACCACGATTCTGAATTAGGACTTGTGCAAATTTTTTGTGATGATGAGCATGCTACACATCTTGAGTGTGACTTAGATAATGCTGATGTGACTGATAATACTGATACTCTTGATCTCATGCATGTGAGACACTTAGATGTCACTTTCTTGCCTAAGTCACAATCTGATACCCTTCCACCCAACCTAGAGTTGGTTTGTACCCATATTGTCAAACCAATTTTTCTGAGAGTCCCTAATCTAGGTTTGGAACTGTGTGCTTCCCAAGTCCTTTTGGACTATTTTGCATCTAAGTATAATATCTTTGAGGAACCACAGTTGGAATTAGCATGTGTACCCGTCCCTAGCAAAGTTCATTTCGAATTAGACCTTGTGCATGATGAACCCCAAAAACTGCGAGATTTTGTATCCAAAATTTTATCTGTTGAAAAATCCAGGTTTGGGGGTAGCTCATTTTGTATCACAGTTTCACTTGCATTTATTTCCTGTTATATTTGTGTGAAGCTGTTGAAACCTCTACACTTTGTCTTTTGGGTTGATCCTCAACTCTTTAGATTGTTAGTGTATGGTGAATTTTTTGTATATAATCCAGTAGATAAAATTTCTTAAAACCCTTTTGTTCCTTTTGTATATATTTTGCTAATCCAATATGATCTCGGCTGAAATATGTTGGATTTTTTTCCTTGAATAACGGAGTTCTAATCTTGCTTTCGCCGAAATCGGGTATTCTCTTTCCTTTTTCTCTACTCAACATGATCCTCTTCATATGTTGTAGTATAATTTTGTTCATATTTTGAAACATTGAGGACAATGTTTAGTTTAGGTTTGGGGGTATAGAGTAGATACCACGATCACATGCCATAATTGAAAACAAGAACTCCTTCTTTTTGAACTCTTTTTGAAAAAATTTAAAAATTCCAAAAAATTTATGAAAAAAAAAAATAATAAATTAAAAAAATAATAAAAAATGGAGCTCATTTACCTTGAAATGTTGACTCTTGTGCAAATATGTAATTATTAGGAGTCTTAGTCTAGATATTTAGGCACCCTGATTCTAGCACAATTCACATAGTGATAAGAAACTTGCACGCGCACGATCTACCAATACATGTATAGCCTCGATCTTCAAGGTGTTTGATAGGAAGTTAGATTGCCAATCACTTTAGAATACTGAATGAGACTTGACTAGCTTGTTCTTTGGTTGGCTGGGATAGAAGTTGGAGGATACGTTAAGAAAAGCAACCATAGAATTTGACCGGATGCATTCGATAAGGGCCACCTCTTGCTAAGAGTCATGTAATTATGTTTTTCTTTTTGTTCATGTATCAAAAGTGTCACTATGTTGTAAAGATCAAAGTTATTTCTTACAAAAAAAAAAATCAAAAAAAAAAAAAAATCAAAAAAAAAAAAATAAAAATAAAAATAAAAAACAAATATTCAATCAAGTATTTATTTATTCCATGTTTTGTCATGTTAAAGACAATATTCTCTCTTGTTCCAACAATAAAAGAGAGTAATCAATGTAAATAAGAGTCATGTAAAGAGTCATCTTTTTGTTGTAAATAGTCTTGTAATAAGCAAGGAGGGTGCAGCCATCGATGTATAACGCGGGTAAACTGAAATATCACCAACTCATTGGGTGAACATTCACAATTCTCGTAAAGCCGGACAGCTAGCTTGGCTTAGAATTCGGTTCTTAGCCTAAAAACTATCTCTTGGTGGTTAGTAGTCATAACTTCAGGTCATTCTAGAAACATGTGTAGATACACTTTACACTCTTATCACATGTCTTTATTTGTTATCAGTGCTAGGATTGTGCCTTTAATAGCTAGATTGACATCTCCATTTTGCTGTGAGCTTAAACTGACTTGCACATGTCACATTTGATGGAATCTGAGCTTATATTTTGACCTAGAACTTTGTAGGTACGTTCTAAGCAAACCTTCACGAGACTTCACTCGTCCACTAGGGACACTTAGTGGTTTAAAAGGCTTAGTGCATATGCTAAATGCATTCGAGAGACCAGCGACAGTGGTATAGGTAGGATTTCCTTAGTTTTGTTTTACTTGAGGACAAGTAAAATTCAGGTTTGTGGGTATTTGATGAGTGCTAAAAAGTGCATATTTCTATATATTTTTCTTGGCATTTAACTCATCTTTTGTGCATTAATCCTACATTTTAACCCATATTCTGTATTTTCATTGTTTTCAAGAATAAATATTTTTATTAATTAATTTTGCATTTTTAGGTAATAAATAAAGACTAGATGAGTTGCGGAGCGAAAAGTGCAAAGACACGGAGAAAACCGGCGGAAACTCTAGAGGAAAAGAAGTGCAGAATGCGGTATGGAAGACTCAAGGATGAAAATGGGCTCACAAAGGAAGAAATTGTTCTTAAAGAAGAAGTGGGCTCAAGATTGTTTAAGCCCAAACCCATTTTCTAAGCCTAAAATCAATACACAAACCCGTTTCTCTCCTTCACCGTCAGATTGAATCCATTCCATCATCCAACGGTCGCTCCATCAGATTCCATCGAGTTTTGATGTTCCTGTCTAACACTATAACACCTAACTCCATCTTGGACCGTCAGTTTTGATGTATCTCAGATCCAACGGTCGTTCCACACCCATCTCCATCGCGCCGTTGGATCATTCCTTCATCTTTTCATCCAACATCTTCCCTTTGCTAAACATCAAAATTTGATGAGCCCGCTCAACACCATAATCTAAAAATCCTATACCGAAAACAAACACCACCTAACCCTAAAAAAACTATCGGGCTCTTCCTTCTTCTTCCCCTCTTCTTCACTGCCTCCTCCATGTCCGCCAGCACCAACTCCATGTTCCCGCTCAACCACCACCACAACCACCTCTACTAACTCTCAAATCACTCAACCACTATAACCCATCTCCACCACCATCATTACCATCTATCTAGCCACCTATTTTCTCAATTTCTACACGTTTCTCTTCCAAAACCCTAACGTGTAAAATTGATAAATTAGGTCGAGTTAGAAGAGCAATTGGAAGTAGCTAGAGACGCAGGAGAAGAATAAGAGGCATGGGTCGAAGTCAGTAGCAGTTTTCAGAGATTAGGTATGAATTAATTTCATTTTTTATCAAACCCTAATTTCATAAATTGGGGATTTTGGGGGGAAAGTGATTGAATGTATAATTAGAGGCATGGGTCGACGTATTAGGGCTGTTATCAGTAGGTTAGGTGAGTCAATTTCACTTTTTGGTGAAACCCTAATTTTCTGATAATTCGGGGATTTTTGGGTTTTGGCTTGCTTGTATAAATAGAAGGTGTTGGGTGTGAAATTGGGGCATGCCTGGGCTAGCCAGAGCTTCACCCAAGGGGCCTGGAATAGCCAGTGCTTCCAAGTTGTTTTCAGTTCATGTTTTGAAGTCAATATAATTTCAATTTCAAATGTTAATTATGTTTATCATGTTCTAATTTCATGTGCTAGGGTTTAGATGAAACTCTTGATTGTATGTTAAGATAGTTAGTAATCCTGTCACTGTTCTTGTAGTGCTGAAACTAAGTAGGATTGATAATTATCTAGTTGAGTGAATGCATCTGTGATCAGCTGTGCTGTAAGAAGACAGCTGATTCTAGGGGTGTAAGAGTGAGAGTAGCTAAGGATTCAGTCCATTTGAAGGGATATGCTTAATTGAAGTAGGGAAGTTAGTAAACTTAGTGATCAAATGCACATGTGATTGAGTGTGCTGTAAGAAGACACTCAATGCTAGGGGTGAACTAGAGAACTTAGGGGATTAACCTTCCACTAATGCGGATTGCTAGATGACTGGTTGAGCAAACAAGCCTGTGATCAGCTGTACTGTGAGAAGACAGTTGATGCTAGGGGTAAGTTAGTAAGATTAGTTAAGTAAATCATCCACAATCTTCCCTGAGATGAAACAAGAACATGATTGATTAGGATCTGCCTTAGTTTAGGATCAAGAAGTAGATTCAAAGACCCTAGTACCTTCATTCTATACTTCACTGCCTTTGGCTCATTGCCATTGTAACTGTCACTGCCACTGTCACTGCCACTGTCACTGCTTAGCTTAGGAAACTTCAACTACACACACAAGTCCCTGTGGATTCGACCCGTTCTTGCACAAACTACAACCGACACCGTGCACTTACTGTTTAACAAGTAGGCTTTCTTTTACTCTTATTTTCTACATCTTTAAGAGCCTACCACACTGCTTTGATAACAACATATGGCCCTTCCCATTTAGGAGAGAACTTAGGAGCGGACATGTCTTTTTGAATGTGCTTTGTCGTCTTTAATACCAAATCTCCTACTTGAAATGTTCGAGGTCTTACCATTTTGTTGTAGGCTCTGGAGATCCTCTGTTTGTAGGCTTCCACATATTTTTCCACCTTGGTTCTCCTTGATTCCAGCATATCTAGCTCAGTGATTCTTGATCTGGAGATTTCGGCCTCATCCCATTGTACACCACTGGATGCTGCAACCCTGGCTGAGGGAACTTTGATCTCTGCTGGAAGTATGGCGTCGGCTGATAGACACATTTTTATGTCTGAATTGTCCCTAGTGTCTCTATTGTTAGTGCTTGATTTTGTACTTATTATGGTGTTTTTATGTTGTTGTAGGTGTTTTACGAGAAATACACTTGTGTGGAAAAAGTTGCTCAAAACGTGCTATTTGGAACCCCGGAGAACACCTACTATTCAGACTCTCGGTGTGGATAAGGGGCACCTAACTGATAAGGGGTATCCCATGGTTATTTGCACCCCAGGGCGTCACATTCTACTCGCACTCCCATCTTTGTTAGGGGGAGGTCGTCCCCTACATTTGAATCATGGTTTTGGCGGGAAAATAGTTTCCTCGCCTGCATAGCTTCCTGATATGATTTGCATGAGATTTAATCGGGATTTTGGTTAGAGTGTGATTGGGAATGACGTGTCACAGTCAAACATGGAATGTATGTTCATCAGTTTCGACAAAACATGGATTAATCTTTGGTTTAGACAAAACAGGGTTGTGGTCAACTGGAAGATTTAGGGCTTGAGTTTTGGTGATGATTTAGCCAGACTCAATAGCTGTAATTGCTTGGGAAGACGTGTATGAGCCTAACAAGATTGGTATAGGTGTTTGGTTCGATTAAATTTAGCCAGAACCCGTTGTTGAAGTGAAGCAGCGAAGATGCATGCTTTCTCGTGAAAACAGATTCTGAGGATTATTCTGTTCTATTTTTGAAAGGTTGGCGTGCATCTTGAGCATGTCCAGAACTTTATGATTTGTGTACACATTCATTTGATGCGTGATTGAGTACATATTGACAGCTGCAGACACGAAATCATGAAGAAAATAAAAAAAAAAAGGGAAACAAAATATTCCCGAGTTATGAGAGAAGATTTTGTTGTTTAATGCGATATTTGAAGGTGCTGAGAGTATATATAGGTGTTACGGGACTCAGAGAAAAGGGATGGAGAGTTAGGGGTGAGAATACAACAGAGAATCGGGAGTCGCAGAGATTGTCTCTGTTGCTGCCATTGAAGAACATACAAAGAACATAAGACTACAAGAAGCAGTCATTTTTTCTATAGTGTATACGATAGTCTCAGGACAGTCTTATATGCTACAACGATACGACCCACAGCCGACGGTCGTAGTTCTCTGGTTTGTAACAAATATGATTGTTACAAATCCGATTTTGAATTATTTCTCCATTTTCTCCTTGTAAACACCTTTTTGAGCAATGAAAAATTCCTTTGAGTGTGTTTTCACCATGCGGAGCTAGACCCCATCACTGGGACAACGGAGGAAGCAACTTTTCATGATTCTGGTAAATGAATTAATTCTTTTATTGACTTTTTGCATAGATTTAATTGTTTTATGATTTCTATTAATTATTTTTTATTTTGTTAGATGCCGCATGCTTAGTTCTAAATACTTTAGATGCGTCATGCTTTTAACTTACAAATAATATTTTACAAAATCTATTTTTGGGAAAGAACTAGAGTCACAACTTCTTTTGTTTGAACTATATTGTCTAGAGTGAATGACTGAACCATAACAATATGAAAAGTAGTGGAATCCCGCGTCTCAGTCTCTCTTCATCCTGTGAAAAATTTTGTATATATATTTTTCCTTAATTTATTTATTAAGTCTTAAAACAAATTCTCAACAAATCTGAGTGAACGAATCATCTTACTACAACATCATTAAAAAATACCATCATCGGCTCAATAGACAAGGAATATGGCGAAGTACCGATCAAGATCCTTGGTGCAGTTCTGTAAGCCCATAGAGCCATGGGTAATTGCTCATGCCATGATCGAGGATTGTCATGAATCGTCCGACTGATAATCCTGACCAAAGTCTTGTTGGTACTTTCTGCCTGACCATTTCCTTGTGGATAGTAAGGTGTGGAGAAGATTTGTTTGATCCCATATTTATTGAGCAGCTTCTCAACATCTTGATTGGAAAAAGGAGTTCCGTTATCTGTGATGATATGCTTAGGAACTCTGAATCTGCATATTATGTGCTCTTTGATGAAGGCAGCAATCGTAACTCCGGTGGTGCTTCGAAGAGGAATAGCTTCGACCCACTTGGTAAAGTACTCTGTCGCAGTGATGATGTATTCATGTTTTTTTGAATATTCTGGATTTATCTTCCCAATGATATCTAGTCCCCAGCTGTAGAAAGGCCACAGACTATTCACAGAATTCAACGGGAGACAAGGAGTGTGGATGAGATTACCATGGTTTTGGCATTGGTGACACCTCTGAACGTGTGCGGATGCATCATCTTCCATGGTTGGACAATAATATTTCTCATGAATTTGAAGAAATAGTTTCCTCTTTCCTTGATGTTCTCCATCATGTACTTCCTTCAGGATTGTAGGGATTTCATGTTCGGCTAAGCACCTCAGTAAATTTCCACCAAAGCTTTTGCGGTATAAGATCACATTGAGATAGACGAATCTCTTAGATTTCTGAATGAGTTTGACTGCTTGCTTCTTTTCCAGCAGTAGTTCGTTGTCCCGGAGATATTTGATGTAAGTCTCCCTCCAGTCCCCAGTGTGGTGGACCGTCAAAACCTCCAAGTGATGAGGAGGTGTTTGGCAATCAGGACAAGATCCTTGTAAGGCTCTTGACTGAGTCTCCATGGATGGCCAATAGTACCCCATTCTTTGAAGATTTATGTAAAGTGTTACCACTAACGTTTGCCCACAGACTTCCTCATGTATGCGTTTGAGCTGTTCTTCCGCTTCGTCGCTCCCAAGACATCGTGATAGAGATCCATCAGGGTTTCGATAGTATAGCCCTCCATGAAGCAAGAAATAGTTCTTCAATTCCTTGAGGCTGACTTGGCCTTCTGAGATAGAGCTGTTCAATTCATGAATGATGGGTGCTCGCCAATCGTTCGCTGGAATGTCTTCGATCTGAGTGAGCCAAGTTGAAGATACCGTACGCCTCTGTACAGTGATCGTTTTCTGTGCTCCTTCGAATTGCAGCTTGGAGGCGAGAGTTGCTAGGCATTCAGCATGCCTATTGTTAGTCCGTCTAGTATGGACGATCGTTGCGTCAACAAAATAAGTCAACAGTCGCTGAGCTTCGGTTCTGAATGGACCAAGTGCGATTTATTTGAGAGAATACGTTCCATTCATCTGGTTGACCAATAATTTTGAATCTCCCCTTATTTCGAGGTGTGTTGCTCCTGCTTGATTGACCAAGGATAATCCTAATAGGAAGGCTTCATATTCCGCTGAGTTGTTGGTGCAGTGGAAATCCAACTTGAACGAATGTGAGAAAACTTCACCAGATGGAGACACAAGCACTATGCCTGCTCCTCCGGTGTCACTACTAAGGGTGGCAGATCCATCAAAGTATAGAAGCCATGTTTCTTCCTTGATGACCAAGATGTCTGGGAATTCTCCGGGCACTTCTTCATGTAGTGTTGTTGTGTCTTCTCCTGGAAAAGCGGCGAGCAAGTCTGCGACAACTTGACCTTTGATGGCTTTAGGTGGCGTGCAAGCTATGTCAAATTCTAACATCTGGAGTAGCCACTTCGCTGGTCTCCCTATCAAGGTTGGCTTTGATAGCAAGAACTTTATGGGATCAGCTTTGAATATAAGTACGAATCTGTTAAATCAAATCGGTCGTTCGACGCCTTCCTCGTCTTCCTGAGCGAGGAGTGCGCCGATGGCGACGTCACTGGAGGCTGTGTAAAGAATCAGGGGTCGTCCCTGCACTGGAGACCTCATGAAGGCCGGTGACAATAATATATGTTGCATTTTATGGCAAGCTTCTTGTTGAACAGCTGTCCAGGTGAAGCTTGCTCCTTTCTTCAGCAGAGGTGTGAACGAAGCGATGAGTTGAGCTAATCCAGGAATGAAGCGTCGAATATAATTTACCTTGCCCATAAAGCTCTGTAGTTCCTTCACGGTATGTGGAAGAGGCATGGTGATAATAGCTTTTGCCTTGTCTGGGTCGACTTTGATCCCTTCATCCGTGACCAGGAATCCTAAGAATTTTCCGGAAGAAACTCCGAATGCGCACTTCAAAGGATTCATTTTTAATTTGTATTCCCTGCATCTTTCAAACACCTGCCTTAGAACTTCGAGATGAGATGCCCGGGTCTTCGATTTTACCACCACATCATCAACATAGTATTCCACTTGCTTGTGCATCATGTCGTGGAATATGGCAGTCATGGCTCGTTGATAGGTGGCACCAGCATTTTTTAATCCAAAGGGCATCACAGTGTAGTGAAAATTCCCAATGGGAGTACGGAACACAGTCTTGTTGGCGTCATGTTCATACATCTTGATCTGGTTGTACCCACTATAGCCGTCCATGAATGAGAACATACCGTGACCACTGGTTGCATCGACGA
This sequence comes from Papaver somniferum, assembly GCF_003573695.1. Lineage (NCBI taxonomy): Eukaryota > Viridiplantae > Streptophyta > Magnoliopsida > Ranunculales > Papaveraceae > Papaver > Papaver somniferum. The sequence goes on from NC_039362.1 coordinate 119,643,191, forward strand.
GCATGTCAATGTTAGGTAGAGGAAAATCATCCTTTGGACAACATTTATTCAAGTTCCTGAAGTCGACACAACATCTGATTTGACTATTTTTCCAGGTACTACATTTGCTATCCACGTTGGATGAAGAATAGGTTTGATGAACCTTGCTGCCAACAGTTTCTGGTATTTCGACCTTGATTTTCTCCTCAACTTCGTGTCTAAATTGTCTGAACGGTTGTTTGACAGCTTTGGAACCAGGGACGATGTGCAGGTGATTGGTGACGAGTTTGTCATCCAGACCCGGTCCAGGAGAAGACATCTTGATATTCTTTCAATAATTTTACCAGCTCGGTCCGCTCCTCTGGTGATAGCGCTGAACTGATCAGGATTGGCCTTGGATCGTCTTCAGTCCCAATGTTGATTGTTTCAAGATCGTCAGTGGTAGAGTCAGTGTCGTCCTGAGTTGTCGTGGGGCATCTTGGACTTCTTCTTCAAGTGATTGCTCACTATGACACGATTCTTCATGGTGGGGAGACTTTTCATCCTTCTCCACGATTAATTTCTAATCTTTCCGTCGGCGATAAATGACTCTCCCTTCTACGTCTCGATCGGTCGTGAAGTTTGTCCCTGGAGTTGAGACTTGATCATTATGGCGTTTAGTCGGTGTAGTAGGTGACTTGATCATTTTAGCAGATGAGGATGACGGATCGTTATCAGCCTTCTTGATAGTCTTCCAGCTTGGAAGTGGAGTACTGCGAATCCTGCTTGGAGGTTCCGGACGCCTTTTTGAGATTCAAGGAACTCAGTATCATAGACGGGATCATAAGGATATGATGAATCTAGAATGCGAACGATCTTCTTGTCGAGCAGGGCCTTCATGTATTGATAGTATGTTGAAGGAACCACCTTGTTGTCATGGAGCCTTGGGCGTCCAAGTATTATATGGTACTCAGGTTCTTGCTCGATCACATGAAACTTTATTTTCGATCGAATCGGCCCCACCCTCAAATCTATGTATGCATATCCATATGTATGGATTTGAATTCCTTCAAATCCTGTCATTAGGATGGGATATCGAACGATTTTACCTTGTGGGAACCTGGCCATCCTGAGAGTCTTCATAGTGACAATGTTGGTAGAAGCACCGGTGTCAACAAGAGGTCTTCTAAATTTGGTGCCTTTGATGAAACCAGTGACATACAATGCTCGGTTGTGTCCTTCATCCGTCATGCGATCTTCTTCTCCAAAAGAGATGTTGTCGATCGAATTCCCAGGCACTAGGGATACCTCTTCAATTGATGGTGTTGGAGGCGTTATTTGCACGCTGGATGATATCTGGTTGAGTGCTGAAAATGTTTCTGTGCGCTGATCCCTGGAGAAGTGCAGAAGTTCGCACAGATTTTCAACCAAATGTGTGACCTCTTGTTCCACCGGCTTCTCGTATGGGGTGAAGCTGTTGATTTGAGGGTCAGATGACGTCTCATTCCCCGGTATTGAAGCTTCTGGAGCGGAGATACTGCTTAACTCGGATGTCAATATGATGAGAAAGTCGAGGATGTGGTTTATCGTCTCCTTCATCAGGTCCATGTTCCTGGTGTGGACCTCCAGGATTTGAGCCAGCTCTGCTAAAGTCGGGATCCCTCTGCCCTCAATGCCGCCAGGTGTAACATGAGGAATGTTTCCGTTTGAAGTATTATGATCTGAATTAGTCCTAAGACCAACCATCTTGTGAGATTGTGAGATTGCGACCGAGAGAATGATCTCCCACTGTGGTCATCAATCTGTAGATGGGGAAAAATGATTTGCTGGTTTTTAAGGAATTGAGGAGACGACCGTACGGAGGAGACTCTTCGAACCGAGCGAAATGTTAGACCTCACACAGATGCACCGCTGCAAAGGGGGTGCTTTAGATTCGAGAGATCAATATGTAGTACTCCGGCCTAAATCAAGACAATGACCGTTCCAGAGTAAATTCGGTCACAAGAGAGGATGGGTTAATCTGTAGGAGGGAAGATGCGAAATGTGTGGAGTCAATGGTAATCAAAAATTGTGGGTGTGTGAATTCCGAATACGATAAGCTCTGGGTGATTGAAATTGCTCAATTGAGAGTAGTTGGTCAATTGATGAATTGATGATCTCATGTTGTCGATGAGACGTGAGATTGATGATACTGATGATGCCTATTCAATCATGATTCAGAGACTTATTTATATTGCTGGAATTGTAGACACCATGATTCCATGAAGTGTGACAGTTGATGGAATCAAGGAGTGGGGAAGTGGAGATCGTGTTTGAAACCAGTTGCTCAACGTGTGGAGACTTGGTCGATTTTTTACCCACTACCTCGTGAATTCCTTCAACTGATTGCACGACTTGCTCACATTCCATCGTGTGTTTGAACACACGTGCCATAGACCGCCAGACCAAAACCCTAAGTGATATCCCCCAAGTGACACGATTGACGTCTCGTGGTTTGTTAGTCAATTGATGACTTCGTGGTTTGATGAGACGATGAGTCCATGTAGTCGTTGAGTTGAACATGATGTTCTGAAACTCATGAATTGAACATGTCATGAGACAAAGGTATAGTTCTTACGATGAAGTGAGCAAGTATTGCTCATTCGATGGATCGTTGAATATCGATTGTTGAACCAATATTCCTTGGTTTGAGCAAATATTCCTCATCTGAGCAAATGTTGCTCATGTGATGAATTGTTGAATATTTGATCGTCTGAGCATGTGTTGCTCATCTGATGGATTATTGGCAGCTTACCAAAAATATTAATTCAATTAATGGTTGTTGAACCGAGCATAATTAATAATATTAATGACCATGAGGTCGTCGTAAAATTATTAAGGTTAGAATCTGGAATGATGATCCTTGGATTCAGAAACCCTAATTTGATCAATTGATGATCAATTCATGGTTCGTCAAAAATTTAACCATGGGACGAAGGAGGAAGAGACTACATGGGACCGTGGATCAACCATGTAGTGTCCATATGCTCACGTGAGCAAATACGAAGAACTCCTGAAGAGTTGACGATTTGTTGGTGGAAGAATGATTAAATGCTGGCTTAATCATTTATTCAAAATGCTCGTCTGAGCCTTAGGTGAGAAAACCTAATTAATTATGACGAGGCGAGGGACCGACCATGGAGTCATGAAACCGGTCATGGGTTGTCCCGTGACCGCCTGACGATCACTTCATGAAAATCCAAAGTGTTTGGGAGAGTTTTGGACCTAATACGAGCAATTGTGCAAATTAGGTCAAAACTGTGAAAATTGATGGGACCGGCTTCCGTGAGCCAAAGAGCCAATCTTGGTCGGTCAAGATAGCATGCTCGTGTCCCCAAGGAGTCCGCGTCTCAGTCCTGAGAATTTTGATATTTTCTGGCGTGCAATTGAGCATTCATTCGAGAAAATATGCCAAAATTAGGGTTTCGACGAAACTGAGGAAAACACCATGAGATGATGAAAAATAATTATAAAATAAGGAATGAGGAGGCGTGGGACCACCGCGGTCAAGGCATGGTCGTCCGATCGTGACCGCGGTCCCGTGGTGCCTTTTCCTTAATTTTATAATATTTTGATGATTTTATGAAAAATTCATGAATTTTGAGAAATTTGATGAATTTAGGGAGTTTCCATGAATTGAAGGAGTTTTCATGAGTTCAAGGAAGCAAAAGATATTAAAATAATAAAAACAAGGGCGTGTGGGACCGTAGAAGGCATGGCCTGCCGGCTAGGGCCTGGTCCCATGAGTTTCCCTAATTTTTTAATATTTTTAGGTATTTTGATGATTTGAGGGAATTTTTCCTAATTTAAGAGAAATACCATGAAATCAAGGAATTTGATGAATTCAAGGAAAACTAATAATAATAAAATAATAAAACAAAGGGGCGTGTGGGACCGCATGGACGGCCGGCCAAGGCCAGGTCCCACAAGTTTTCATAATTTATTTTATTTTATTATTATTTGATGATTTGTGCAAAAATACCATGAAATCAATGAGTTTTTTCATGAAATTAGAGAAATAATAATAATAATAATAAAATAATAAGGAACCGTGGGGTGTGGGGCCGGTTGGGACCAAGGCATGGCCGGTTGGCCAATGGTCATGCCCCACACTCCTTTACTTAATTTTATATTATTTTTTATGGATTTATAGAAGTACCATGAAACCGAGGAGTTTCTTCGAGACGAAGGAAATTTGATAAAATGAGAGAATTTTCATCAAATCATGAAAAATAATAAAAATGCATTAAAAATATAAAACTGGAGTGGGATTGACCACGACATGGTCGGTTGGTCGTGTTTCCGTGCTCCCAGCACCCTGGTCAATATTTTTAATTATTTATTATTTTCTTCTCTATTTTGCATAGGTTCATCGTTTCGTTGTATTTTTGAAATACTTGTTCGTGCGGTGACTGTTAGTGTATCGTCGTTGGATACACCTTCACCATTTGAATCGAGGCTTACTTAGAGGTAGCTCAGACGCCCAGTTGTTGATTATTTATTACTAATTGTGGAATTCAGTGGAGAATAACTCACAAAAATGAGTAATAAGATGTTTATTATTAATTCATAGGATCAGCTGAGGATTCGATTACGAATTCAGGATAATAAAGTGAGATTACCATTCCATGGGATCGTAGATTCGACCATAGAATCAGAGTAATTAAGATTTATCTATTACCATTTATGAGACCAGTTGTGGATTCGATCATGAAATCGGAGTAATGAGATAACATAGTTATTGCTATTCTATGAGATCAAGCCGTGGATTCGATCATAGAATCAGAACAATTTTTATTGCCGTTCCATGGGACCAGTCGTGGATTCGACCATGGAATAAGAGCAATTTTAATTAGGAATAATTAACTTTGTGGCTCTATACTAGCATAGCAAGCTGTCTAGGAGCATTAATTATCCCGATATGAGCTTGTCGGTAAGTCATATCCTTTATATAGTCAGGGTAAACTCGTTGTTTGTTCCTGAAGACGTTATCACTCTATACTAGCAGAGCAAGCTATCTAGGAGCCGTCCATCACGTGATGCTATACAGAAATAATCACTGAAAGTATTCAGTATTCATGAGATATGTCGTTTTCCAGTCGTGAGACTACATATCTACATGTACTCTAAGAGAAAGTACTCTCCGTTGAGAATTCGATGAGAGACCCGTGTCTCGATACTCTCGTCTGATTGCTGAATCAGAGCTTCGTATAATTATGAGTTTATGATTTTAGACTTTGTCGAAAATCCCTCATCTACACTTCCTTTTCTCCATTAATTGCTAAAATTTTGTAGTATCCACTAGACACTGCTTTGATAACAACATACGACCCTTCTCATTTAGGAGAGAACTTAGGAGCAGATATGTCTTGTTGAATGTGCTTTGCCGTCTTTAATACCAAATCTCCTACTTGAAATGTTCGAGGTCTTACCATTTTGTTGTAGGCTCTGGAGATCCTCTGTTTGTAAGCTTCCACATATTTTTCCACCTTGGCTCTCCTTGATTCAAGCATATCTAGCTCAGCGATTTTTGATCTGGGGATTTCAGCCTCATCCATTCCACACCACTGGATGCTGCAATCCTGTTGAGGGAACTTTGATTTCTGCTGGAAGTATGGCGTCGGCTCCATAGACAATGGAATATGGAGAAGTACCGATCGAGCTCCTTGGTGCAATTCTATAATCCCATAAAGCCATGGGTAATTGTTCATGCCATGATCGAGGATTGTCATGAATCGTCCGACTGATAATCCTGATCAAAGTCTTGTTGGTACTTTCTGCTTGACCATTTCCTTGTGGATAGTAAGCCGTGGAGAAGATTTGTTTGATCCCATATTTATTGAGCAGCCTCTCAACATCTTGATTGGCAAAAGGAGATCCGTTATCTGTGATGATATGCTTAGGAACTCCGAATCTGCATATTATGTGCTCTTTGATGAAGGCGGCAATCGTAACTCCAGTGGTGCTTCGAAGAGGAATAGCTTCGACCCACTTGGTGAAGTACTCTGTCGCAGTGATGATGTATTAAAGTTGTTTTGAAGATGTTGGATTGATCTTCCCAATGATATCTAGTCCCCAGCTGTAGAAAGGCCACGGACTATTCACAGAATTCAACGGGAGACAAGGAGTGTGGATGAGATTACCATGGGTTTGGCGTTGGTGACACCTCTGAACGTGTGCGGCTGCATCATCTTCCATGGTTGGCCAATAATATTTCTCATGATTTTGAATAAATTGTTTCCCCTTTCCTTGATGTTCTCCATCATGTACTTCCTTCAGGCTTGTAGGGATTTCATGTTCGGCTAAGCACCTCAGTAAATTTCCACCAAAGATTTTGCGGTATAAGATCCCATCGAGATAGACGAATCTCTTAGATTTCTGAATGAGTTTGACTGCTTGCTTCTTTTCCAGCGGTAGTTCGTTGTCCCGGAGATATTTGATGTAAGGCTCCCTCCAGTCCCCAGTGTGGTGGACCGTCAAAACCTCCAAGTGATGAGGAGGTGTTTGGCAATCAGGACAAGATCCTTGTAAGGCTCTTGACTGAGTCTCTATGGATGGCCAATAGTACCCCATTCTTTGAAGCTTTCTGTAAAGTGTTACCACTAATGTTTTCCCACAGACGTCCTCATGTATGCGCTTGAGCTGTTCTTCCGCTTCGTCGCTCCCAGGACATCGTGATAGAGATCCATCAGGGTTTCGATAGTATATCCCTCCATGAAGCAAGAAATAGTTCTTCAATTCCTTGAGGCTGACTTGGCCTTCTGAGATAGAGGTGTTCAATTCATGAATGATGGGTGCTCGCCAATCGTTCGCTGGAGTGTCTTCGATCTGAGTGAGCCAAGTTGAAGATACCGTACGCCTCTGTACAGTGATCGTTTTCTGTGCTCCTTCGAATTGCAGCTTGGAGGAGAGAGTTGCTAGGTATTCAGCATGCCTATTGTTAGTCCGTCTAGTATGGACGATCGTTGCGTCAACAAAATAAGTCAACAGTCGCTGAGCTTCGGTTCTGAATGGAGCAAGTGTGATTTATTTGAGAGAATACGTTCCATTCATCTGGTTGACCAATAATTTTGAATATCCCCTTATTTCGAGGTGTGTTGCTCCTGGTTCCTTGGCCAAGGATAATCCTAATAGGAAGGCTTCATATTCCGCTGAGTTGTTGGTGCAGTGGAAATCCAACTTGAACGAATGTGAGAAAACTTCACCAGATGGAGACACCAGCACTATGCCCGCTTCTCCGGTGTCACTACTAGGGGTGGCAGATCCATCAAATTATAGAAGCCATGTTTCTTCCTTGATGACCAAGATGTTTGGGAATTCGTCGGGCACTTGTTCATGTAGTGTTGTTGTGTCTTCCCCTGGAAAAGCGGCGAGCAAGTCTGCGACCGCTTGACCTTTGATGGCTTTAGGTGGCGTGCAAGCTATGTCAAATTCTGACATCTGGAGTAGCCACTTTGCTGGTCTCCCTATCAAGGCTGGCCTTGATAGCAAGAACTTTATGGGATCAGCTTTGAAGATAAGTACGAATCTGTTAGATAGTAAGTAATGTCTGAACTTCTGGATTGCAAATACCAATGCCAGGCATGCCCTTTCGGCCTTTGGATATCGGAGTTGAGCATCTCTCATTGTGCAACTGAAGTAGTAAATCGGTCGTTCGACGCCTTCGTCGTCTTCCTGAGCGAGGAGTGCGCCGATGGAGACGTCACTGAAGGATGTGTAAATAATCAGCGGTCGTCCCTGCACTGGAGACCTCATGACGGCCGGTGACAATAATATCTGTTGTATTTTATGGCAAGCTTCTTGTTGAACAGCTGTCCAAGTGAAGCTTGCTCCTTTTTTCAGCAGAGGTGTGAACGAAGCGATAAGTTGAGCTAATCCAGGAATGAAGCGTCGAATATAATTTACCTTGCCCATAAAGCTCTGTAGTTCCTTCGCGGTACGTGGAGGAGGCATAGTGGTAATATATTTTGCCTTGTCTGGGTCGACTCTGATCCCTTCAGCCGTGACCAGGAATCCTAAGAATTTTCCGGAAGAAACTCCGAATGCGCACTTCAAAGGATTCATTTTTAATTTGTCTTCCCTGCATCTTTCAAACACCTGACTTAGAACTTCGAGATGAGATGCCCGGGTCTTCGATATTACCACCACATCATCAACAGTCTTCCACTTGCTTGTGCATCATGTCGTGGAATATGGCAGTCATGGCTCGTTGATAGGTGGCACCAACATTTTTTAATCCAAAGGGCATCACAGTATAGTGAAAATTCCCAATGGGAGTACGGAACGCAGTCTTGTTGGCGTCATGTTCATACATCTTGATCTGGTTGTACCCACTATAGCCGTCCATGAATGAGAACATACCATGACCACTGGTTGCATCGACGAGCATGTCAATGTTGGGTAGAGGAAAATCATCCTTTGGACAACATTCATTCAAGTTCCTGAAGTCGACACAACATCTGATTTGACCATTTTTCCAGGTACGACATTTGCTAGCCACGTTGGATGAAGAATAGGTTTGATGAACCCTGCTGCCAACATTTTCTGAATTTCGACCTTGATTTTCTCCTCAACTTCGTGTATAAATTGTCTGGGCGGTTGTTTGACAGATTTGGAACCAGGGACGATGTGCAGGTGATGGGTGACGAGTTTGTCATCCAGACCCGGCATTTCTTCATACGTCCAGGCGAAGACATCTTGATATTCTTTCAATGATTTTACCAGCTCGTTCCGCTCCTCTGGTGATAGCACTGAACTGATCAGGATTGGCCTTGGATCGTCTTCAGTCCCAATGTTGATTGTTTCAAGATCGTCAATGGTAGAGTCAGTGTCGTCCTGTAGTTGTCGTGGGGCATCTTGGACTTCTTCTTCAAGTGATTGCTCACTCTGACACGATTCTTCATGGTGGGGAGACTTTTCATCGTTCTCTCCGATTAATTTCTAATCTTTCCGTCGGCGATAAATGACTCTCCTTTCAACGTCTCGATCGGTCGTGAAGTTTATCCCTGGAGTTGAGACTTGATCATTATGGCGTTTAGTCGGTGTAGTAGGTGACTTGATCATTTTAGCAGCTGAGGATGACGGATCGTTATCATCCTTCTCGATAGTCTTCCAGCTTGGAAGTGGAGTACTGCGAATCTTGCTTGGAGGTTCCGGACGCCTTTTTGAGATTCAAGGAACTCAGTATCATAGACGGGAGCATAAGGAGATGATAAAGCCGGAATGCGAACGATCTTGTTGTCGAGCAGGGCCTTCATGTATTGATGGTATATTGAAGGAACCACCTTGTTATCATGGATCCAAGGGAGTCCCAGTATTATATGGTAGTCAGGTTCTTGCTCGATCACATGAAACTTTGTTTTCGATCGAATCGGCCCCACCCTCAAATCTATGTATGCATATCCATATGTATGGCTTTGACTTCCTTCAAATCTTGTCCTTAGGATGGGATAGCGAACAATTTTAACTTGTGGGAACCTAGCCATCTTGAGAGTCTTCATAGTGACAATGTTGGTAGAAGCACCGGTGTCAACAAAATCTCTTCTAAATTCGGTGTCTTTGATGAAACCAGTGACATACAATGCTCGGTTGTGTCCTTCATCCGTCATGCGATCTTCTTCTCCAAAAGAGATGTTGTCGATCGAATGCCCAGGCACTAGGGATACCTTTTCAATTGATGGTGTTGGTGGCGTTATTTGCACGCTGGATGATATGTGGTTGAGTGCTGAAAATGTGTCTGTGCGCTGATCCCTGGAGAAGTGCAGGAGTTCGCACAGATTTTCAACCAAATGTGTGACCTCTTGTTCCACCGGCTTCTCGTATGGGGTGAAGCTGTTGATTTGAGGGTCAGATGACGTCTCAGTCCCCGGTGTTGAGGCTTCTGGAGCGGAGATACTGCTTAACTCGGATGTCAATCTGATGAGAAAGTCGAGGATGTGGTTTATCGTCTCCTTCATCAGGTCCATGTTCCTGGTATGAACCTCTAGGATTTGAGCCAGCTCTGCTAAATTCGGGATCCCTCTGGCCTCCATGCCGCCAGGTGTAACATGAGGAATGTTGCCGTTTGAAATATTCTGATCTGGATTAGTTGAATTAGTCCTAAGACCAACCATCTTGTGAGATTGTGAGATTGCAACCGATAGAATGATCTCCCACTGTGGTCGTCAATCTGTAGATGGGGAAAAACGATTTGCTGGTTTTTAAGGAATTGAGGGGACGACCGTACGGAGGAGACTCCTCGAACCGAGCGAAATGTTAAACCTCACACAGATGCACCGCTGCAAAGGGGGTGCTTTAGATTCGAGATATCAATCTGTAGTACTCTGGCCTAAATCAAGACAATGACCGTTCCAGAGTAAATTCGGTCACAAGAGAGGATGGGTTGATCTGTAGGAGGGAAGCTGAGAAATGTGTGGAATCAATGGTAATCAAAGATTGTGGGTGTGTGAATTCCGAATACGATAAGCTCTGGGTGATTGAAATTTCTCAATTGAGAGTAGTTGCTCAATTGATGAATTGATGATCTCATGTTGTCGATGAGACGTGAGATTGATGATACTGATGATGCCTATTCAATCATGATTCAGAGACTTATTTATATTGCTGGAATTGTAGACACCATGATTCCATGAAGTGTGACAGTTGATGGAATCAAGGAGTGGGGAAGTGGAGATCGTGTTTAAAACCAGTTGCTCAACGTGTGGAGACTTGGTTGATTTTTCACCCACTACCTCGTGAATTCCTTCAACTGATTGCACGACTTGGTCACATTCCATCGTGTGTTTGAACATACGTGTCGTAGATCGCCAGACCAAAACCCTAAGTGATATCCCCCAAGTGACACGATTGACGTCTCGTGGTTTGTTAGTCAATTGATGACTTCGTGGTTTGATGGGACGATGAGTCCATGTAGTCGTTGAGTTGAACATGATGTTCTGAAACTCATGAATTGAACATGTCATGAGACAGAGGTATAGTTCTTACGATGAAGTGAGCAAGTATTGCTCATTCGATGGATCGTTCAATATCGATTGTTGAACCAATATTCCTTGGTTTGAGAAAATATCCCTCATCTGAGCAAATGCTTCTCATGTGATGAATTGTTGAATATTTGATCGTCTGAGCATGTGTTGCTCATCTGATGGATTATTCGCAGCATACCAAAAATATTAATTAGAATACTGGTTTTTGAACCGAGCATAATGAATAAGATTAATGACCATGAGGTCGTCATAAAATTAATAAGGTTGGAATCTGGAATGATGATCCTTGGATTCAGGAACCCTAATTTGATCAATTGATGATCAATTCATGGTTCGTCAGAAGTTTAACCATGGGACGAAGGAGGGAGCGACTACATGGGACCGTGGATCAACCATGTAGTGTCCATATGCTCACGTGAGAAAATACGAAGAACTCCTGAAGAGTTGAAGATTTGTTGGTGGAAGAATGATTAAATGCTGGCTTAATCATTTATTCAAAATGCTCGTCTGAGCCTCAGGTGAGAAAACCTAATTAATTATGATGAGGTGAGAGACCGACCATGGAGTCATAAAACCGGCCCTGCGTTGTCCCATGACCACCCATCGATCACTTCATGAAAATACTAAGTGTTTGGGGGAGTTTTGGACCTAATACGAGCAATTGTGCAAATTAGGTCAAAACTGTGAAAATTGATGGGACCGGCTTCCGTGAGCCAAAGAGACAATCTTGGTCGGTCAAGATAGCGTGCTCGTGTCCCCAAGGCGTCCGCGTCTCAGTTCTGAGAATTTTGGTATTTTCTGGCGTGCAATTGAGCATCCATTCGAGAAAATATGCCAAAATTAGGGCTTCGACGAAACTGAGGAAAACACCATGAGATGATGAAAAATAATTATAAAATAAGGAATGAGGAGGCGTGGGACCGCCGTGGTCAAGCCATGGTCGGCCCGTCGTGACCGCGGTCCCGTGGTGCCTTTTCCTTAATTTTATAATATTTTGATGATTTTATGAAAAATTCATGAATTTTGAGAAATTTGATGAATTTAGGGAGTTTTCATGAATTGAAGGAGTTTTCATGAGTTCAAGGAAGCAAAAAATATTAAAATAATAAAAACAAGGGCGTGTAGGACTGTGGAAGGCATGGCCGGCCGGCTAGGGCCCGGTCCCACGAGTTTCCCTAGTTTTTTAATATTTTTAGGTATTTTGATGATTTGAGGGAATTTTTCCTAATTTGAGAGAAATACCATGAAATCAAGGAATTTGATGAATTCAAGAAAAACTAATAATAATAAAGTAATAAAACAAAGGGGCGTGTGGGACCGGCTAGGGCATGGACGGTCGGCCAAGGTCCGGTCCCACAAGTTTTCATAATTTATTTTATTTTATTATTATTTGATGATTTGTGCAAAAAAACCATGAAATCAAGGACTTTTTTCATGAAATTAGAGAAATAATAATAATAATAATAAAATAATAAGGAACCGTGGGGTGTGGGGCCGGTTGGGACCAAGGCATGGCCGGTTGGCCAATGGTCACGCCGCACACTCCTTTTATTAATTTTATATTATTTTTATGGATTTATAGAAGTACCATGAAACCGAGGAGTTTCCTCGAGACGAAGGAAATTTGATAAAATGAGAGAATTTTCATCAAATCATGAAAAATAATAAAAATGCATTAAAGATATAAAACTGGCGTGGGATTGACCACGACACGGTCGGTTGGTCGTGTTCCGTGCTCCCAGCACCCTGGTCAATATTTTAATTATTTATTATTTTCTTCTCTATTTTGCATAGGTTCATCGTTTCGATGTATTTTTGAAATACTCGTTTGTGCGGTGACTGTTAGTGTATCGTCGTTGGATACACCTTCACCATTTGAATCGGGGCTTACTTAGAGGTAGCTCAGACGCACGGTTGTTGATTATTTATTACTAATTGTGGAATTCAGTGGAGAATAATTCACAAAACTGAGTAATAAGATGTTTATTATTAATTCATAGGATCAGCTGAGGATTCGACTACGAATTCAGGATAATAAAGTGAGCATTACCATTCCATGGGATCGTAGATTCGACCATAGAATCAGAGTAATTAAGATTTATCTATTACCATTTATGAGACCAGTTGTGGATTCGATCATGAAATCGGAGTAATGAGATAACATAGTTATTGCTATTCTATGAGATCAAGCCGTGGATTCGATCATAGAATCAGAACAATTGTTATTGCCGTTCCATGGGACCAGTCGTGGATTCAACCATGGAATAAGAAAACTGTAATTAGTAATAATTAATTTTGTGGCTCTATACTAGCAGAGCAAGCTGTCTATGAGCATTAATTATCCCGATATGAGCTTGTCGGTAAGTCATATCCTTTATATAGTCAGGGTAAACTCGTTGTTTGTTCCTGAAGACGTTATCACTCTATACTAGCAGAGCAAGCTGTCTAGGAGCCGTCCATCACGTGATGCTATACAGAAATAATCACTGAAAGTATTCAGTATTCATGAGATATGCCGTTGTCCAGTCGTGAGACTACATATTTACATGTACTCTAAGAGAAAGTACTCTCCGTTGAGAATTCGATGAGAGACTCTTGTCTCGATACTCTCGTCTGATTGCTGAATCAGAGCTTCGTATAATTATGAGTTTATGATTTTAACCTTTGTCGAAAATCCACCATCTACACTTCCTTTTCTCCATTGATTGCTAAAATTTTGTAGTATCCGCTAGACACTGCTTTGATAACAACATACGACCCTTCATTTAGGAGAGAACTTAGGAGCAGACATGTCTTTTGAATGTGCTTTGCCGTCTTTAATACCAAATCTCCTACTTGAAATGTTCGAGGTCTTACCATTTTGTTGTAGGCTCTGGAGATCCTCTGTTTGTAAGCTTCCACATATTTTTCCACCTTGGCTCTCCTTGATTCAAGCATATCTAGCTCAGCGATTTTGATCTGGGATTTCAGCCTCATCCCATTGTACACCACTGGATGCTGCAATCCTGGCTGAGGGAACTTTGATTTCTGCTGGAAGTATGGCGTCGGCTCCATAGACAAGGGAATATGGCGAAGTACCGATCGATCCTTGGTGCATTTGTAAGCCCATAGAGCCATGGGTAATTGTTCATGCCATGATCGAGGATTGTCATGAATCCGACTGATAATCCTGATCAAAGTCTTGTTGGTACTTTCTGCTTGACCATTTCCTTGTGGATAGTAAGGCGTGGAGAAGATTTGTTTGATCCCATATTTATTGAGCAGCTTCTCAACATCTTGATTGGCAAAAGGAGTTCCGTTATCTGTGATGATATGCTTAGGAACTCCGAATCTGCATATTATGTGCTTTGATGAAGGCGGCAATCGTAACTCCAGTGGTGCTTCGAAGAGGAATAGCTTCGACCCACTTGGTGAAGTACTCTGTCGCAGTGATGATGTATTCATGTTGTTTTGAAGATGCTGGATTGATCTTCCCAATGATATCTAGTCCCCAGCTGTAGAAAGGCCACGGACTATTCACAGAATTCAACGGGAGACAAGGAGTGTGGATGAGATTACCATGGGTTTGGCATTGGTGACACCTCTGAACGTGTGCGGCTGCATCATCTTCCATGGTTGGCCAATAATATTTCTCATGAATTTGAAGAAATAGTTTCCTCTTTCCTTGATGTTCTCCATCATGTACTTCCTTCAGGATTGTAGGGATTTCATGTTCGGCTAAGCACCTCAGTAAATTCCACCAAAGCTTTTGCGGTATAAGATCCCATCGAGATAGACGAATCTCTTAGCTTTCTGAATGAGTTTGACTGCTTGCTTCTTTTCCAGTGGTAGTTCGTTATCCCGGAGGTATTTGATGTAAGGCTCCTTCCAGTCCCCAGTGTGGTGGACTGTCAAAACCTCCAGGTGATGAGGAGGTGTTTGGCAATCAGGACAAGATCCTGTAAAGCTCTTGACTGAGTTTCCATGGATGGCCAGTAGTATCCCATTCTTTGAAGCTTTCTGTAAAGTGTTACCACTAACGTTTGCCCGCAGATTTCTCATGTATGCGCTTGAGTTGTTCTTCCGCTTCGTCGCTCCCAAGACATCGTGATAGAGATCCATCAGGGTTTCGATAGTATAGTCCTCCATGGAGCAAGAAGTAGTTCTTCAATTCTTTGAGGCTGACTTGGCCTTCTGAACAGAGCTGCTCAATTCATGAATGATGGGTGCTCGCCAATCGTTTGCTGGAATGTCTTCTATCTGAGTGAGCCAAGTTGAAGATACGGTACGCCTCTGTACAGTGATCGTTTTCTCTGCTCCTTCAAATTGCAGCTTGGAGGCGAGAGTTGCTAGGCAATCACATGCCTATTGTTAGTCCGTCCAGTATGGACGATCGTTGCGTCAGCAAAATAGGTCAACAGTCGCTGAGCTTCGGTTCTGAATGGAGCAAGTGTGATTTCCTTGAGAGAATACGTTCCATTCATCTGGTTGACCAATAATTTTGAATCCCCCTTATCTCAAGGTGTGTTGCTCCTGCTTGCTTGGCCAAGGATAATCCTAATAGGAAGGCTTCATATTCTGCTGAGTTGTTGGTGCAGTGGAAATCTAACTTGAACGAATGTGAGAAAACTTCACCAGATGGAGACACCAGTACTAACGCCCTGCCCTCCGTGTCACTACTAGGGGTGGAAGATCCATCAAATATAGAAGCCATGTTTCTTCCTTGATGACCAAGATGTTTGGGAATTCGCCGGCACTTCTTCATGTAGTGTTATTGTGTCTTCCCCCCTGGAAAAGCAGCGAGCAAGTCTGCGACCCTTAACTTTGATGGCTTTAGGTGGCGTGCAAGCTATGTCAAATCTGACATCTGGAGTAGCCATTTTCGTTGGTCTTCCCTATCAGGTTGGCTTTGATAGCAAAACTTTATGGGATCGCTTTGGAGATGAGTACGACCCTGTTAGATAGTAATATATGAAATTTGGATTGCATGTACCAATGCCAGGCATGCCCTTTTGGCTTTGGATATCGGAGTTGACATCTCTCATTGTGGCTAAGTAGTAATCGGTCGTTCGACCCTTCGTCGTCTTCCTGAGCGAGGAGTGCGCCGATGGCGACGTCCAGGAGGATGTGTAAAGAATCAGAGGTCGTCCCTGCACTGGAGACCTCATGACGGCCGGTGACAATAATATTTGTTGTATTTTATGGAAAGTTCTTGTTGAACACTGTCCAGGTGAAACTTGCTCCTTTCTTCAGCAGAGGTGTGAACGAAGATGAGTTGAGCTAATCCAGGAATGAAGCGTCGAATAATTTACCTTGCCCATAAAACTCTGTAGTTCCTTCACGGTACGTGGAGGAGGCATGGTGGTAATAGATTTTGCCTTGTCTGGGTCGACTTTGATCCTTCTTCAGCCGTGACCAGGAATCCTAAGAATTTTCCGGAAAACTCCGAATGCGCACTTTAAAGGATTCATTTTTAATTTGTATTCTCTGCATCTTTCAAAACCTGCCTTAGAACTTCGAGATGAGATGCTCGAGTCTTCGATTTTACCACCACATCATCAACATAGTCTTCTACTTGCTTGTGCATCATGTCGTGGAATATGGCAGTCATGGCTCGTTGATAGGTGGCACCACATTCTTTAATCCAAAGGGCATCACAGTGTAGTGAAAATTCCAATGGGAGTACGGAACGCAGTCTTGTTGCGTCATGTTCATACATCTTGATCTGGTTGTACCCACTATAGCCGTCCATGAATGAGAACATACCGTGACCACTGGTTGCATCGACAGCATGTCAATGTTGGGTAGAGGAAAATCATCCTTTGGACAACATTTTTCAAGTTCCTGAAGTCGACACAACATCTGATTTGACCATTTTTCTTCTTAACAGGTACCACATTTGCTAGCCACGTTGGATGAAGAATAGGCTTGATGAACCCTGCTGCCAACAGTTTCGGATTTCGACCTTGATTTGCTCCTCGACTTCGTGTCTAAATTGTCTGGGCGGTTGTTTGACAGCTTTGGAACCAGGACGATGTGCAGGTGATGGGTGACGAGTTTGTCATCCAGACCCGGCATTTCTTCTACGTCCAGGCAAGACATCTTGATATTCTTTCAATAATTTTATCAGCTCGGTCCGCTCCTCTGGTGATAGTGCTGAACTGATCAGGATTGGCCTGGATCGTCTTCAGTCCCAATGTTGATTGTTTCAAATCATCAGTGTAGAGTCAGTGTCGTCCTGTAGTTGTCGTGGGGCATCCTGGACTTCTTCTTCAAGTGATAGCTCACTCTGACACGATTCTTCATGGTGGGGAGACTTTTCATCGTTCTCCTCCCCGTTAATAATTGCTAATCTTTCCGTCGGCGATAAATGACTCTCCCTTCTACATCTCGATCGGTCGTGAAGTTTGACCCTGGAGTTCAGACTTGATCATTATGGCTTTTAGTCGGTGTAGTAGGTGACTTGATCATTTTAGCAGCTGAGGATGACGGATCGTTATCAGCCTTCTCGATAGTCTTCCAGCTTGGAAGTGGAGTACTGCGAATCCTGCTTGGAGGTTCCGGGACGCCTTTTTGAGATTCAAGGAACTCAGTATCATAGACGGGAGCATAAGGAGATGATGAAGCTGGAATGCGAACGATCTTGGTGTCGAGCAGAGCCTTCATGCATTGATGGTATGTTGAAGGAACCACCTTGTTATCATGGAGCCATGGGCGTCCCAGTATTATGTGGTAGTCAGGTTCTTGCTCGATCACATGAAACTTTGCTTTCGATCGAATCGGCCCCACCCTCAAATCTATGTATGCATATCCATATGTATGGCTTTGACTTCCTTTAAATCCTGTCATTAGGATGGGATAGCGAACGATTTGACCTTGTGGGATCTGGCCATCATGAGAGTCTTCATAGTGACAATGTTGGTGGAAGCACCAGTGTCGACAAGAGCTCTTCTAAATTCGGTGACGTTGATGAAACCAGTGACATAAAACGCTCGGTTGTGTCCTTCATCCGTCATGCGATCTTCTTCTCCAAAAGAGATGTTGTCGATCGAATGCCCAGGCACTAGGGAGACTTCTTCAACTGATGGTGTTGGTGGCGTTATTTGTACGCTGGATGATATCTGTTGAGTGCTGAAAATGTGTATGTGTGCTGATCCCTGGAGAAGTGTAGGAGTTCACATAGATTTTCGATCAAATGTGTGACTTCTTGGTCCACCGGATTTTCGTAAGTAGTGAAGCTGTTGGTTTGAGGGGTATCGTTAGCAGTAGCACTGGGATGATCTACCACTTATGCTCCCAAGAGTTTTGTTAATTCTACCATACAGTTGAAGAGTTCATCGATTGCCTCCTTCAATCGATTGATGCTCCTAATCAGAATTTCTTATCTCCGTGCCAATTCAGCCAATGATGGGATTTCTCCGTCGAATGCATCAATAGAGGGAAAAGGAGTAGTAAAGTAGGAGTGACGAATATTACTAGAGTCGTTCGGACGAGTATGAGGAATGTCGTCATTTGAAACACTCTGGTTAGGGTTTGGAGTTTCTGATGAAGACCTAAGACCAACCATCTTGTGAAAGCTTGAGATTGCAACCGAGAGATTAATCTCCCACTGTGGTTGCCAATCTGTAGATGGGGAAAAACGATTTGCTGGTTTTTAAGGAATTGAGGAGACAACCGTACGGAGGAGACTCCTCGAACCGAGCGAAATATTAAACCTCACACAGATGCACCGCTGCAAAGGGGGTTCTTTAGATTCGAGAGATCAATCTGTAGTACTCCAGCCTAAATCAAGACAATGACCGTTCCAGAGTAAATTCGGTCACAAGAGAGGATGGATTTATTTGTAGGAGGGAAGCTGGGAAATGTGTGGAATAAATGGTAATCAAAAATTGTGGGTGAGTGAATTCTGAATATGATAAGCTTTGAATGATTGAAATTGCTCAATTGATGAGCTGATGATCTCGTGTTATTGATGAGACGTGAGATTGATGATACTATTGATGCTGATCCTTCAATCATGATTCAGAGACTTATTTATATTGCTGGAATTTTAGACACCATGACCCCATGAAGTGTGACAGTTGATGGAATCAAGGAGTAGGGAAGTGGAGATCGTGTTTGAAACCAATTGCTCAACGTGTAGAGACTTGGTCGATTTTCCACCCACTACATCGTGAATTCCTTTAACTGATTGCACGACTTGCTCACATTCCATCATGTGTTTGAACACACGTGCCGTAGACCGCCAGACCAAAACCCTAAGTGATATCCCCCCAAAGTGACACGATTGACGTCTCGTGGTATGTTAGTCAATTGATGACTTCGTGGTTTGATGGGACGATGAGTCCATGTAGTCGTTGAGTTGAACATGATGTTCTGAAACTCATGAATTGAACATGTCATGAGACAGAGGTATAGTTCTTACGATGAAGTGAGCAAGTATTGCTCATTCGATGGATCGTTGAATATCGATTGTTGAACCAATATTCCTTGGTTTGAGAAAATATCCCTCATCTGAGCAAATGCTGCTCATGTGATGAATTGTTGAATATTTGATCGTCTGAGCATGTGTTGCTCATCTGATGGATTATTCGCAGCGTACCAAAAATATTAATTAGAATACTGGTTTTTGAACCGAGCATAATGAATAAGATTAATGACCATGAGGTCGTCATAAAATTAATAAGGTTGGAATCTGGAATGATGATCCTTGGATTCAGGAACCCTAATTTGATCAATTGATGATCAATTCATGGTTCGTCAGAAGTTTAACCATGGGACGAAGGAGGGAGCGACTACATGGGACCGTGGATCAACCATGTAGTGTCCATATGCTCACGTGAGAAAATACGAAGAACTCCTGAAGAGTTGACGATTTGTTGGTGGAAGAATGATTAAATGCTGGCTTAATCATTTATTCAAAATGCTCGTCTGAGCCTCAGGTGAGAAAACCTAATTAATTATGATGAGGCGAGAGACCGACCATGGAGTCATAAAACCGGCCCTGCGTTGTCCCATGACCACCCATCGATCACTTCATGAAAATACTAAGTGTTTGGGGGAGTTTTGGACCTAATACGAGCAATTGTGCAAATTAGGTCAAAACTGTGAAAATTGATGGGACCGGCTTCCGTGAGCCAAAGAGACAATCTTGGTCGGTCAAGATAGCGTGCTCGTGTCCCCAAGGCGTCCGCGTCTCAGTTCTGAGAATTTTGGTATTTTCTGGCGTGCAATTGAGCATCCATTCGAGAAAATATGCCAAAATTAGGGCTTCGACGAAACTGAGGAAAACACCATGAGATGATGAAAAATAATTATAAAATAAGGAATGAGGAGGCGTGGGACCGCCGTGGTCAAGCCATGGTCGGCCCGTCGTGACCGCGGTCCCGTGGTGCCTTTTCCTTAATTTTATAATATTTTGATGATTTTATGAAAAATTCATGAATTTTGAGAAATTTGATGAATTTAGGGAGTTTTCATGAATTGAAGGAGTTTTCATGAGTTCAAGGAAGCAAAAAATATTAAAATAATAAAAACAAGGGCGTGTGGGACTGTGGAAGGCATGGCCGGCCGGCTAGGGCCCGGTCCCACGAGTTTCCCTAGTTTTTTAATATTTTTAGGTATTTTGATGATTTGAGGGAATTTTTCCTAATTTGAGAGAAATACCATGAAATCAAGGAATTTGATGAATTCAAGAAAAACTAATAATAATAAAGTAATAAAACAAAGGGGCGTGTGGGACCGGCTAGGGCATGGACGGTCGGCCAAGGTCCGGTCCCACAAGTTTTCATAATTTATTTTATTTTATTATTATTTGATGATTTGTGCAAAAAAACCATGTAATCAAGGACTTTTTTCATGAAATTAGAGAAATAATAATAATAAAATAATAAGGAACCGTGGGGTGTGGGGCCGGTTGGGACCAAGGCATGGCCGGTTGGCCAATGGTCACGCCGCACACTCCTTTTATTAATTTTATATTATTTTTATGGATTTATAGAAGTACCATGAAACCGAGGAGTTTCCTCGAGACGAAGGAAATTTGATAAAATGAGAGAATTTTCATCAAATCATGAAAAATAATAAAAATGCATTAAAGATATAAAACTGGCGTGGGATTGACCACGACACGGTCGGTTGGTCGTGTGTCCGTGCTCCCAGCACCCTGGTCAATATTTTTAATTATTTATTATTTTCTTCTCTATTTTGCATAGGTTCATCGTTTCGATGTATTTTTGAAATACTCGTTTGTGCGGTGACTGTTAGTGTATCGTCGTTGGATACACCTTCACCATTTGAATCGGGGCTTACTTAGAGGTAGCTCAGACGCACGGTTGTTGATTATTTATTACTAATTGTGGAATTCAGTGGAGAATAATTCACAAAACTGAGTAATAAGATGTTTATTATTAATTCATAGGATCAGCTGAGGATTCGACTACGAATTCAGGATAATAAAGTGAGCATTACCATTCCATGGGATCGTAGATTCGACCATAGAATCAGAGTAATTAAGATTTATCTATTACCATTTATGAGACCAGTTGTGGATTCGATCATGAAATCGGAGTAATGAGATAACATAGTTATTGCTATTCTATGAGATCAAGCCGTGGATTCGATCATAGAATCAGAACAATTGTTATTGCCGTTCCATGGGACCAGTCGTGGATTCAACCATGGAATAAGAAAACTGTAATTAGTAATAATTAATTTTGTGGCTCTATACTAGCAGAGCAAGCTGTCTATGAGCATTAATTATCCCGATATGAGCTTGTCGGTAAGTCATATCCTTTATATAGTCAGGGTAAACTCGTTGTTTGTTCCTGAAGACGTTATCACTCTATACTAGCAGAGCAAGCTGTCTAGGAGCCGTCCATCACGTGATGCTATACAGAAATAATCACTGAAAGTATTCAGTATTCATGAGATATGCCGTTGTCCAGTCGTGAGACTACATATTTACATGTACTCTAAGAGAAAGTACTCTCCGTTGAGAATTCGATGAGAGACTCTTGTCTCGATACTCTCGTCTGATTGCTGAATCAGAGCTTCGTATAATTATGAGTTTATGATTTTAACCTTTGTCGAAAATCCACCATCTACACTTCCTTTTCTCCATTGATTGCTAAAATTTTATAGTATCCGCTAGACACTGCTTTGATAACAACATACGACCCTTCTCATTTAGGAGAGAACTTAGGAGCAGACATGTCTTTTTGAATGTGCTTTGCCGTCTTTAATACCAAATCTCCTGCTTGAAATGTTCGAGGTCTTACCATTTTGTTGTAGGCTCTGGAGATCCTCTGTTTGTAAGCTTCCACATATTTTTCCACCTTGTCTCTCCTTGATTCAAGCATATCGAGCTCAGTGATTTTTGATCTGGGGATTTCAGCCTCATCCATTGCACACCACTGGATGCTGCAATCCTGGCTGAGGGAACTTTGATTTCTGCTGGAAGTATGGCGTCGGCTCCATAGACAAGGGAATATGGCGAAGTACCGATCGATCTCCTTGGTGCAATTCTGTAAGCCCATAGAGCCATGGGTAATTGTTCATGCCATGATCGAGGATTGTCATGAATCATCCGACTGATAATCCTGATCAAAGTCTTGTTGGTACTTTCTGCTTGACCATTTCCTTGTGGATAGTAAGGCGTGGAGAAGATTTGTTTGATCCCATATTTATTAAGCATCTTCTCAACATCTTGATTGGCAAAAGTAGTTTCGTTATCTGTGATGATATCCTTAGGAACTCCGAATCTGCATATTATGTGCTCTTTGATGAAGGCGGCAATCGTAACTCCAGTGGTGCTTCGAAGAGGAATAGCTTCGACCCACTTGGAGAAGTACTCTGTTGCAGTGATGATGTATTCATGTTGTTTTGAAGATGTTGGATTGATCTTCCCAATGATATCTAGTCGCCAGCTGTAGAAAGGCCACAAACTATTCACAGAATTCACGGGAGACAAGGAGTGTGGATGAGATTACCATGGGTTTGGCATTGGTGACACCTCTGAACGTGTGCGGCTGCATCATCTTCCATGGTTGGGGAAAAACGATTTGCTGGTTTTTAAGGAATTGAGGAGACAACCGTACGGAGGAGACTCCTCGAACCGAGCGAAATATTAAACCTCACACAGATGCACCGCTGCAAAGGGGGTTCTTTAGATTCGAGAGATCAATCTGTAGTACTCCAGCCTAAATCAAGACAATGACCGTTCCAGAGTAAATTCGGTCACAAGAGAGGATGGATTTATTTGTAGGAGGGAAGCTGGGAAATGTGTGGAATAAATGGTAATCAAAAATTGTGGGTGTGTGAATTCTGAATATGATAAGCTTTGAATGATTGAAATTGCTCAATTGATGAGCTGATGATCTCGTGTTATTGATGAGACGTGAGATTGATGATACTGTTGATGCTGATCCTTCAATCATGATTCAGAGACTTATTTATATTGCTGGAATTTTAGACACCATGACCCCATGAAGTGTGACAGTTGATGGAATCAAGGAGTAGGGAAGTGGAGATCGTGTTTGAAACCAATTGCTCAACGTGTGGAGACTTGGTCGATTTTCCACCCACTACCTCGTGAATTCCTTTAACTGATTGCACGACTTGCTCACATTCCATCATGTGTTTGAACACAGGTGCCGTAGACCGCCAGACCAAAACCCTAAGTGATGTCCCCCCAAAGTGACACGATTGACGTCTCGTGGTATGTTAGTCAATTGATGACTTCGTGGTTTGATGCGACGATGAGTCCATGTAGTTGCTGAGTTGAACATGATGTTATGAAACTCATGAATTGAACATGTCATGAGACAGAGGTATAGTTCTTACGATGAAGTGAGCGAGTATTGCTCATTCGATGGATCGTTGAATATTGATTTTTGAACCAATATTCCTTGGTTTGAGAAGATATTTATCATCTGAGCAAGTGTTGCTCATTAATTGTTGAATATTTGATCGTCTGAGCATGTGTTGCTCATCTGATGGATTATTGGCAGCGTACCAAAAAATATTAATTAGAATACTGGTCGTTGAACCGAGCATAATTAAGAAAATTAATGACCATGAGGTCGTCGTAAAATTATTAAGGTTGGATTCTGGAATGATGATCCTTGGATTCAGAAACCCTAATTTGATCAATTGATAATCAATTCATGGTTCGTCAGAAGTTTAACCATGGGACGAAGGAAGGATCGACTACATGGGACCGTGGATCAACCATGTAGTGTCCATATTCTAACGTGAGCAAATAAAAAGAACTCCTGAAGAGTTGACGATTTGTTGGTGAAAGAATGATTAAATGCTGGTTTAATCATTTATTCGAAAATGCTCGTCTGAGCCTTAGGTGAGAAAACCTAATTAATTATGACAGAGTGAGGGACCGACCATGGGGTCGTGAAACCGGCCCTGGGTAGTCACGTGACCGCCTGATGATCACTTCATGAAAATCTAAAGTGTTTGGAAGAGTTTTGGACCTAATACGTGCAATTGTGCAAATTAGGTCAAAACTGTGAAAATTGATGGGATCGTCTTCTGTAAGCCAAAGAGCCAAGCTTGGTCGATCAAGATAACATGCTCGTGTCCCCAAGACATCTGAGTCTCAGTTCTGAGAATTTAGATATTTTCTGACGTGCAGTTGAGCGTCCATTCGAGAAAATATGCCAAAATTAGGGTTTCGCTGAAACTGAGGAAAACACCATGAGATGATGGAAAATAATTATAAAATAAAGGAATGAGGAGGCGTGGGACCGTGAAACGAAGGTATGGTCGGCCAGTCGTGACCACGGTCCCGTGGTGCCTTTCCCTTAATTTTATAATATTTTTCATGATTTTATGAAAATATCATGGATTTAAAGAGTTTTGATGAATTTAGGGAGTTTCCCTGAAGTGAAGGAGTTTTCATGAGCTCAAGGAAGCAAAAATATTAAAATAATAAAAACAAGGTCGTGTGGGGCCGTGGGAGGCATGGTCGGCCGGTCAGGGCCCGGTCCCACAAGTTTTCATAATTTTATATATATTTTTAATGTATTTTTCATGATTTGAGGGAATTTTTCCTAATTTGAGAGAAATACCATGAAATCAAGGAATTTGATAAATTCAAGGAAAATAAAATAAATAATAATAAAATAAAGGGGAATGTGGGATCGGCTAGGGCATGGCCGGCCGGCTAGGGCCCGGTCCCACGAGTTTTTCATAATTTTATGTTATTTATTTCCTAATTTTTGCAAAATACCATGAAATCAAGGAGTTTTTCATGAAATCAGAGAAATAATAATAATAATAAAAAAATTATGAGGAACCATAAGGTGTGGGGTCGGCTGGGACCAAGGCATGGCCGGTTGGCCAATGGTCACGCCCCACACTATTTTTCTTAATTTTATATTATTTTCATGGGTTTATGAAAACACCATGAAACCGAGGAGTTTCCTCGAGACGAAGGAGATTTGATAAAATGAGAGAATTTTCATCAAATCATGGAAAATAATAAAAATGCATTAAAAATATAAAACTGGCGTGGGATTGACCACAACACGGTCGGTCGGTCGTGTGTCCGTGCTCCCAGCACCCTGGTCCATATTTTTAATTATTTATTATTTTCTTCCCGATTTTGCATAGGTTCATCGTTTCGTTGTATTTTGAAATACTCGTTCGTGCGGTGACTGCTAGTGTATCGTCGTTGAATACACCTTCACCATTTGAATCCGGGCTTAATTAGAGGTAGCTCAGACACCTTGTTGATGATTTATTACTAATTGTGGAATTCGGTGGAGAATAATTCACAAAACTGAGTAATAAGATGTTTATTATTAATTCAGAATAATAAAGTGAGCATTACCATTCCATGGGATTGTAGATTCGACTATAGAATCAGAGTGTAATTAAGATTTATCTATTACCATTTATGAGACCAGTTGTGGATTCGATCATGAAATCGGAGTAACGAGATAATATAGTTATTGTTATTCTATGAGATCAAGTCGTGGATTCGATCATAGAATCAGAACAATTGTTTATTTCCATTCCATGGGACCAGTCGTGGATTTGACCATGGAATAGGAGCAATTGTTATTGCCATTCCATGGGACCAGTCGTGGATTCGACCATGGAATAGGAGCAATAGATTATTCTCGGAATTCAGTAGTGAATGTCACGGAAGAATTAATCTTAATTAGGAATAATTAACTTTGTGGCTCTATACTAGCAGAGCAAGCTGTCCAGGAGCATTAATTATCCCGATATGAGCTTGTCGGTAAGTCATATCCTTTATATAGTCAGGTTAAACTCGTTGTTTGTTCCTGAAGACGTTATCGCTCTATACTAGCAGAGCAAGCTGTCTAGGATCCGTCCATCTCGTGATACTATATAGAAATAATCACTGAAAGTGTTCAGTATTCATGAGATATGTCGTTGTCCAGTCGTGAGACTACATATCTACATGTACTATGAGAGAAAGTACTCTTCGTTGAGAATTCGATGAGAGACCCGTGTCTCAATAGTCACGTCTGATTGCTGGATCAGAGCTTCGTATAATTATGAGTTTATGATTTTAGCCCTTGTCGAAAATCCACCATCTACACAAGACACTTCTGGTAAGAACTCCAACTATGTCTCTTATTTTGATGACAGTAAATTTTATGATAATTTCTCATGTCAAGCAGGATCTTTCTCTAAGACTAAGAGGAAAGGCAAACTTAACCAAAGACATAAACCTCGTAATGAGCATGTGGCTCGTACTTGTGTTAATTAATCACAAGGTTCGAGACCTTACTCATATAAAATTCTGCTGAGTAAGTTGTGTTAAAAACATGTATACTTGTTACTTGCATCTGTTAAGTTAAGCTGTTTTTTCTTATCGTCCATAGCTAAACTTATGTTGACAGATCCGCTAAGATCAAGTATTAGTTAAGTCAAAAGAATATGTTGCATACTGTCTTAAAACTCGTTTTTAGGTCATGTTTTCAAATTGTTTGAAGGAATTTATCTCTTGGGTATTCGTTGTACTCGAACGGATTTCGTTCTGGACCGAGTCAACAATTTATTTGAAACCCTAAATTGTTGTCCCCAAGGATAATTATTCAACCTCTTAGGGTTACAAGTCACGTACGTGTACTCCGGGTAGTTTTGGATTTTGGAGAATGTCGTCCTCCTCATCTTGCTATGGTGGCTTTGGAAAAGGATTTCTTGACAAAGGTGTTGAGGTTGATTCCAAGAAGAAGAGAACTCTTGTAGATGAAGATCATGCCAATGCCTCATGCTTCTTTGCATATTCTCATGAAGATGCTGAAAAGGATGATATGATCTCTGCTGAAGTTGTTCATGACTTTCTTAAGTACTTTGGGGAAGCAAAACTACAGCTTGTTGATACTCTTAAAGGTCTTGATAAGGTGAAAACTGAGTTGGAAAAGGTTGTGTCTGACCTTGGTCTCAAAAAATCTCAAATCAAGGATCTTCGAAAAGAGAATCATTTCTCCGTTGATGCAGAGAAGATTGTAGATCACAAGCTCATTAATTTCATGTCTCGTGAGGATCCTGAACCTCCCGTGTTCATGTTCGCTGTTGAGGATACACCGGAATCCGTTTAAGCTTGTCATCTATTTTTGTTGCCTAGTATGTATTATTTTTGGATTAGTTGGAAGAATAACCAGTGCGTTGAATAGCGATGATTGTGACTACACATAGCTTTTTTTTTCATCTTCTTATGTTATTTTTTTAGGTTTAATGGTTATTAAATTCTAAAAATATTTGGAGGATGATGTTTATTGCAGTATTTTAATGGTTTGTGATATTGCAATATTTTTATGGGACATGTATTGTTTGCATCCGTGAACTTGAAGGTCCCATATTGCGGTCAAAAGTAAAGTCGTTCATGAATTAGTATTCGTATTGATGAAAGGACGAATGGACTTTTGACAATTACAAAAGTTATGCCTATGCAATCATGTATTTGATGGAAAATAGAATGATATCTTTTGTTTGACAAGGATAAAGTCTATAATATCGTTATGATGGAAAATAGAATAGATCCTTGTATGTTATCCACGGTATTGATCTTCATTGATCCATCTTGTTATGTTTTACCGTGAAGGCTCCATTGAGTGTATTATGTTGAGCACGATACAACTAAGTCGATTATTCTAATTGGCTTGTTGGTTGTTCCATAAGATGCTACATGTCGAGCATTAGGAACTAAATTAATCAACCAATTTGGTTATTTAGTTTGTACTCCATAAGCTTTCTTTCTTATGTCGAGTACATTACGGTTAAGGTTATCATATTCTATGATGAACTTAGTCGGGGTTCCATAAGTTCTCTTATGTTGAGCCCAAAATAATTAAATTGATTACTTCGGTGATTAGTTAGGTTGTTTGTATTCCAATTAGATTAATTATAGGTTCTCTTGTAATTAATCTAGTTGAGTTTTCATATATTCCACAAATTCTTGTGTTGAGTATATGAACGACTATACTAATCATGTTCTATTGGTTAATGTAGTCGTATATTCCGTAAGGTTTTCCTTATGTTGAGTATATGAACGATTAAGTTAGTCATCTCCATATGATTACCTTCGTCGTAGCTCTGTAAGTTTACTTATGTTGAGCACTTTCAATTAAATTGATCACTTTTGTGGTTTGATTTAGTTACACTTTCAATTGAATTAATCATGGGTTTACTTGTGATTAATTTGGTTGAGCTTTGGATATAGAAAATCATTCCTATGGTTTTTGGTGTCCAATTAAAAAATCCTTCTTTTCTTTCGAAATTAAGGTCGCTCTTGTTGTTCTCTCGGGAATGAAATCAAATGAGGGAGAGTTCTTTTGAACTTGTGCTTAATGGTAATATCTTGCGGGGTGTGCGGCTGTGGAATTTTATAGGGGTTATCTTGTATCTTAAAACTCCTTGATGAATGCATTTAGCTTCGGCTTTATGATTGCATCTAAATTAAGTTGGTATGTATTTTTCTTTTAGTCTATGAAATGTCTCTTGTGGAAATTTCATTATGATCCTGTTCTTGTACCTTTGCCAATTTTATTGACAAAAAGGGGGAGAAATAATGTAGCTCACACTACAAATACATATGGTTTTCGGATCATTGTGTAAGGGGGAGTGGTTTCCATGATCGAGATGGAGTATTGACTAAGGGGGAGTGATACATATCACCGTAGTATTATTGTTAAAGTCGTGATACAATTGGACTTTGATATTACATAATAATACCATGACACTGTATGATAATGATCGAGAATCTCGATTTCTCTCATTGTTATAGCTACGGATCTTCAACAACGGTGATGCTAAACTTACAACCTTTGGGATCATTGGAGTACTTGGAAGGACGAAGATTTCAGGGAACGTTGAAGATTAGACTATGGAATATGAGCCACTAAGTTTATCTTTTTTGTATTCAATATGTGTTAATAGTTTTGTCACTAAAATTGACAAAGGGGGAGATTGTTAGAGCATAGCTCGGTCAACCTCGCATGCGTTGCTATCTCAAGCATGTTTTTCAGTGTTAGTGATCAAAACTATGAGTCTTGATTTTTAGCCTACATAGCTAAGTCTCGGACTAGGATAGAAAAGTGTGGTTGAGCTCGAGGACTTCATGGCGATTCATCATACAACGACGAAGATCTATACAAGGAACCGTGGAACTTCATCAACAAAAAGGTATGTGGAGACTTGAACTTATCTATCACTCAAAAGTCTATCTATTCTATCTCCTACTTCTTATGAGACAAAAGTCGTATGTTATATATACTAGATCATACACATTTGACATTTCGAGCTGGGCATTCATCGCTTATCTTTTATCTCGAAATCGTGTGTTGGTAAAGCGTTTCGCTTTGATCAAGTTTATCTTCACCTAGTGACGAAAGTCATGAAAAGTTTTAATCACTTAGAGAATTGCTCTGACGTGAATCGGTCTCTGAATAACGTCTACATAGCGTCCTTTAAGAATGTCTCAATGATTGAAATGAGAGTTTAGATTACATAACCATGTATTCCTTGACCCGAAGTTTTCGAACTTTATTGATCAAGAGAAATCGGGAGGATTGTGGAATTGGCTTGCCAAGTCCGCGAACCCAGTCCGCAGGCTCAGTCCGCGAACTGTCGAAAGTTCTCGACCGAGAGTTTCTGCTGGATTTTCCAAAACTCGTTTGTGTGTCAAGTCCACGAACTCAGTACGCAAACCCAGTCCGCGAACTGGCGGAAGTTCTCTTTCCGAGAATTTCTGCTGAGTTTGGAAAACTCAACCGATTAACTTAAGTCCGCGAACTTGTTTGTGAACTTAAGAGGTTATGATCTAAAGATGTTCTCTGAACATGAAACATTAAATTACTAAGGAATGCTTTATGCAAACCGTGGATATAATGTTCATGAGCCGATTCAATCGAATCGAATCATCTTTGTTTCAATTGTGTCTTGTGTAGTTACATAAGATCTCATAGCAATTGAACAACTCTTTAACTAATTCATTTGAGTCAATTGAACTAGTTATGGTGAAGAAGAACAAGGTTGATATGAAATGCTCATATGGTTAACCCTTTTGGGTTACTATGTTGAACCAACATACACGTACACGTTTGGGCATGGTTTTCACGAACCCAGTAAACGTTTACCAAAATGTGTGTGACAAGCTAAGTTTTCGATCTAACGGTTGAGAAATATTAGCTTGAATCTAAATCAGGTTTTCATCTAATGGTGAATATGGATTGCTTTGTAACTAAGGCAAAACCCTGATTTGAAGGCTATATAAAGGAGACATCTAGCATTGTGAAAAACTAATCCCCACACGTCTGTGTGCTACTAGTGCGCCCGCTAGAGTCGATCTCCATTAACCTTTGATTTTCTTCTCTAAAATCAGGTTAACGACTTAAAGACTTCATTGGGATTGTGAAGCCAGACGGATACTACTTTTATTGTAGTTGTGTGATCTGATCTTGCATCTTCTATCGTACGAGTACAATCGATTGATTGGCTTGAGATCGTGAGAGTTCTCTGATAGGCAAGATAAAGAAGTCACAAACATCTTCGTCTCACTGTTTGTGATTCCTCGACAATCCGCTTGTGTAGTCAGGAAGGATTGTAGAAAGGTGATTGATTAATCTAGGTTGTTCTTTGGGAATATAAGACCGGATTATCAATTGGTTCCTAGTCACCTTGATTTTATATCAAAAGACAGAACAAAACCTAGGGTTTATCTGTGGGAGACAGATTTATCCTTTGATAGACTTTTCTGTGTGAGACAGATCTGTTTATTATCAAGTCTGTGATTTTGGGTTGCAGCAACTCTTGGTTGTGGGTGAGACCAGCTAAGGGAATCAAGTGTGTAGTATTCTGCTGGGATCGGAGGCGTAGGAGTATAACTGTACCTTGGATCGGTGGGAGACTGATTGGGGTTCAACTATAGTCCAGTCCGAAGTTAGCTTGGAGTAGGCTAGTGTCTGTAGCGGCTTAATACAGTGTGTATTCAATCTGGAGTAGGTCCCGGGGTTTTTCTGCATTTGCGGTTTCCTCATTAACAAAATTTCTGGTGTCTGTGTTATTTCTTTTCCTCATTATATTTTATATAATTGAAATAATACAGGTTGTGCGTACGTGATCATCAATTAGAAATCCAACCTTTGGTTGTTGATTGATATTGATTGATCCTTGGACATTGGTCTTCGGTACTGTCCAAGTTATTCCTTGTATTTGATAAAGACTCACTATTGTTTTTAGCTTGAGTAAAAAATCAAATCAAGAGAGAGATATTAACTCCTTGAGATACTTTTATCTAGATTGAGTCTGACTTTCTAATTGATTCTCTATTAAAGTATTTCGGAGTTAGTCCATACAGATTGCTAACCGAAATATTGGGTGGTGTTGTTAGACCCCCGCTTTTTCAGATGTGATTTCTTACTATAAAGCAACCTAAAGTGTAAAAGAACAATTAAGTTTAACTCCCCAAAAGCACTAAGTTCTATGGAAAAGACTAATCAAGGCAACCAAACGTGTAAAAGCACTAATTCGATTTAACCAAGGTTATGATCCACTTGTGACTAGTAGGATATATCACTACAAGCGCTACCCACAATTATGCTACTTAGAATCAGGGATAAACAACTTTTCGCATTGAACACCCTAATATAGCTTTATAAATGAATGCAAATCGGATTGATTCCGGACTCAACCAAAAAAACAATCAAATCATATAACAATATAAACCATGAATCATAAACAATAAAGTTGAAACAAAACTAATTCATTGAAACAATATCATGTTGTGAAATCAACTTTATCCCATAACCAATAATATGTGCTTAGCTACTCATAGCTTTTGAGTTTATCATAATCAATAATAAAATGAAGAAGATGAAAAACAAATGAAAGCAAACCCTAGTCGCCGCTCTCCAAAGTTCCAAGTAGAAAATACGTGATACCAAAGGAAGTAAAAACTTTCTCCTTTTGTAGCTTTTTATCTTTCCAAAACTAGGTCTTCAAATCCCAA
The DNA here is from genome assembly GCF_003573695.1 of Papaver somniferum. NCBI lineage: Eukaryota > Viridiplantae > Streptophyta > Magnoliopsida > Ranunculales > Papaveraceae > Papaver > Papaver somniferum. The sequence continues at coordinate 119,675,651 of NC_039362.1, forward strand.
ATTCCAATAATAAATGTCCACCAAGCCCATATGTGAGGAGTACCGAAGTGAAAATATGTCCCAAAAGAGGTCGCCAGAAAACTGGTAAAATGGCTGGAGAATGGTCGGAGAAGTATCTCAGGTAACCGGAAAAGTCCACCTGGTCACCGGTCAAAGACAGTCAACTCAGTCAATGCTAGACCGAGTCAGGACGAGCCATCGAGCCAACTCAGTGATGTCAGCTGAATCTAGTCAGATTTGAGTCAGAAGCTAACTCAGCTGATTTGGTCTAGGCCAAAGCCAGTGCACGGATGTAGCTCATTTTGCACAGGCCATAATCAAATTAGCACCAGGATGGCGCTTCATCCAAGCATCACTTAGCCATCCACACAGCTGCAACCAGCCAACACTGCCAATGCTTTCTCTGTAATTCTAACACCAGCTCAACTTGCAGTTCTGTCACAGACATTTCCCTCCAGCTACATTCTTTCTCTTGCTAGTATGACCAATCCACATCTCAGATAAAATCCATCAGTTCCCATGTTACATTCACCTGCAATAACAGCTCAGACCACTAATAATAACTCCATCTCGTTTGTAACATCTTGAGCACCAGTTTCTATGGACACTTGAAGTAAAACTCATCTGCAACACCAGAACCATTATCCCATGTGTCCTAGGCATACATCTATGCTTCATTACAGCTCAAACACCAACACAACATCATTCACCAGAACTGCACCCTATTCTCTGTCACCTGCAATTCGAACAAGCCGTTTATCCAGCACCAGTTCAGCTGTAGCCATTCATTCTCAGTTCAAGTCACCACCAGAGCCTATAGTATCGGCGGTAGCAGCTGCAATTCCATCCACAATTCCAACAAGTCTTAGCTGAGATCCAAGTACCAACACCAACCTAAACTGCAGTTGCAAACCCCTCCACTGCACTTACTCAATGAAAACAAGCACCATGACATGTTCTTGTCTTCTCTCAGCCAACAATAAACCCATATCAACCAATTTCTTCACTGGCTGTTGCAAACTCCATTCAATCATCCATCAATTCCGTGGAAGCGAGCTTCATTACCTTCCCTGTCTTCTTACCATCTCAAACTCGGCCCCAAATTTAGATGGCAGCAACATTTTAACCTGAATCTTGTTCAAACTCAATTCGAACCAAAATCCATATCAAACCCATCTTAGTTTCAAGAACCAATATCATGAATTTCTCCTCCTACTCTGAATCATTCACCTCAGAAACCCTAAATTTAATTTGGGGATGAACAACACAACACAAATTTCCCCTAATTTCTTCTCGATCTTCTCATCAACGAATCCTTCTTGAATTCAGAAACCCATCTCTGCTTCTTCATCTGCTCAAACATTCATCACCATCTGTAGCAGACTCAATCATTCATACCCGTTGTAAACTCCACCTTCTCGATCTGTTTCATCTCTGATTTAAACAAATCTGCTTCAGTAACAACAACAACTCTTCATTACATCTTCAATTCACACAAACCCTTGAGTTGTTCTTTAAATCGAGCCACCAAACCCTGGTACTCATCACCAAACCCTAATTCTTCATCTGCAACTATGTAACAATCGTACAGCTTCATCTCTTCCTCTGCTCAAACTCAAATTCAATAGATTCTCCCATCAGCAGACCCACCAGATTCATAGTATCATCTTCTCATCGATGCTTCAACCAACAATTCCATATTCAAATCAGAACCTAACCCTAAGAACACACTGCTCAAATTCTCGATCTCTTTTCCTCTCATACAATAGCCTCCATGGCCTCTCCTCTGAGTTAGAAATCCAATGATTGAGAGATGAATTTTCTTATGAATTCTAGGGTGTGGTAATGACAAAAAGTACCACAATCACCCAAAACGCGGATAAGGTCTATCCATGTGCTATTTGGCCTGTCAGTCTCAGAAAACTGACAGTTCATTCTTCACTCCTTGCGCAACATTAGCCTGATCCAAATATCGCATGTGAATTGACCTTTTTGCGTTTTACGCTCCAAGTGGACGATTTCTCCTTCTTTTGCTCCAAATGACTCCAAATTACCTAAACACTCAAAAGCAAACATAAGAGATGCAATTCACAAGGATAATAGCAAAGAAAGCATAAATACTAGATATAAAATTAGAAATTCCCCCACACTTAGACTTTGCTAGTCCTCGAGCAAACCAAACATAAAAATTCTAAAATATACATACAACTCTAGTGAGGGTTTACTAGAGATATACCACAAAACCTACTTTTCCAACTTACTAGTTCTCCGTAATGATAGCATCCAACGCGCTAAGAAGACATAGAGATTCTGCACACTAGTCATAAGAAGTTAGACACATGTATGAACACAATCTCATCCTTAAAAGTTGAGAGAGAAATAGCCATCCCTTATCGAAAGAATTCAGGTTCGGTGTGATCGAAAGTCTCGACTCTGCCTCACAAGAAAGGGTTTTATGAAGTTGCTCTTAATAATAAATAGCTTTCTATGGGTCACACATGTGTCCAGGTAGGAATGAAGAGAAAATCCTGCTACACGTTGAATGGTAGGAAGGCAAAAACCCTCCGAATTGTTTTGAAAACCCACATCTTTTATTCATTTTGAAAACCCTTTTTTCTGACGATCTCTAAGAAACGAAATCAACCACTTAACGAAGGTGGGAATATGATTACTTACCTCGTTATCCGTTCGGCGTGCAGTTAGCACCACTCTCACAGCGTCCATAGAAACGTCTTCGGTCTTGAATCCTTGTCTTCATCTTCGTCTTCGGTCTTCAACTCTTGATGATGAAATCTTGAACTTCGTAGAATCTTGACAATGTAATTCGTTCCTCTAATTCCTTGTTGCTTGAAACTTCATTATGAATATTTTCTTACATTGGCTTTATTGAAAGAATACAAAACTAAAAATGAACTAAACAAACCAAAATATGATGTAATGAATTTTTTTTTTTAAGATGCAAGATAAATAAAGTAAATACAAAATGAAAACAAACAAAACAAAATAATAAAACTAATAATGTACCTAACAAAATTTCTCTTGTCTCTTTTTTTTTTCTTTTGAGACAAGAGAAAATAAAATATAAATTAACAAATAAGATAAAATAAAAATGCAAGTACAAAGGTCATGGTGTAAGTACTTTACCACTCAATTCTTCACAACTTGTATGTCTCGATATCATAAACTTCTTGAATTCTCATCTTGGTAATCTTCACTCTTGTACAATAGTTTTCAACTTGTAAAAATTCTGCTCCTTGTCTTGTTGAACTACTTGAATCTGAAATCTGCTCATTTCTGTACCGTTGCTTGTAAACCTTGAACATCTTCAACTTTCCTTCGAATTTGTGATGCTCCTCTTGTTGATGATGATAGTGTTTCTATGGACTTGTTGGTGTAGAGAGAGATAAAGTGGACGGTGCTAACTGCGAACAAGATTACAAGTGGTATGTAAGTTAGCGATTCGATGTCACCATCATGATTGATAAAATAGCACTCAAGAGATCAAAATAGTGCTTCTATTAGTGGGAGGTTGGGTAGCTCACCATTCTACCCGGAGTTTACGTACGGTGACACACACTCTAAAAGCACAAATTTAGACAGGTACAAAGGTTTGAAGATCGGTGCCTTTCATGATGTAACATGGGTAGTCTCCACTATAGGGGACCACAACTCTAGTACCGAATTCAATCTGCACCTTATTTGTCACTGGCATGGTTAAATCCAACTTTAACTCTCATACAATTAAGAAACCCGATCACGTTCTCTGTCATCTCTAAGTTCAGTCACTCTTATGAGAATCTCGATGTAATCTTAGCGACATGTATACTATGTGACTCTAAACTAACTACAAGTTGGAGTTTTTTATTCACTAATTTACTCAAAATTTGAAAATTTTGAAAATTTTAAAATGCAAATGCTTAACCACTCCTCCACACTTAAACTTTACATTGTCCTCAATGTAAATAGAGTCATCCAATGTAAGTCAAGGTGGGAAATCTACATGATAATGTGACAAGAAATCAGAAAAAGTAAAACAAAAAAAGAAAGACAAAAAACTAAAAACAAACAAGAAATAAAAAAGACAAGAAATACTCATCCTATGGGTTGCCTCCCATTTAGCGCTTGGTTTAAAGTCGTCAGCCCGACTATCTCCTTGCTTTCTATGCCTCCTCCAGAGGGAGTGCATCCACAAATTAGCTCCTTCCACCACTTCGGAAGTGAAATTCTCATAATATGGTTTCAACCGGTGCCCATTAACTTTAAGTTCCTTGCCTGTAGCTATGCTACGAATTTCCACTGCACCATGAGAAAACACATTAGTAACAATAAAAGGTCCAATCCAACGTGACCTTAATTTACCCGGAAATAAATGCAAGCGAGAATTAAACAAAAGCACTTTCTGCCCGCAAAAAATTGTTTCCTAGAAATCATATTATCATGAAATGCTTCGTTTTCTCCTTATAAATGTGCGAGCTTTCAAATGCATCATTGCGAAGCTCCTCTAGCTCTTGGAGTTGTAACTTCCTTTGCTTTCCAGCCCCATCCATCTCCATATTGCATTGCTTAATAGCCCAAAACGCCTTATGCTCAATTTCAACGGGTAAATGACAAGGTTTACCATACACAAGCCTAAAGGGAGACATCCCGATAGGTGTCTTGTATGCGGTTCTATAAGCCCACAAAGCATCATTAAGTCGCATGCTCCAATCTTTCCTTGTTGGATTCACCGTCTTCTCTAGAATGGATTTCACCTCTCGGTTAGAAACCTCGGCTTGTCCATTTGTTTGGGGATGATAAGGTGTTGCAATCTTGTGCGACACATTGTACTTCTTCAACAAGCTTTGTAAGATCCTGTTTTTGAAGTGAGAACCCCCATCGCTAATTATGGCTCTTGGAATTCCAAACCTTGCAAAAATTAGCTTGCACAAAATCTGAAACCACTTTAGAATCATTAGTCGGGGTGGCCTTAGCTTCCACCCATTTCGAGACATAATCAACAGCAAGTAAGATATAGAAATTCCCATGGGAGTTGACAAAAGGACCCATAAAATCAATACCCCATACATCGAAAACTTCAATAAATTGAATAAAAGTTTGTGGCATTTGATTTCGGGCACCTAGATTTCCTGTTCTTTGGAACCTATCACAAGTTGTACAAAATATATATGCATCCTTGAACAAGGTTGGCCAATAGAAACCACTTTCAAGTACCTTGTGAGCGGTTCTATTACTCCCAAAATGTCCTCCGCAAGCATAGGAGTGACAAAAAGACAAGATAGAGTTAAACTCGGATTCGGGAACGCACCTTCTTATTACTTGGCCACTACAATGTTTCCATAAGTATGGATCATTCCATATGTATTGGTTTCCTAACTTCTTAAGTTTGTCCCTATCAACACGAGACAAGTTCTTTGGGATTTGTTTAGACACCAAATAATTGACAATATCATCATACCATGGTTCTCCAAAGGCAATTGAGAATAGTTGCTCACCCGGAAGCTTTCGCGGAATGGGATAACTTCCTTGTCCATAGCAAGACGGCTCAAATGATCCGCAATGGTGTTCTCAATTCCTTTCTTGTCCTTGATTTCAATATCAAACTCTTGCAAGAATAAGATCCATCGTATGAGCATCGGTTTCACTTCTTTCTTCATTAGCAAGTACCTAAGTGTTGCATGATCAGAAAGACAACAACTTTTGTACCAATTAGATAAGAGCGAAACTTTTCCAAAGAAAAAACAATAGCTAACAACTCTTTTTCAGTGGTTGTGTAGTTTTGTTGGGCCTCATTTAACGTTCTAGAAGCATAATAAATAGCATGAGGTATCTTCCCCACACGTTTCCCAAGCACCTTACCAACCGCATAGTCACTTGCATCACACATGAGCTCAAAAGGCTTGCTCCAATCCGATGGTTTAATGATAGGGGCTGAAATCAAAAGTTCTTTCAAACGATTGAATGCCGCCATACACTTTTCATCAAAGTTAAAAACCACATCTTTTTGCAATAAGTTACAAAGTGGTGATGCTATCTTGGAAAAGTCTTTGATAAATCTGCGATAAAATCCTGCATGACCAAGAAAAGAGCGTATCTCCCTCATCGTAGTGGGAGGGGTTAAAGCACGAATAAGGTCTATTTTAGATTTATCGACTTCCAAGCCTTTAGAAGATATTATATGGCCTAAAACTATGCCATGAGTTACCATGAAGTGACACTTCTCCCAATTCAACTCAAGGTTTGTTTCAACACATTGTTCAAGGATTAGTGACAAGTTGTTCAAGCAAAGGTCAAATGAATCACCAAAGACACTAAAGTCGTCCATGAACACTTCAATTATGCTTTTAACATATTCTGAAAAAAAAATATACACCTTTGAAAGGTAGCTGGAGCATTGCACAAGCCAAAAGGCATCCTTCTATAAGCGAAAGTATCGAAAGGACAAGTGAAAGTGGTTTTCTCTTGATCATCTGGCGCTATCACAATCTGATTGTAACCTGAATAGCCATCAAGGAAGCAATAATAAGAGTGTCCAGCTAAACGTTCAAGCATTTGATCAATAAAAGGCAATGGAAAATGATCCTTCCTAGTGGTGGCATTCAATTTCCTGTAATCAATACAAACCCTCCAACCGGTTTGCACACGAGTTGGGACAAGTTCGCTCTTGTCATTCTCCACCACCGTCACACATGATTTCTTTGGTACTACTTGTACCGGGATTACCCACTTTCTATCAGATATGGGGTAGATAACACCCACTTCTAAAAGCTTGAGTATCTCCTTTTTCAAAACTTCCATCATGGGAGGATTCAAACGACGTTGCGCTTCCCTTGTAGGCTTTGCATCGTCCTCCAAACGGATTTTGTGCATACATACGACAAGGCTTATACCCTTGATATCAGCAATTGTCCATCCTATGTCCGTCATGTACTTCCTTAGCACCCTTAGAAGTTTTTTCTCCTGTAAATCACTAAGCTCGTTAGAAACAATCACAGGTAAATCTTCCTTGTCACCTAAGTATAAGTACTTTAGGTGATCGGGAAGAGGTTTCAATTCTAACTTTGGAGATTTAACAATTGAAGGTACAAGCTTTTCATCACTGCATGGTAAAGAAATAAAAGAGATATCACCAAGGGCTTCCTTGAATTCATTGCCACACTCTACACCATTATCCATGGATGTAGTTAAAACGGTTTCCAAAGCATCTTCACCATTCAATTCAAACACTTGTTGTGCCAGTGTATCCATAACATCAATGGAGAACACAAGAGTGGACATCACTAGGATATCACATCGTCTCGAAAATGTTGAAACGTATTGTTTCTCCATCAAACTCCATAGTTAGCGTTCCCTTGTCCAAATCAATAATGGTTTTCGTCGTTTTCATGAAGGGACGCCCAAGTAATAATGGAAGAGACGAGTCCGGTGAACCTTCATTCATCTCTAAAACACAAAAGTAAGCTGGAAATACAAGTTGATTAACCTGCACAAGATTATCCTCAACAATACCCATTGGGTAGACATTAGAGCGATCGACTAATTGCAACACAATTCTAGACTTTTTAAGAGGACCAAGATCAAGTGAATTATACATTGATGCAGGCATAACATTAACGGATGCACCTAAATCCAACATATCTTTATCAAATGTAGTGTTACCAATTGTGACGGGAATGTCAAAGCTACCCGGATCCTTGCATTTCAGCGGGAGTTTGTGTTGTAAAATTGTCGAAGCATTCTCCCCCACACTTAGCACTTCATTACCTTTGAGACTTTGCTTATTGGTACACAAGTCCTTCAACACCTTTGCATAATTTGGAACTTGCTTAATAGCATCAATGAGTGGTATGTTCACATGGATCTTCTTAAGAATGTCTAAAATCTCATTTTCTAGTTCCTCCTTCTTGGACTTTGCAAATCTGCGAGGGAAAGGTAAAGGAGGAACATAAGTACAAACTGGAGTTTTAGAGTTAGGAATAGGTACCTCGGGTGTTTGGGGAATTTCATCCCTCTTTTCTTCCAAAACCGGCTCCATGAAGACTTCTTCTTCACCCAAATCAGTAACTTCGGGTTGCATAAGTTGCATACTACTTCTCAATGAAATAACATTGACACCCTCTTTTGGATTAATAGGTTGAGAAGGGAGTTTCCCACTATTTTGTGCCTTCAATTTGTTTATATCGATCGCCATGGAGCCCATTTGTGTCTGCAACTCCTTGATAGCACTCTTAGTTTCTTGCTGACTTTTTTTAAACATGGTAGAAATGCCTTGCATCATTATTTGAAGCTTTGCATCGATATCGGAACCTTGATTTTGCATTGATTGTTGTGGTTGCTGAAATTATTGTTGTTGCGGCTGGAATTGTTGTTGTTGTGGTTGAAATCCACTCGAATGGTTAAAAGTAGGTTGTTGAACCGCACCTTGCTTGTTGGCATAGCTAAAGTTGGGGTGATCTCTCCATACCGGATTGTAGGTATTATAATAAGGATCATACCGTCTTTGCTGATTTGGAAAGACCGCACTATCTTTATCCAACTCTTCATCATATGAAGGTATAATAACCGCAACCATATTATGCATCATTCTCTCCATATTATTCATCCTTTGATCACGGTGTGATGATGAATCAGTAACTTCAAGCACTCGCTTAACCATTGGTTCACCTCTTGTGTAAAATTGTTGCGAGTTTGCAGCCATGCTTTCAATCAACTCGGTAGCTTGGGCAACTGTCTTGTTCACTAGTGCTCCACCACCCGCAACATCAAGAAGATATCGATCACTTGGTTGGAGACCTTCGTAGAAGTATTGTATTATCATCACGTCACTAAATTGGTGGTGAGGGAAGCTTGCCACCAATCTCTTATACCGTTCCCAACATTCGTACAATGACTCCCTGTTCTTTTGTTGTATTCCACAAATCTCCTTACGAATTTGAGTAGCTTTGGATGCAGGAAAATATCTCTCTAGGAAAAGTTTCTTCAACCCGTTCCATGTAGTGACACTCCCGGATGGTAGATAATACAACCATTCCTTAGCATTGTCCGCCAAAGAGAATGGAAATGCTTTCAACATTGCACCATCGGCATTAGTCCCCGGTGGAAGCATGGCCGTGACTATGGTATGGAAATCCATGAGATGCTTGTTTGGATCTTCATTCACCATGCCATGAAACTTCGGCAACTCCCTAATCAACCCCGGTTTGATATCGAAGGTTGAATTTGTTTCAATACACCACCGTTGTGCATCAAGCCTATGAGAATCAAAGTCCTTGAGTGTACGATTTGCATCACCCATTGATTCTTCTTCTTCTTCAACTAGTGGTTCTTATACAAATGGAACCTCTTGTTCTTCTTCTAATTGTAACTCTTCTTCCACTTCTAACTCTTGTTTTTATGGTGTGTCTTGCCTTGGTTGGAGTATTGTGCCTCTTCGAGTAGCTATCCCGCACCTTGCATAGTTCCAATCTTTAGAAGCCAGGAATTAGGTACCTGAAGACAATTCTCGCAAACAAGTGAGAAACAAAACAAGAAAACAAAAAGCAAAGATAAAAGCAGAAATTATAAAAATAAACTTAAAACTTAATAACAAGCCGTATGCTTCCCCGGCAGCGGCGCCAAAATTTGATCGTTGTCGTATGCGTCAAAAATAATTTCACTTTCTCACTCAACTAAAATAAATGAAGTATGTGGTAAGAAAGAGTTCGTTCCCACAGAGAGGCTTTTGTTGTTATGCAAATTTCAGTTTCTTAGTAACCAAGGGGGATTTTTATTTTAGCAAAGCAATAAAAGTAATTGAAAGCAATAAAATAATTTAAATAATCAATAAGGAAAAGATATTGGTCACGGGATAATATCATTCACAAACATGTATTTTCATCAATGACTAGAATTGGAAATTTAATCTCTCATTTATTAAAAGTCCTAGGATACCTTGATCGCAAGTATATCCCGCTAATTCCCTGATTTCATCACAACCACATTGAAAGATGTAAATGTGAATTCTTCCTAGAAAGCAACCTAAAGTGTAAAAGCACAATTAAGTTTAACTCCCTAAAAGCACTAAGTTCTATGGAAAAGACTAATCAAGGAAACCAAACATGTAAAAGCACTAATTCGATTTAACCAAGGTTATGATCCACTTGTGACTAGTAGGATATATCACTACAAGCACTACCCACAATTATGTTACTTAGAATCAGAGATAAACAACTTTTTCGTATTGAAAACCCTAATATAGCTTTAGAAATGAATGCAAATCGGATTGATTCCGGACTCAACCAAACAAACAATCAAATCATATAACAATATAAAACATGAATGATAAACAATAAAGTTGAGAAAAAACTAATTCATTGAAACAATATCATGTTGTGAAATCAACTTTATCCCATAACCAATAATATGTGCTTAGCTACTCATAGCTTTTGAGTTCATCATAATCAATATCAATAATAATATGAAGAAGATGAAAAACAAATGAAAGCAAACCCTAGTCGTCGCTCTCCAAAGCTCCAAGTAGAAAATACGTGATACCAAAGGAAGTAGAAACTTTCTCCTTTTGTAGCTTTTCATCTTTCCAAAACTAGGTCTTCAAAGCCCAAATTCCAATAACAAGATGTCCACCAAGCCCATATGTGAGGAGTACCGAAGTGAAAATATGTCCCAAAAGAGGTCGCCGAAAAACTGGTAAAATGGCTGGAGAATTGTCGGAGAAGTATCTCAGGTGACCGGCAAAGTCCACCTGGTCACCGATCAAAGAAAGTTAACTCAGTCAATGCTAGACCGAGTCAGGACGAGCCATCGAGCCAACTCAGTGATGTCAGCTGAATCTAGTCAGATCTGAGTCAGAAGCTAACTCAGCTGATTTGGTCTAGGCCAAATCCAGTGCACGGCTGTAGCTCATTTTGCACATGCCATAATCAAATTAGCACTAGGATGGCGCTTCATCCAAGCATCACTTAGCCATTCACACAGCTACAACCAGCCAACACTGCCAATGCTTTCTCTGTAATTCTAACACCATCTCAACCTGCAGTTCTGTCACAGACATTTCCCTCCAGGTACATTCTTTCTCTTGCTAGTATGACCAACCCACATCTCAGATGAAATCCATCAGTTCCCATGTTACATTCACCTGCAATAACAACTCAGACCACTAATAATAACTCCATCTCGCTTGTAACATCTTGAGCACTAGTTTCTATGGCCACTTGAAGTAAAACTCATCTGCAATACCAGCACCATTATCCCCTGTGTCCTAGGCATACATCTATGCTTCATTACAGCTCAAACACCAACACAACATCATTCACCAGAACTGCACCCTATTCTTTGTCACCTGAAATTCGAACAAGCCATTTATCATGCACCAGTTCAGCTGTAGCCATTCAGTCTCAGTTCAAGTCACCACCAGAGCCTATAGCATCAGCAGCAGCAGCTACAATTTCATCTACAATTCCAACAAGTCTTAGCTGAGAGCCAAGTACCAACACCAACCTGAACTGCAGCTGCAAAACCCTCCACTGCACTTACTCAATGCAAACAAGCACCAACACATGTTCTTGTCTTTTCTCAGCCAACAACAAACCCAGATCAACCAATTTCTTCACTGGCTGTTGCAAACTCCATTCAATCATCCATCAATTCCGTGGCAGCGAGCTTCATTACCTTCCTTGTCTTCTTACCATCTCAAACTCGACCCCAAATTCATATGGCAACAACATCTTAACCTGAATCTTGTTCAAACTCACTTCGAACCAAAATCCATATCAAATCCATCTTAGTTTCAAGAACCAATATCATGAATTTCTCCTCCTACTCTGAATCATTCACCTCAGAAACCCTAAATTTAATTTGGGGAGGAACAACACAGCACAAATTTCCCCTAATTTATTCTCGATCTTCTCATCAACGAATCCTTCTTGAATTCAGAAACCCATCTTTGCTTCTTTATCTGCTCAAACATTCATCACCATCTGTAGCAGACTCAATCATTCATACCCGTTATAACCTCCACCTTCTCGATCTGTTTCATCTTTGATTTAAACAAATCTGCTTCAGTAACAACAATAGCTCTTCATTACATATTCAATTCACACAAACCCTTGAGTTGTTCTTTAAATTGAGCCACCAAACCCTGGTACTCATCACCAATCCCTAGTTCTTCATCTGCAACTATGTAACAATCGAACAGCTTCATCTCTTTCTCTGCTCAAACTCAGATTCAATAGATTATCCCACCAGCAGACCCACCAGATTCATAGTATCATCTTCTCATCGATGCTTCAATCAACAATTCCATATTCAAATCAGAACCTAACCCTAAAAACACACAGCTCAAATTCTCGATCTTTTTTCCTCTGATACAGCAGCCTCCATGGCCTCTCCTCTGAGATATAAATCCAATGATTGAGAAATGCATTTTCTTCTGAATTCTAGGGTGTGGCGAAAAAGCGGGGGTCTAACAACACCACCCAATATTTCGCTTAGCAATCTGTATGGACTAACTCCGAAATACTTTCTAGAGAATCAGCTAGATAGTCAGACTCAATCTAGGTAAAAGTATCTCAAGGAGTTAATATCTCTTTCTTGTTTTGATTTACTCAAGCTAATAGAAATCAGCGAGTCCTAATCAAACACAAGGAATAACTTAGACGGTACCAAAGACCAATGTCCAAGGATCAATCAATGACAATCAAACAACCAAAGGTTGGATTATACCAATTGATGATCTAAATGCACAACCTGTATTATTTCAATTATAAAGATAAACAATATAATGCGGAAACTGAAATAACACAGACACCAGAAATTTTGTTAACGAGGAAACCGCAAATACAGAAAAACCCCTGGACCTAGTCCAGATTGAATACACAATGTATTAAGCCGCTACAGACACTAGCCTACTTCAAGCTAACTTCGGACTGGACTATAGTTGAACCCCAATCAGTCTCCCACTGATCCAAGGTACAGTTGTACTCCCTACGCCTCTGATCCCAGCAGGATACTGCGCACTTGATTCCCTTAGCTGATCTCACCCACAACTAAGAGTTGCTACGACCCAAAATCGCAGACTTTAACAATAAACAAAATTTTCTCACACAGACAAGTCTATCAAAGGATCAATCTGTCTCCCACAGAAAAACCCTAAAGTTTTTATTCCGTCTTTTGATAATAATCAAGGTGAACATGAACCAATTGATAATCCGGTCTTATATTCCCGAAGAACAACCTAGATTAATCAATCACCCACAACAATCTTAATCGTATGGTAGCGAAACAAGATGTCGTGGAATCACAAACAGTCAGACGAAGGTGTTTGTGATTACTTTCTATATCTTGCCTATCGGAGAAATCAAACAATCTCTAGTCAATAAATATGATTGTACTATTACGATAGAAGATGCAAGATCATATCACACAACTACGATAAAAATATTATCGGTCTGGCTTCACAATCCCAATGAAGTCTTTAAGTCGTTAACCTGGTTTTAGAAGAAGAAAACCAAAGGTTAAAGGAGAACCGACTCTAGCACACAAACTAGTAGCACACGTAAGGTGTGGGGATTTGTTTTGCAGAGTTGCTAGATGTCCCCTTATATAGCCTTTCAAATCATGGGTTTGCCTTAGTTACAAAGCAATCAATATCCACCGTTAGATGAAAACCTGATTTAGATTCAAGCTAATATTTCTCAACTGTTAGATCGAAAACTTACCTTGTCATACACAAATGACTGTACGATTCTAGGTTTGTTAACCGCAACCAAACATGTACATTGTTGGTTCAACAATAGTTTACCAAAAAGTTTAACCATAAGAGCATTTCATACCAACCATGTTCTTCTTCACCATAACTAGTTCAAATGACTCAAATGAACTAGTTAAGAGAGATGTTCAATTACAAGGAAATCTTATGTAACTACACAAGACACAATTGAAGCAAAGATGATTTGATTCACAAGAATCGGTTCATGAACTTTAATAGCCACGGTTTGCAAAAGCATTCCTTAGTCTTTTAAGATTAAGTTCAGAGATCATCTTTAGATATATAACCTTCTCAAGTTCGCATACTAGGTTCGCGGACTTAAGACACCGAAAAGAGTTTACAAACTCCAGCATAAATTCTCGGGTTTGAGAACTTCGCCGGTTCGCGGACTGGGTTCGCGGACTTGGCTCACGCAAGTAGTTTGTCAACTCCAGCAGAAATCTTGGGTTTGAGAATTTCGGCAGTTCGCAGACTTGGCACTTGCCATACTTCCGGTTCTCTTGATCAACAAAGTTCGAGAACTTTGGTTCAAGGAATACATTGGTTATGTAATCTAAACTCTCATTCCAATCATTGAAACATTCTTAGAGAATGTTATATAGTTGTTACACCATTTCTCGTCAAAGCAATTTTCAAAGATGATTGAAACATTCATGACTTTCTTCACTAGGGAAAGATAAACTTGGTCGAAGCGAAAAGCTTACCAATACATATTTCGAGATATAGATAGGCGAGGTATACTCGGCTCAAAATACCAAATGTGTTTGATCTAGTTTATATATATAGCATACGACTTTTGTCTCAACGAGTAGGAGATAGAATAGATAGACTTTTGAGTGACAGATAAGTTCAAGTCTCCACATACCTTTTTGTCGAGAAGTTCCACCGGTTCCTTGAGTAGTCCTTCTACTTGTATGATGAATCGCCATGAAGTCCTTGATCTCAACTACACTTACTATCCTAGTCCGAGACTTAGCTATAAGAGACTAGAAATCAAGACTTGTAGTTTTGATCATTAACATTGACAAACATGCTTGAGATAGCAACGCATGCGAGTTTGACCGAGCAGTGCTCTAACAATCTCCCCCTTTGTCAATTTTAGTGACAAAACTATCAATACATATGGAATACAAAAAAGATAATGAAACTTTAGTAGCTCTTATTCCACATATCTAATCTTCAACATTCCTCGAAATCTTCGTCACTTCCAAGTACTCCAATGATCCCAAAGGTTGTAAGTTTAGCACCATCGTTATTGAAGATCCATAGCTATAACAATGAGAAAGCATCGGTCTCGACCATTGTTATACAGTGTCATAGTATTATTACACAGTGTTAAAGTTCAATTGTATCACAACTTTAACAATAATACTATGGTGATATGTATCACTCCCCCTTAGTCAATACTCCATCTCACATGAAAACCACTCCCCCTTACACAATGATCCGAAAACTATATGTACTTGTAGTGTGAACTACATATTAATTCTCCCCCTTTTTGTCAATAAAATTGGCAAAGGTACAAGAACGGGTTCATAATGAAATTTCCATAAGAGACATTTCATGACTGAGAGAAAGAAACACACATCATCTTATTTAGATACAATCATATAGCCGAAGCTAACAACATTCATCAAGGAGTTTAAAGATACAAGATAACCCCTCTAAAATTCCACAGCCGCACACCCCTCAAGATATGACCATTAAGCACAAGTTCAAAAGAACTCTCCCCCATTTGATGTCATTCCCGAAAGAACAACAACGAGCGACCTTAATTTCAAGAGAAAATAAGGATTTGTGAAACACAGAAAATGACACTAACAAGACAGAAAAACAACTCTACAGAAACTGAACTGAAGTAACCTACTGGAGTTTCAAACTCAATTGCCCAAAATATATAGATAAGCATAGGGGCAAGAGTTATAGAAACGCTTAATGAACCAAAACAAAAAAAATAGACTGCCGCAAATGTTGAAATGTAGCAGTGTCTAATGGTTTGGTAAGAATATCAACCAATTGTTGTTCGGAAGGCATAAATTCCATGCTTATGATACCATTTTCATAGAGATCACAAATAAAATGGTACCTTATGTCAATGCTCTTTGTTCTTGAGTGCTCAACGGGATTCTCAGTGATTCGAATCACGCTAGAGTTATCACAGAAGATCTTCATTATTCCAGTATCAACTCCATAATCAGCTAAAATTTGTTTCATCCATAGGAGTTGAGTACAGCATGATCCAGCAGCAATATATTCTTCTTCACATGTAGACAGGGATTGAGAATTTTGTTTTTTGCTATGTCAAGCAACAAGATTCAGTCCTACATAATAGAAACCCCCTGACGTACTCTTTCTATCTTCTACACAACCTGCCCAATCAGCATCGGAATAAGCAGACAGATCAGTGTTAGTATCAAACGCGTAAGACAATCCATACCCGACAGTATGATTAATATATCGAATGATCTTCTTTGCCGCTGCAAGATGAGACTCCTTTGGATTTGCCTGAAACCTGGCACAACAACCAACACTGAAAAAAATGGTAGGTCTAGTAGTTGTAAGATACAAGAGGCTTCCAATGATAGATCGATACAACTTTTGATCTAATTTTGATCCTTTCTCATCTCTATGTAGTTTACCAGTAGTGGGCATAGGTGTCAATTTCGGAGAGCACTTATCCAGACCGAACCTTGTCACAAGGTCACGAGCATACTTATCTAGGGTAAGTAAATTCTATCTTTATGTTGTTGAATTTGTAGTCCTAAGAAGAATTTTAATTCACCAACATTGCTCATTTCAAATTCCTTAGCAAGAGAGACTTGGAAGTCTTTTGCAAAAGTTTCAGAAGTTGATCCATGGATGATATCATCTACATAGATTTGAGCAATAACCACATCTCTCCCACTCCATTTGGTAAACAAGGTTTTATCAGCTCCGCCTCTTGAAAAACCTTTTCTAATGAGAGAAGTGGTAAGTTTTTCAAACCAGGCTCTAGGTGCTTGTTTTAACCCATACAATGCCTTCTTGAGTTTTAACACATGATCTGGGAATTCAGGGTTTTCAAACCCCTTAGGTTGAGCAACATAGACTTCTTCCTTTAAAATTCCGTTAAGGAATGCGGATTTTATATCCATTTGAAACAGCTTAACCTTAAGAAAACAAGCATGAGCTAACAAAAGACGAATGGAATCAAGACGTGCCACAGGAGCAAAGGTCTCGTCAAAGTCGATTCCTTCAATATGTGAATATCCTTGAGTGACAAGTCTAGCCTTGTTTCTGACAATCGTGCCAAATTCATCAGACTTATTCTTGAATATCCACTTAGTACCAACAATATTGATATTGGAAGGACAAGGCACAAGTTCCCACACATCTTTCCTTTGAAATTAATTTAACTCTTCATGTGTAGTTGCATGAAATCCTACACTACACTTTTCATATAATTTCATCATTGATCAACTCATTTTAGGTTTATATTCTTAATTTTATTGATTGATCTTTGGATGTTCTTATAAGAAAAGATAAAGAACTCAAAAATGATCTCTGCCCTAAACTTTTTCTCTCTTTTATTTTCTTGATTCTTACTCAGAAAAAACCTCTCCTCTTTACAATTCGAACGACTATTTATAAGGAAATACATAATGGATGACAGCTAATTTGTTCCTTATTTTCGGGTATGGTTTGCGACATTCTCGCAACCTTACAGATGTTAATTTCGCAAACTCTCTAATTTTTGCAGGATTATCATATCTTTCTCGTGATCTTAGCTGACGTCATTTATTTTATCATTTCTGAAATTGTTCTGCGACGCTGTTGTATTGTGTCACTGATAATTTCGATGAAACATTGTCATTGCGAGATTCTGATCCTACATCTTGCCTCTTCTCATATATTCTCTACAAAGTAGAGAATGATGTGAAAAATATCGCAGCTATTCATCTTTTCATATTCTACATTTATCACACGTACTCTCTCTTCCATTTATATCTTGACACGTCTTCTGTAACCGCTGCTTTTCAACCGTTCACGTCTTTTCGTCTTAATGGTGTTTATTTCTTCGAGTAAAAAATCTCCTTTATATACTCTTCTTACCCCCTTTTTCCACTTTTCTTTTTACTTTCTCTTCTATTTTTATTCTCTCATCTTTGCAACTCTGTTATCCTTCTGCAAATTCTGCTGCTATAATTTTTTCTTCCTTCAATCCTTTTACTTTATATACATTCCCATACTCTATATTCAAACATGGCTCCAAGTGGTCATAGATATGAGAAGAATTTACAAGATGTCCAAAAAGATCTTGCTGATAAAGGTTTCACACTCTCCACCATTCCTGGTGAGAATGCCAAATCAATTCTTTCTGTCAAGCTTTTCTATGATCAATATTGTGATGATCAATCAATCATAATTTCGCTAGGTCAGATTCTCGCAGGTCTCCCTATTCCTCTTTATAACCCAGATCTTCCTTTATTTTATGAAATTCTCGCTCATTCGGGATTTTCGCGAGCCATCTTCCAACTGAGTGGGGATTGCATCTGTCTGATGCTAGAGTTCGCCAATCGTGGTGCTGGTAGAGGATCTCTGTATTCCAAAGAACTTATGGATCCTAAATTCGCAAACCTAGAGATAGTTGTTGAGAAGTATACAGTGGTGAATTTCTTTGAGAACTATGAACTTATCTCCATGAAGAAAGAGAATACTCGCTGGGGTATTCGTTTAAAAAGGAAAGATAACATTGATGAAGCCAAAATTCTTATGCAAGATATTGATTGGCATTCTGGTAAAAACAAAACTCCTCTCCAATCCAAAGATGATAAATGGTGAGTTTTTCCTTTAATACTAAAAGGACCCTACATTGCTGGGGCAAATATTCTTCCTGCGAATCTCGCTGCTTATCAACCTTGGGTTTTCTCTTGGCCTGAGAAGGAGAAAGAGGTATGTTTTTCCCCTTTAACTCATTTTATATTTCTTTATTGATTTTTTATATTCTGTTCGCTAACTCTTGCGACATTCCGCAGATCCAAAAACTGAAAGATAGTTATAACAGGACTGGGAAATCTAGTACTATGTTAGCTCTTCGCTCATACACAGATGAGGTAAGAAATTTTCTATTATGATTTTAAATAGTATTGTTACTTCCATGCTTCCATTTCTTATTTCTATCTGTGTGTGAAGATTATTGCTGAAGTAGAAGAATCTGCTGATGTTGCGAAGATTGGTGATAAAGGTAAAGGTGCTCTTCGCAAGGAAAAATCAACTGGTCCTCCTCCAAAGAAAATGAAAGTTCGTTCTTCTTCCCCTTCAAATATTCCTCCTCACGAAAATTCTGAAAGTGATAAGGGTGATGAGGACAACAATGATATTGCTGCAAGTGAAGATTCTCCACCTGAATCTTCTATGGATAAATTATCTGGCCTCTTTTCTGATTCTCTACACGAAATGGGAGATAGCCAATTCGCAGATACCTGCAAAGCTCTGCTACCCTTTGCGATGTTCCTTTATTGGATGGTGATAGCTTTCTTCGTAGAGTTTCTAGATCAGTGACTCCCGATTTTTTGCATTCTCTCAATAGTATGGTATATTTTTATCCTTTTACTTCTTCATTGTTATAATTCAAAATTTCTTTCTATATTAATATTTGTTATATTTTTTCGCAGGCTGGAAAAGCTTCTTTTGTTGTTGCCTCAGATCTAGAGAGAAGACGTGAAAATCTTGAAAAGAAGAATCTTCAATTTCGCAAAAAGAATGAAGAATTGGAAGCTGAAGTTAAAGGTCTTCGCGAGAAAAATAGACAATTAGAAATTGATTCTTCCTCGTATAAGAACAAAATTTCTAGTCTTCAGCAAGCTAATAATCAGCTTTACGGTATGTTACTTTTCTCTTTTCTCTTTATTCATTCATCCTGTTGTTTTATCTTATTTAAACGATCCTTTTTGCAGACATTTATGGTCTTTCTAATGAAGCTACCCTTCTTCGTTCATTTCCTAATGCCTTGGATAATGATACCCTTCTTGAGCGTCTTAACAATTCCTTAAATAGCTTCTCAAATGATAGAATTTCTTCTCTTTCTCTAAATGAGCTTAGATCTAAATTTCGCCTCTTAGAAATTGATCATAGATCTAGTTTAGACTTAGCCAATCGATTTAAGCGTCTCCTTCTTGATTCTAAAGAGAAAACCAATGAGTTAAGAACCAAAATTAGTGGTCTCATAGATGATAAGGATCGCATCTCTGATCAAGGTGCCAAGGATCTTCTTGAAGTTCAACTTGAACGAGATGAAGCTAACCGCAAGAATATCGAACTCTGCGAAAGGGAAAATCAAATTCGTTCTCGTCTTCTTATAAGTAGTGAGGATGAATTTGTTTGGGATGCGAAAATCTTAGATGATGCTAGAAAAGACTTAGGTGTAAATGTTAGTCTTCAAGTTGAGCATACAGCCTTGATTAGAGATATGATTTCTGACAGAGAAGGTTACTAACTGCTCTTCTTTACTAATTTTTTGTTTCTTATGAATTCTCATCAAGTTAATAATTGATTGTCTTTTGCTCGCAGATTCTGAAAATAGATATCGTGAAAAGATTGAGGAACTCGAGGCTGAAAAGGAGGAACTCGCAAAGAATCTTTCTTCTCGCAACGACAAGTATTCTAGATTAAAGAATCAAATCAAGATCACTGTTGCGAATTTTAAGAATGATGCTATGCATTTTCGCAATCAAACTATCCAAATGGTTTGTGATGATCATAATATCCCACATTCTGATTATCCTTGTCTTTTGGAAGAAATCCCACAGAATACTCCCAGTTTGATTATCTCTGATAGCGAAGCTGACGATGAAGAATCTGATAGTGATGGAAGTTCTGATGGTGATGAAGATTCTGACGCAGACGAAGAAGGGAATAAGTCTAATGAAGATAATGAAGGATTAACCAAGAAGTAGTCTTTATTTCTTTCTTTGATTCTTTGTAATACTTGTACATTTATTTCTTCTTTCTGTATATTTGTGTTTCTTTCATTTTGACCTGCATTAAAACAATTCTTCTTTGCAATACAGTTAATCAATATAATCATTAATTCTTGAATCTTTGAGTAAATCTATCATATGGAAGCAAATAACATTTTCTAATTTCATACATTCCCATACTTGCCTCTGTTATTTGAATCCAAATGAGAGATTTCATAAAAAATTCTTATTGTATAACTTCGCAATCTTGTGCGAAGTAAATTTTGTTTCTTTTCAAAATCTCATTCCTGTGTGGTCTTATTTTTCCTTCCTAATTAAAGGTCTTATTATGCCACCTCTTGTCATTGCGACAAAATCGCAGGACGTCCTTGCACTTTCATGCAAAAACCCATTGATCTTGCCTTAACTTTTTCTTTTGTATTATGGCCTCTTCAGGAATGTTGCGACAATATGACAGGCCTAAATATTCTTGCGAAAAAACCCCATGACATTGCCGTCTTGCGACGAAATCGCAGGACGTCTTCGCACTTTCATGCGAAAACCCATTGATCTCGTCTTATCTTTTCTTTTGTATTATTGCCTCTTCAGGATTGTTGCACAAATATGACAAGCCTTAATATCCTTGCGAATAAAAAGCCTCATGACATTTGCGTCTTAAGACACTTATCAGCTCCCTAATGGAGGGTGCCGCCCTTATCTCCCCCTGGTTGCCCCTTCAAGGAGGCGTACTTCTACCATACAAGGTTAGCTCCTCCCATCCAGTCTTAACAACAACCAGTTGTTTTCGCAGCCTCTTATCCCTTTTACCTATAGCTTATGGTTACGAGACTGCACCCTAAGTGGGGTTTTCTTCAGGCCGAGTGCAGTATAAGCCAAGACTTGTCAAGAATGGCAAGGTACGCTTCAAACGTCCCTGGCACTCTTGACTCAACCGTGTACCTCGGCGCCTTGATCAGATCTGCACTCCTTGGGAGAGTCCTTATTACCTTAGTCGCCCAACCCAAGTCATATGCTTAAGCTGAGAATCCAAGGTGCCTCTCCCGGATGGGCTTCATTGACCCCAAATCTCCATGACTCAGGTTCCGGGGGTGTGCCTTTCCCTGAGCCATGCAGGTACCCCCTTATATGACGTACTTTAGGTCTTACATTTGCCTCTTGCGAAATTGTATTCGCGAACTAGGGTGTACGCCATAAAGGTTCGCCTCTTTCTCTTTTCATTCTTCTCTGATTATTTTCTGTAAAATTCATTATCTCTGCGAGAGTCTCGCAAATCATTATATTGTATTGAATTTCGCAATCTCAATTTTGTTGTTCAATCAAATGTATTTTTGAGAATTTTACTTATTGCGAGAGTATCGCAACAACTTAATCATTCATACATTTCTTGTTTTTATTACCTTTGCCATCCTCTGCTTCTTTATTATTTCTGCTACTGCTTCCTTGGTAGTGTAATTTCATTTTTATTCTGAGCTAGCATTAATTTCGCAACATCTCTTCTCCTTTCCTTTCGATTGTATCCACCATCAACCTCTCACTTCTTTGTACATCTTTGATTTTGTGTCGCCAGTTTTCCTTCTTGTTTGCTCTTCCTTCGCAAGATTCTATCTCAGTTTCGTAACATCTCTTTCCTTCGACCCAATCTCCCTTTATGATTCCTACACCATTGGGGTGAGGGAATTTGATGCACTGGTGGAAAGTTGAAGCTACACCTAGAATCCCATGTAGCCAAGGTCGACCAATTAACGCATTGTAGGGATTCTACATCAACGACACAGAATGAGATTTCAGAAGATATTCCCTTCAATGGAATTCGCATAGTAACCTCCCCTTTAGGCTTGTTAGCAGTACCATTAAAACCATATATCTTATATGTTGATGGTATAAGATCATCATCTCTTCCACCCATGGTTTTATAAGTATGATAAAATAAGATGTTCACAGAGCTTCCAGTATCGACTAGAATTCTATTGATTGCCCATGAATCTTCAGCTTCATCATCCTCATCTTCTTTCGGTTTTGGATTAATTTCTAATTTTATTACCAATGGATTGTCATGCACCTCTTCTCCTTCGGGAATTTCTTCTGCAGTAAAAGAAATGATGTTTCTGCCATTCCTCTAGTGGCGAGATTTTCGCAATATTCATAATTTCTCTTCCATCATTATCTCTTGCGAACACTCTACTCAAAACATTATCATGAAAATCTTCAATTGTCTTATATGAATGTACGATAGAGTGACAGAATAGATTTTTTGCTTTTGCACCAACTTCTATGAAGAATGTTTCTTTCTTTTTCATCGTATTCACTTTGTGATGTTCTGGTGGTGGTGGTAATGGTTGAGATTGCGGATGCCCTACCAGAAAGTCGTTTAGTTTTCCTTGATCTATCATTCTCAAAATAATTCTTTTTACATTTCTGCAATCATTTGTGGTATGTCCATGAAAATGATGATAAGAAAAAATTCATGACTCTGTGGTTTGGAGGTGGTTCCGTTCCCATGTTCCACGGTGTTGGTATATTTTCCATCAAATTATAGCTTCCCATATCTTCTCCACACTTGCATTTAGAGGTGGCATCTTGATTTCTTCCCATATTACCTTGTGACTTCCTTGTCCTTTATTATGTTTTGTCTTTGACCTCCATAAGTTTCTTGCGGTTGATCGAGCCTTTGAATCTTGTTATTTCCTCCACGATTGTAGAAATTTCTTTCTTTCATACTCTTCTTGATCTCGGCTCCCCATAGCTACCAATTTCTGTGATTGTTACTTGTCACCTTCTCTTGTTGTACTTGCGAAGTATTCGCCACTGTGTTTATTAGCTTGGGTAATAAGCTTGCATTCGTGTTTGTGAGCTGGTGTTCGCAACTGGATATGATTCCATTTCATTTTTCCTTTCTTCTAGAGCAATGTATTCTTCTTGAAGTTCTCGCAATTCAGTCATTGTAATCGTATTCTTGACTCTGAAAATTTGGACATACAATAGGTTTGTTGCAAACATAGCATTGATAAATGATAATATGAGATATCTCTCATCTACACGGCCAGCCATTTCTCTACACATAGTTCTCCATCTTTTAGTCAAGTGTTTCAAACTTTCGCCAATCCTTTGTTTTAATCCAAACACATCTTCTATACCAGGTCGTGAGGAATTATTACTTATATATGCTCCCAAGAATGTAGTCTGAAAATGATTGAAGGATGTTATTGTATTCTTTGGTAAACCTTCAAACCATTTTAACCCTTCTCCTGTTAAGCTGGATGCGAAATATTTGCACAATACTGCATCATGATTTTCCCATTGTAACATGCACCTCACATAGGATTTAATGTGCTGAATTGCACAAGTTGTTCCATCAAAAATGCTGGTTAATGCTGGAAAATTGCATTTCGGTGGTATTCCTCCTAATTGTACTTCCCTTTTAAATGGAATTTTCGCAGCTTCTTCTATTGTCCAATTGTCTTCTACCTACTTCTCCTCTGTTATTTAGCATTCCTCTCATTTCTTCTAATTCTTTCAAGATTTGTTTATTTACACATGAATCTTGATCCATTGGTCTCTTTAATTTTGTTTCTCTTCTTCTGCGTTCACGTCTATCTTCTCTTGCGAAATTTTGCATCTCTTCTTCATTATCCTCATCTCGTCTTCTTCTGCGATTCTATTCCTCATCTCTATCTTGAATTCGCAAATGATGATGTCTTTCATTTTCCCCTCCATAATTTTGTTCATTTCTTATCAATTCAATTCGCTGTCTTTCAGCCATTATTTTTACTCTATCATACTCCTCATTGAGATTATCGTTATTCCGTTTTTGTGTAAGCCTTCTTTCTCGATTGTCATGATTGTTCTGGTGAATTGTCTCCTGAAGCTCTTGTTCTTCCATTTCTGCTCTCAATCTTTCACGTTCGCAGATTAAACGTGCTTGTTCAGCATAATGTCTTTCAATTTCTTCTTCAATTGTCTGTTGATTTCTTTGAGTTTCTCTCACGTGTAAAATTCTTCTTCCTTCCTCTTGATTTCCTTCGTCATCTTGGTTATTTTGTCCCTGATTTTTCCCATTCTCTTGACTTCCTCTAATTTTCCCACCATCAAAAGTTTCATTTTGTAGAACGTAACGATCATCAATTCTTTCTCTATTTTCGCGATATTCTTCATTAGGATTCGATATTTCTTCTTGAATATTGTTTCCAGCATTGATTGTGGGTGAATTTCGCCTCATTTCTCTTCTAGTCGATCTTGAATATGATTTTGTAATACTTCTCGATCTTCTATTCTGTATTCTTATATTCTTCATCCTTAATTCGTGATTTTTCCTTGTTAAATTTGCACGCTCTTCTGCTTCAGCTCTTCTTTCTTCATGTATTCTTCGTCTCAATGTTTCTAACGCTCCAATTTCCTCACCTCCATGAATTATTCCTTCATCTGCTTCTTGACTTCTCTCTTCCTGTCTATAATTTCTATTTTGTTGATCTTCTTCTATTTCTTCTGCTGAATTTGATCGCCAAGTGTGTATGCTCATCCTGTCATAATCTGTATTCCTCTCTTGAAATAGTGTTTGTTGAATTGGCGGTTGAATTTGATTTTCTCTATTATTTATCATTCTAGTAGATTCTCCCATTTCACTTCTTTCTCTTCCAGCAATTCTTTTGCTTCTTCTAATAGTAGTCGGTTGTTCGGATGTATTTCTTCTTCTAGCCATTTCTTCAATGTTAACAGTATTGCAAGAAATTATGAAAAATTCTTAATCAGTCACTTTAAATTTTCACAAATCTCAATATCAATCTTTAGATTTTTCTAGAATAATCTTCAACTCGTCCATGTTTCTAGCGTCATTATGTAGTTGCAGGAAATCCTACAATACACTTTTCATATAATTTCATCATTGATCAACTCATTTTAGGTTTATATTCTTAATTTTATTGATTGATCTTTGGATGTTCTTATAAGAAAAGATAAAGAACTCAAAAATGATCTCTGCCCTAAACTTTTTCTCTCTCCTCTTTTCTTGATTCTTACTCAGAAAAAACCTCTCCTCTCTTTACAATTCGAACGACTATTTATAAAGAAATACATAGTGGGTGACAGCTAATATGTCCCTTATTTTCGGGTATGGTTTGCGACATTCTCGCAACCTTACAGATGTTAATTTCGCAAACTCTCTAATTTTCGCAGGATTATCATATCTTTCTCGTGATCTTAGCTGACGTCATTTATTTTATCATTTCTGAAATTGTTCTGCGACGCTGTTGTATTGTGTCACTGATAATTTCGATGAAACATTGTCATTGCGAGATTCTGATCCTACATCATGCATTAGATTCACTCAAAATGGGTCATTCAGAGCTTCATCAATATTCCTTGGTTCTACTTGCGAAAGATAACAACCAAAATTGCATATATTTTGAAGTTGTCCTCTAGTTCTAGCTGTAGAATCTCTTCCCCCAATAATACTGTTTGGATCATGATTCCTTTGAACCCATAGATGTCGTTGAGGGACACGTTCTTGTTCATCAGGGATGCCTTGATCAGTGCTCTTTTCCTCGTCACTAGAAATGTCAGGATCAGTAACAGTTGGGATAAATTCAACTGACTCTGGAATATCTTTGACTTTCTCAATTGTCTCGGTTGGAGGCAATTCAGCAGGAGGATTATTCTGAAGAAAGTTACTAATGTCGTCGATGATAACGTTAGCAGATTCCATCATGACTTGTGTTCTGAGATTAAATACTCGAAAACCACGACTATCAGAAGCATAGCCAAGAAAGATACCTTCATCACTTTTGGTGTCGAATTTTCCTTTATGTTCTCGATCTTTCAGAATATAGCACTTACTTCCAAACACCCTGAGATAGTGTAGGTTGGGTTTCCTTCCATACCACAACTCATAAGGAGTGTTAAGGGTTTTAGACCGCAAATACACATGGTTGATCAAATAGCATGTTGTGAAAACAGCTTCTCCCCAAAACCTTAATGGTAAGTTTTTGTTATGGAGCATTACCCTAGCTATTTCCTGAATATTCATATTCTTTCTTTATGCAACTCCACTAGCTTGAGGAGTAATAGGTGGAGAGTATTGTTGAATGATCCCCAGTTCGTCACAGAATTCAAATACCTTGGTGTCTTTGAATTCAGTTCCACGATCGCTTCTAATTTTCTTTAGTTTGCGACCTTGTTCGTTCTGGATCCTTTTAACAATAATCTTGAATTCACCAAGAGTTTCATTCTTACGAGATAAGAATGCAACCCAAGTGAATCTGGTGTAATCATCTACCATAACTAAAGCATACTTCTTACCAGCAACAGTGGGTTGTCGAATTGGTCCGAAGAGATCCTTATGAATTAAATCAAGTGGAGCTTTAGTGAGAATATCTCGAGATGGTTTGTGGTGAACTTTCGTTTGCTTACCCTTTTGACAGGCACCACATACACCTTCAATCTTTGCATTGATTTTGGGAATGCCTCAAACAAGTTCTTTGTTAATGATCATAGTTAGAAGATGATAATTTATGTAACCAAAACGCTCATGCCAAAGATGTGTAGATTCCACCTTAGTCAAATTGCAACGATTGCTAAACTGGGTCTCAAGTAGATAACAGTTGTTTTTACCGCGAGTTCCTTGAAAAATTACTTTCCCAGTTTTGTCAATAATGTCACATCCATTTGCATTGAAGACAACTTGATGGCCTTTGTCACAAATTTGACTAAGAGAAAGAAGATTAGCAGTCATACCTTTTACGTATACTACATCATGGATTTCTGGAACACCGGACAGTTTGATCGTTCCCTTCTTGCTAATGTAGCAACAACTCCCATATCCAAACGTTACAGGACCTCCTTTATAGTCAATAGACGAAACGAACCATATGAGATCACCTGTCATATGTCTACTACATCCACTATCAAGAAACCATTGAAAAGGAGACGTAGATATTAAAGCAAAAGCACCCATACTATTAGTACTTCTTTGTTTAGAGTTTCCTGATAGTCTTGTATGTCCTTTCATAGTATCAAAACGTTGTTTAGTTTTCTTACAAAGATTACATGCAATATTCAGACTCTTTCGAGATAACATACAAACTTGTTGTAAGCGATTGGAGGAATCAAAACAACAATATGGGCCACAACTTTGAAGTTTGTCTGACTGACTCCTAGTCACATCAGTTTTTACATCAACAGGTTATTGATTAATATCTGATTTACGACTATTCTTTACAGAGGAACAACTGGAGTTACTCAGATTCACTAAGGAACTAATACCAGATATCAAATCCTTAAGAATTGCAATTTCTGCAACAAGACTAGAGTTGATCCGGATTTGTTCATCCAACCCCTTTTGAAGAGTAACCAGTTTATCAGACCTTTTTCTACGATTGTTTTTTAAAACTGGTGAAGCGTCAATTGAGAATTTATGGTCCATATAGTCAAATCGCTACAAACACAGACTTTCGAGGTCTTAAGTGTGTTTGCCTGCTCTGATACCAATTGAAAAAGCGGGGGTCTAACAACACCACCCAATATTTTGCTTAGCAATCTGTATGGACTAACTCCGAAATACTTTCTAGAGAATCAACTAGACAGTCAGACTCAATCTAGGTAAAAGTATCTCAAGGAGTTAATATCTCTCTCTTGTTTTGATTTACTCAAGCTAATAGAAATCAGCGAGTCCTAATCAAAAACAAGGAATAACTTGCACGGTACCAAAGACCAATGTCCAAGGATCAATCAATGACAATCAAACAACCAAAGGTTGGATTATACCAATTGATGATCTAAACGCACAACCTGTATTATTTCAATTATAAAGATAAACAATATAATGCGGAAACTGAAATAACACAGACACCAGAAATTTTGTTAACGAGGAAACCGCAAATGCATAAAAACCCCGGGACCTAGTCCAGATTGAATACACACTGTATTAAGCCGCTACAGACACTAGCCTACTCCAAGCTAACTTCGGACTGGACTATAGTTGAACCCCAATCATTCTCCCACTGATCCAAGGTACAGTTGTACTCCCTACGCCTCTGATCTCAGCAGGATACTACGCACTTGATTCACTTAGCTGATCTCACCCACAACTAAGAGTTGCTACGACCCAAAATCGCAGGCTTTAACAATAAACAAATCTGTCTCACACAGACAAGTCTTTCAAAGGATCAATCTGTCTCCCACAGAAAACCCCTAAAGTTTTTATTCCGTCTTTTGATAAAAATCAAGGTGAACAGGAACCAATTGATAATCCAGTCTTATATTCCGGAAGAACGGCCTAGATTAATCAATCACCTCACAACAATCTTAATTGTATGGTAGCAAAACAAGATGTCGTGGAATCACAAACAATGAGACGAATTGTTTGTGATTACTTTTTATATCTTTCCTATCGGAGAAATCAAACAATCTCTAGTCAATCAATATGATTGTACTATTACGATAGAAGATGCAAGATCAGATCACACAACTACGATAAAAGTAGTATCGGTCTGGCTTCACAATCCCAATGAAGTCTTTAAGTCGTTAACCTGGTTTTAGAAGAAGAAAACCAAAGGTTAAAGGAGAACCGACTCTAGCACGCAAACTAGTAGCACACTTAAGCTGTGGGGATTAGTTTTGCAGGGTTGCTAGATGTCCCCTTATATAGCCTTTCAAATCAGGGTTTTGCCTTAGTTACAAAGCAATCAATATCCACCGTTATATGAAAACCTGATTTAGATTCAAGCTAATATTTCTCAACCGTTAGATCGAAAACTTACCTTGTCATACACAAATGACTGTACGCTTCTAGGTTTGTTAACCACACCCAAACGTGTACATTGTTGGTTCAACAATAGTTTACCAAAAAGGTTAACCATAAGAGCATTTCATACCAACCATGTTCTTCTTCACCATAACTAGTTCAAATGACTCAAATGAACTAGTTAAGAGAGTTGTTCAATTGCAAGGAAATCTTATGTAACTACACAAGACACAATTGAAGAAAAGATGATTTGATTCACAAGAATCGGTTCATGAACTTTAATAGCCACGGTTTTCAAAAGCATTCCTTATTCTTTTAAGATTAAGTTCAGAGATCATATTTAGATATATAACCTTCTCAAGTTCGCAGACTATGTTCGCGGACTTAAGACACCGAACAAAGTTTACAAACTCCAGCAGAAATTCTCGGGTTTGAGAACTTCGCCGGTTCGCGGACTGGGTTCGCGGACTTGGCTCACGCAAGTAGTTTGTCAACTCCAGCAGAAATTCTCGGGTTTGAGAACTTCGGCAGTTCGCGGACTGAGTTCGGGACTTGGCACTTTCCATACTTCCGGTTCTCTTGATCAACAAAGTTCGAGAACTTTGGTTCAAGGAATACATTGGTTATGTAATCTAAACTCTCATTACAATCATTGAAACATTCTTAGAGGACGTTATATAGTTGTTACACCATTTCTCGTCAAGGAAATTTTCAAAGATGATTGAAACATTCATGAATTTCGTCACTAGGTTAAGATAAACTTGATCGAAGCGAAAAGCTTACCAACACATATTTTGAGATATAGATAGGCGAGGTATACTCAGCTCGAAATACCAAATGTGTATGGTCTAGTCTATATATATAGCATACGACTTTTGTCTCAAAGAGTAGGAGACAGAATAGATAGACTTTTGAGTGACAGATAAGTTCAAGTCTCCACATACCTTTTTGTCGAGAAGTTCCACCGGTTCCTTGAGTAATCCTTCTACTTGTATGATGAATCTCCATGAAGTCCTTGAGCTCAACTACACTTACTATCCTAGTCCGAGACTTAGCTATAAGAGACTAGAAATCAAGACTTATAATTTTGATCACTAACATTGACAAACATGCTTGAGATAGCAACGCATGCGAGTTTGACCGAGCATTGCTCTAACATGTGGTAATGATAAAAAGTACCACAGGCACCCAGAACACGGATAAGGGCTATCCATGTGCTATTTGGCATGCCAGTCTCAGAAAACTGACAGTTCATTCTTCACTCCTTGCGCAACATTAGCCTGCTCCAAATATCGCCTGTGAATTGACCTTTTTGCGTTTTACGCTCCAAGTGGACGATTTCTCCTTCTTTTGCTCCAAATGACTCCAAATTACCTAAACACTCAAAAGCAAACATAAGAGATGCAATTCACAAGGATAATAGCAAAGAAAGCATAAATACTAGATATAAAATTAGGTGTTTTACAACACCTATCACCGCCTATTCGGAGAGGAGAGTAACCTAATTAGGTGAAATTTCTTACGGCCACTCAGTTTAAAGTCTTCTTTGGGATTGAGAAGCTCTATTAGTACCGTTGGTGGGAAACTAGATAATTGCGGTTTAATGGTGGTTGAACTTTGATTGCACCTAGTTTGTTTATGCTTGAGAATCTTCTCTTCTGATATAAGATTCAGTCAAACTAGATCGAAGTTTGGACAGGGATCTTTAGACTGTTGTTAGTGCTAAAGACGATCTTGTGATAATCCATTGTTAAAAGACTTCGTTCTGTGTGTGATTGATCACAAGAGATTCAAGTAGTTGTGTGCAGGTGTTTATTGAAGATCTAAGAAGATTTGAAGACAAAGAAGACATAGAAGATTTCTGACTTGGGTTATATAAATTTTTGGTGTGCACAATACTTGTTTCGGTAAAAAGAGGATCCAACTATAATCGGTTTATCCTTGTGGTAGGCTGGATTGATTAGTTGAGTAGATTGGCATCAATACGGTTCTTTGTGATTAAAAGTATTGATTGCAAAATCTTACGATTACCTTGGGTAATTGAACATAAGATAGATCTAAGGACCTGACGAAGGAGTTTATTTGAGATAAACAGAAGAGCCTTTGTCCGACTCATATCACTTGGTTGAAGAGAGTTGATATCTAACACATTTGTTGTTCCTTTACTGTTTGGAATACGAACCAAAGGAATTTTTCCAAGTACGTGACTTATTCATAAGTTGGAGGCGTGGGAATACAGACGGAACTAGGTGAACTATAGGTTTAGTTTCTTGGTCTCAACTATACGAAGTTGGTTTATTTTGTATAGCGGCTTAATCCTGAGAGTATTCAATTCTGGACAAGGTCCCGGGGTTTTTCTGCATTTGCGGTTTTCCTCGTTAACAAAATCTTGTTGTGTCATTTACTTTTATTTTCCGCATTATAATTGTTTTATTATAATTAAAGTAAATTTCACAAACGTTAATTCCTATTTACTTGATAAGCAATCCTATTGTGTTTGGTTAAGTATGAACCTTTGTATCAAGTAAACATACTTCGTTGTTGTATTGTCTCGATCTCGTATCCATAGACGATCATACGAAGTATAAACCGATTAGTTGTATTGTCCCGAATCAGTCCATAGACAATCACTTTCGGAGAAAGGACTTATAGGAAGGAAAAGTTTTATCTTGAGGTATATTTCGGTATCCTCGCCTTTTCAGATTCTAAGACTAATTCTCACATGCTTACTTCAAAACCCTAATTAGAGTTTTATCTAAACAAAGAAAGTGTTTGCTTGAAATTCAAGTTATTTTAGCTTGAATTCTAAGCAACCCTCTGTTTTGAACATCTATAAATAGAGTTCTCTTTCAACTGGGAAATTCAATCCCCGACACTCTGTGTCCTAGTTGATAGCTAAAGTCTTCCTTTATTGACCTAGGTTTCCTCTGAGAAACACAATTAGGTCTACGACTAAAAGACTTCGCTTTGGGGATTCGTGAAGCCAGGTCCGACTATATTTTATCTTGATAGTTCATGTATCTTGATGTTGTTGTTCTACTATCGAGGTTTTCGTAATCTCTTTCAAATTTCTTGATAGTTTTAGGTAAATGGGGTCTTTCTACGAGAGACTGGAATATCTGATTGTGTGAAAGACGAGAAAGCGCAGTGCTGATGTGCTCACTTTTTATGATTCCCGTGCATCATCTAATTACAAGCATAGATCAAGGTCAACGCCTGAACAAGCAAGAGTAAATGGATGGTTCTAATTTGTAGGGAGCGATCAGTAGTGGAAAATAACCGTTTTAAGATAGTCGAATAGTGTCGTTTCAGACGGTTAAAAGACACTACCAAAGTGCCGCTGAAAGTGTCGTAGATTCAGTGTCTTTTTCTGAAACGTCACTTTCAAGGTGCCCCTAAATAACGATGCTTTCAAAATGCCGCTAAGCACGACATCTGTATGACATCATAGATTTGATTTATTTTAATATTAAAAATATGTCAGATCTGGCTGGCTGCTGTCATTTTGACTGGGCTGAACCAATTCTGATTCAGATTCAAATTACAGCAAACTGAAACTCAAATTACATTGAAATTCAAATTCAAATTCAAATTCAAATTACTATGTAACAACTTTAATTATTAATTAAATTTTATAAAAAAATAAAATAATATTAAAATATTAAAATTCAAATGACAATTCAAATTCAAATTCTAAAACCAAATTCATCTAATACAAAATGACAACTCTATTACATTGTATTGTACTCATAAATTTAGTCCAAACTCATAAAAAGAAAAAAGGATTCAGCTGCTAATTAACAAGTTAAAGGTTTCTTAAAGAGAAGTGATACAAGTCCTAAAGATTTCAACAATTTCAGTCATCATGACCTTGGCACCAGCTTACTTACGGACAGAACTGCAGAAGCACAACCCTTTCCAACATTAACTTGTCCAGCAGCAACATCGATCTTACCATCAATCATGACATCAGTGACCCTCATGAGACCATCTGTAAGAGAGAGATGCCATCCATAAAGGTATCGAACTATATTCAGAGTACGAGTAAAATGTCAGACCTTATATGCTAGGTTATCCAAGGAAATCTGACCCTGCAAATTCAATCCTGCTTGATCATCATTTATGGTCAAGAGGAGAGTCTGAGAAAGAAATTAAAAGACATGTAGATGTACAATGTTAAGGGTGCATAAGCTAACAGAGTAGCATCTCAAGTATAAGATGTATCCTCCCTTGGACCTAAATTTCAAAAATCAAGTATTAGTTTTGTGAATCTGACCACTCTTGCTACAACAACTCTTAACATTTTCGAGGTAATCAACTAGACGCTTCTTCCCTTGCTACAACAAATATTCGGTATGGCAGAGAAAACACGATTAAGTAAGGTTGAAAGTGAAGGCTATATCATCAGTCGAAAAACAAATAATTCACGTAATTCAATAAAATCCGAAACGATAGCATACAAAAAGGGTAAAAGGGAGACAGGGCTTTACACAACCAGAGTATAAGATACCTTAGGTGATAGGAAAATAGAGAGTGAGCATCAATACCTTATCAAGTTGATCTTTGAGATCATAGGCATCTCCCACTCTTATTCTTCTGGATTCGAAGTTGAAGTAGTAATTCTGATTTCCATTGTTGGCTGGAAAGGATCCCATAAGAAAACTAACAATGCAAACCACAATGTCCAAGTTTCATCTCCCACTATGATTTTCCTGCAATAGAAACTATCGGGTATTAGCGAACATAACAAGAGTGTACATACGACAGAAAACTTGCAGAACTTTACACAATTAAGAAAAACAAGAATTAAAGATTGTATACGATGCATAATACTTTTAAGTATTCAAGGGTTATCACAAACCTTCAGTAGCTTCTCGGGGAGTCTTGAATCCTAAACCAATATTGTAGGATCTGCATTTTACCAACATAAACCAAAGTATTAAAATCCCAAAGTGGATCATCGTGAATACACAAATTGCACAGCAAGTAGAACATCAAGCTTAAACCTTAGCTGAATTGGCAAACACCCCGGTGTGCAAAAACTACAAGCCTTACACACCACACTTAGAGTCTCTTACAGTTTACTATGTTATGTTATATGCATCCATATGAAAGAAAAAAACTACAAAAGGGTACTCAATACTCACAAAAATTGGTTAGTGACAAGTTCCCTATGCTTGTGAACTTGTACACTGAATAACAGAATGATGGAAAATAAAGTAGATAAATCTCATTACAAATCCTCTCGTTTGTTTAAAGTGCACAAAACTTGCTAAATGCTAGCCAACGTACTCGGATGAGGAATGGTTCACACAAGATAGCAAACAAAAGCATTTCATGCAGATAGAAGTTTATTTTTTAGCTTTGGTGAAATGGTGGAATATGTGACAAGAATGATTTTCGGTGATCAAGTCTCTCATTAGCCACCTAAGATGCATTTAACAAATGCACGGTACCAATGAACTAACACTTAGATGAGTACAGTTCTACATGAGGTTAAGAAGTAACCTGAGTACCTTTAAAATTGGAGATAGTGTGCGAAGACTGGTAGTTCCTAATGGCTGATGCCGGGCTAGTTCTGGATGTAGCTTGTCGATCTACTAATAACTATTTCACCAAAACAAATTAGTTAGTAAATTATGCACAGGTCAATCTAACACATAAGAACATTGTGTGTTCAGTTGTTCAGATCGAAAAATGACTAACAGACAAGTAAAATAACCAATTCACCTGAGTTGAGCAGATAACAGGCACCATTCAAATGAGATACATATCAGAAACAATAACAGTAAACACGTACAAGGACCGAATACAGGAAAGAGTACAACGACTATAAGCAAGATATGTCATTAATCAGACTCACTGACTAAAAAGAGTTGACACTCGACAGCTAGTGCAAGGGGGATATTACCAAGTTTTTAACAGGTGTACAAAATCACTGCAAAACTTGCACAAATAGCTTATATTATAGACATAGGCCTCCCGATAAAATGGCAAAATTAAGAACATAGCCACAAGACTGAACCACCAACAGAACAAAGACACACCAAGATTCAGTCCATGCATGATGCAGACACTATATTAAACTAATCCATAGATGTTGTTGAACCATTTCCACTCTGTTTAGGAAGTCGGCAGGATTTATTATTTTTAGACAAAACACTGTATTTTCCTACTACAGGCCTTCTAGGCGTGATACATGCAGTTCAAAATACTCATGTGTGTAGGTATCCCTTGATAATAAGACAGTTGCTTTCTAAGCCACTTATTGCTACTTTAGGTTCCAAAAGTAAGGACCAATGACGAAGCTGCTCCATAGCTGTTTATTGCTCCGCCAACTATATAAATATGCATTAGTTTCAGTAAGAAAAACTCTCTTTGGAAAGACGAGATAGTAGAGATATATGAGGACAAGGAAATTATATTATACGAATTGAAAGCATTTGGAGATCATCGGTTTATATCACTCTACCTAATAAAAATAATCCTAAACCTATAGAAGAGTTTTAAATATCAAATTTAATATCATGAAAGAAAAGAGTAAGAAACTACCGGAAGCTAAAAACAAGCAATAGTCGCAGCTGTTGTCCATACATATATATACAGAGGCAGTGTAAGAAGTACCTAAATCTGCAGTATTTGTGTCCATAAACATTAGAATATGTTGTAAAATCACAATGAATGCTGAACTTTGTTTGGTGTCGTACCTTGCAAACAAAGAATCCTTTGTAAACATATCTGTATATTTTTCCGCAGGTAGGTAGAGCAGTAATTTGATAAGGTCCATGACAGTGGATCTTATTCATACTAACAAAATGAAAAACATTCATTGGCGAGGAACTATTTCTTCGAAGATACTTGAGCAAGGAGTATCATATCTTACTGCTGACTCTTTCTGAACTCAGTTAGGACTGGATATATATTATCAAAGGTTGTGTACATATATCACCTCGAACCTGAAACGAACAAACCAGGCACCATAAATCATCTAACATCGTGAAGTTAAAAAATATAATTACACATGTAAAAAAAGAGTAACAATGCTACATAAATTAATTTACCTTTGCACCCGCGAGAACCATTCTGCATGATACGAAAATAAGCAGCACAATCTTTGCCTGTTTCATTTGATAGATTAGACCTGGGAAGAGTTTTTGCTCATACTGTACCAACAAGTTGCAGATAAATTCAAATAAGAAATACCCCACGAAACCGACAAGAAAAAAGGAAAAAAAAGATACCCCAACAAAGGTTACACAATGGTCTCGCTCTGACCAATTACTGAACAACTACTTACACTTGAAAAGGGACCATGAGAATATGACAGCCTCTCAAGCCTAATAGGGAATTCTACATGACAGGAGCCAACGGTGGTGTGAATTTTAGAGCCCTAAACCAGAACAGCAATTTGTAAGTGACATTGTCCAATGAGCATAGATGATAAATCAGCCAATCGAGCCCTATACAGACAAATACCTTAAACATGGCTGGAAACCTAAGCTTTTGTATAATTCGAGCATACTGCAAAACAGAAGTATATGTCATTTTGAGAAATTTATCAACAATATTGATACCATCCAACTATCAATGCCATGAAAGAAGCTTCTCAGTTAGCGAAGATAGGCTACGATCCGGAACATTTCCAGGGATTAATACCTTTCTAGCTGCAAGCTTTGACTGCTGCTCGCTCTTAGCCCCGTTGTGTACCTGAAAAAAGAAGCACACACATCAGTTTAAAGGTCAACTATCCAGTATGTAGGTCAAAATACATACGTACACACTAAAACATCTCTAAGATATGAACAAAACAAAGACTTTTCAGGTCCGAGTCTGGCATATTTGCAAAGGGCTACCAAAACAAGCTAATTCAATGCATTCCCTTCAAGTGCAGAGTAAAATAGAAAGCAGTATGTACCATCTTACTGGAAGCAAATACAACGCTGTTGTTTTAGGCTCCCTTATTCTCATGATTACAGCAGCAAAACGCTCTAACAAGCATTGTGAAGCATAAATCATTATACAGTCTTATCAAAAATTAATCACAGTCAACAAACCATCAGCAAAGATGTTTCTAAAGACAGACATATCAAATATAATCATGTACAAAACACACACACACAATGAATAACTGAAACAACCTCCTTGTTAGCAAAAACCAACCAGAACATACCACGATATAAAAATTTCGGCACTCCATGACTACCACCAAGTGTGCTGCAAAAAGCAGAAAATATTGTAAGAACACAATTTCTTCTGAACCACATTAACACAAAACCAAATCTTTTGGGTTCAATAATATACAAAAAATTAATACAATAGATTATTTTAAAAACCAAAATTGTTAAAAAGAATAATAAAAATATGCAGATAAAATTACAAACCTTTGAAGTTTAAAGTCTCCCCTTCCAACTCAAACCACACAAAATCAAAAATCAAAAACCATAATCCAAACAAAAAAACATGTAAGAAATGAAGAATCAGTCACTTGTTACCACTACAAACCCCCAATTTTAAAATCCCCTAATTATAAAAACCTAGGGTTTCATTCTAATGAAAACCCACAAAATTGATTCTATGAAAAAACTAAATCGGTTGTTTTTTCAATTAAATCTGAACCCAAAACAACTAAACTCAAAACGAATCATTAAACTTACCTTGCTAATGATTTTGCAAGTCAGTTGATTCTTCAATTGTTGGTGATGTGAATCACTGTGAGAAATAAAGAAGGTCGTGGTGATGGAAGTGGTGGTGGCGCTGGAGTGAGTGGAGAGTGAAGAGAGTCTGAGACTCTGAAAAGTGAAAAACTAGATTTAGGGTAAGAAACTAGAGGAAAGTAAGTTTTGCTGGTGAGTAGCGGTGGCTGAAGTGAGTTTCATTGTTCTAAATTTGTTGATTCCACGGATTAGAAATGAAGTTACAGATCTCCGTTAGTTTTAGCTTCGGTGAGAGCCTGAGAGGAAATGGTGGGATGAAGTTCACTTCATCTGTGAAGGTGAGAGAGAAAAGTAGATACTAAAGAGAGAGGCGGGGAATAATATGTTCTCTCTCTCTGCTTTGAGAGATGAGGTGATATTTTGATCCAACTGTTTATCAATTTTCAGAGAAAATCCTGACCGTAGAGATGGAAAATATCCTACCAAGCAAACAATACTACGTGAGTGGCGTTGTGTAAGTCAACCAAAGTCCTAACCTACGACAGTTTGACTTTAGTCAAGGACATCATAGTAAGCATCGTTGTTTAAGTCAACAAAAGTCCAAACACAACGACATTTTGACCAAAGTCAACGACACTTTAAGTATGTGGTTGAATCGCGACATTCCCATTTGTGTCATTGCATTATGGCAGAGAAGACAAACAAGAGAAGTCGAATAGTATTTTTTTTTGGCTCAAATGCGGAGGTGCGTATGGCGGTTCAATGTGCATTTAGTTTTATTTTTGTTTGAAACAAATGTATTTTAGTATTTTAGGTGCCTAAAAGAATAATTGCAAATAGAAGCAGATCCCAGACAACCAAGAGTTGATCTAGATGAAGCAAAGGTAAATACTCGAATGCGCTGGGACACGATCATGAAAAGGAGATGCTAAAACCTTGATTTAAGAACGAGTTGAATTTATTGCATTCGTAAATTGTATGTACTACTTGGTAAGTATATATTTGTTGTTTGGTTTCCTGGATTTGTAAAAATAGTTCATACGAGTAGAACAAGTAGAGGAAATATGAAATTCTGCACCTGTAAGGTACGTAAGAGAAGATAGACATATGGATTCCAAAGACAGTTCATGCTCTGATAGGGATGCAATCTAATGGTACAGATACCTTACCGACAAAATACCGTCACCTCCTTCCCTTCAGTTTGGCGGGGATGCAATACGAATGATATAACTTAGAGAGGTTCCTCTTTTTTCCATTTTTTTCTAAAATTGTAGTTCTGAAAACTTTTTTGGTTTGGGAGTGTTGGGGAAATGATACGAGTTCTTGATTCTAGAATGTCTTTGATAATTTTTTCAAGATAAAATTGGATGGTTATTATCTAATTGCTAATTGTGCTTACTTATATATTTAGTGATCTAACATACCAACAAAAAAGTATGTCATTTGAGTTTGAGATAGGTTGTCATGGTAATGTACATACGTAGAAGTCTTGAGATTATTTTCCTTCAAAATTCATGGAAAAAGTTTTCTTAATTCCGACTTCAATCATATTGTGCCAATAGGATTTTCTTATTGACTCCATTGGCTTGGCTTAATCAGACTTCATAAAAATTGTTTAGCACGTGTAAAACTGTGTACAATCCTATCAGCAAAATGCATCAAAGTTGGTATGCTTCACTTCATTTCACATCATAAAATGGTTGCTATGAACTGGACCTTCCTAGGGGGTCAAGCTTTCAATAAATGTTTTCAGCTCTCTTTGTGAATTAGTATAGATGCAATTGATCTCCATTCATTTATTGTGAACCATTTTCAGGAATTTTGACTTCACTAAGGATGGAAATTCTAACAATTATGGAGATCAAATACAGTTAAAGCATGAAGATAGGAATCAGAAAGACCCATTGAAATTTGTTGGAGCCTCAGAGGACATTATGTGAATTTTAATTTCTTATAATACAATACATGAACAAGAAAATTGACATTACAATTGGGCATCCTACTGAAACTTCTATTCCACAGGGTTTATACACATTTGTCTATAAAGCAGAGTTGTCGAATAAAGGGAGTAATTTATGGGATTGACAAAAAATGCACATCAAAGAACAACAATCTATTGTTAGTTCTATATGTAGTTCAAAGGGTATGTATATCTTTCTTTTTACAAAACACTGCAGTTTTTTTTTTTTTTGCATTGATTTTTAAAATAGATTTTGTTCTTGATAAATTGAGGTTACGTTATAATTATCGTTTATGCTCTGGAGAAGGTTTTGCCGATGTGGGGCTTTGGTGAACAAAGTGAGCCATGCAAGAATAAGTTTGTTGGATCAATGAAATTTTGGAAGGACCTGGTTTCACATTTCATTGAAAAGTAAAGGTATTGTCAACTTAATATTGGTTATGTGAGTCAATTCTTATTTTTTTGCCATCAGTTTTGTTCCTGGAATTTTTTTCCATCAGTTCTGTTCTTGGAATATATGTAGATATAAGTGGTTCATGACCAATATAAACTCTAAGACGTCTAGAACCATCATCTTTCTTTTTGTACATTAGTCATTCAACAAAACCAACAATTGTTCCTTCCACAACATGCTCATTTAGTTTTGTTTGCATTTAGCTTTTTGATCATAGATAGCCTGGATCATGTCATTACACGGGTTGGTGATTGAGACCCAGTTTACCAGGATTGACGTCATATCACCGGTTGGGGATTGAGCCCAAATTTACTAGGATTGATGCTATATTAGTTCTTTTTCAGTTTTATATATGGTCCATGAGAATCCGCCTAAGTAACTAGGGATGTAATAGAGTCGAGTCATGATGTTTTTTTGGAGCAAAGGAAATATTCTTGCAGAAATATATGATATTAAAGGACTCTATAATTAGGTATCTGTTGTTGGTTGCTAAGCTGCTTAAACCCCAAATTGATCTCATCTATACACATCTATAGTTTATATAGTTTGTAAAGTGTAAAATCAGTTGACTTGATAATACGACTGACAAACGTCGGCCAATAATCGGATTTACCTACTGATTCGACATGGTCGTGTGGTGTTAATTTTGTAACTATGAAATATATTCATGGTTCGAAGGGAAATCAATATTTCTCGACTATGTTTTAGGTTTTCCTCATGATGTTTCAGATGAAAAATAACTGAAATATTTTCTGTCATAAGATATCTAGATCTTCTAGCAAATTGACTCATTGATTATACATCATCAGCAAGGCTATAATAATTGACAGTATTGACTTATTTAAGTGAAAAGCTTACATGTTGATGGTGTTGAATGGTCAAAGAAGTTGATGGAGTATATGCTAAATGTTTTTATCTTATTGTTGACAAATTTTGGCCCCATGTTAATTTAGCCTAATGAATGTGCTATTTTTTGTCCAATAGACGGGACAGTTGGAAGTATATTTTTGGCTGCAAGATTGATGAGAAGATGAACAAGGAAACTGATAAGTGTGTGGTAGAGCAAATATTTTGGATTAGGTTGTGAATAATTTATCTCATTGAAAAAAATATTAGCATTTTTTTTTGGGAAGTAAGGAAAATTTATGCGCAACATCGTCCAACGAGATACTTATTTTTTTTAACTTGCTCAATTGTCTCTCATCTCTTTAAAATTTTGTTTCACATATCATGAACATATCTTATGTGTATCTTTTCGTGCATAAATGCAGAAAATGTAGGTGTTTTGATTTTCTTTTTTATTTTTTGGCTATGTGGTTCAAGTGGGTTGGCATTGTTTCTGAGCACCACCACATCATATCAAAATCTATGTATGAAAATAAACTTATTATACTTAAATGAATAAAAAATTAATTTATTTAAACTGCTATTTAGCTTTGCCCCTCATTTGGAAATTAATATGAGAAAGTGAAAGTTTTGTGCATTTGCGCTCCATGTATTTTTGTATTACGTGTTTACCTTTGTTGGGATTTTGATGTTTCTTTTCATTTAAGCAACAATAGAGTTCTGTGAGTGATACCAAAATCACTCATAAATGTTAGTTGTACAAAAAAAATACAAATAAGCAGTGCCGACTAATCCAACCAGAAAGAAATTATCGCACAATGGAAAGAATTACACACATAAATATAAAAATATAAAATTTTATATCTAGGCTTCAAGGACGATAATCAAATTTAGGTTTAAGTCGTGGTAATTTTAAATTAAATGAATTTCATTGTAATTATTTAAGGAAGATAATCAATTTTAGGATTAAGTCGTGACAATTTTTAATTAAATGAATTTCATTACAATTATTAATCTGTTAGATGGTATTCATGTCTCAATTATACTTTGTATAGTTTCTAATTTAAGCTAATTTTTTGTTCCCATGTTGATTTAGACCAGACCCAAACTATTTAAAAGAAATTAGGTATTTTTAATTCTTATTCCTTGATGGTGTTGGATGAACAATGGTGAACAGGTTGGTAAGTGATAAACCAACGATGTTTGAAAATCATTTCCAGCTAGGCTACAATTCAAACAAAATTTTAGCTATAGCAATATATAAAAGATTTAGTTGATGCTCTTAGTTGTTATTGTCAAAGGTGTACCTAATAGACATATCTAGAATTCATACTTTCGTTGTGCGAAAATCATTTTAAACTATACATGTAGCGTTTTAATTATTAAAAAAATAATTTGAGGTATCAATTTTTTATATCCATTAAAAAAAAGTCGGGCTAATCAAGATTTTTTTGAAGATGTTTAAATGCATATGGACAACGGGCGCGGGGCGAAGCCCCGCCACACCAATCGACAAATCCCACCAGCCCCGGTGCGTAGCACGGTTACATACTAGTTTATTTAAATTCTAAAGTTTATTTGGAAGACGATTTTGCAGTATTAATCTTTATTGGTTTTATATATTGCAAAAATTGTTATGGGATATGCGTGTTTGCGTCCGTGAACTATGATTGTCCCATATATGTCAAAAGTTAAGTCTATTGTGTCATTATGCAAATGGTGATGGGAAACAGAATGAACTTTTGAATTGCAAAGATTAAGTTTATGGTATCATTATGCAAATATTGATGAAAAATAGAATGAATCTTTGAATATTCCGCAATATTGATCTTTCTCTGATCCACTTCTATGTGAAAGTACTGTATGGCTCCGTAAGTTCTCTTGTGTTGAGCATCTCTAATTAAATTAATCATGGGTTTTCTTGTGGTTAATTTAATTGAGTTTTCTGGATACAATTCATGTTTCATGTAATTTGTTAATGTCCAAAGAAATCTTTCTTTTCTTGTAAAAGTAAGGTCGCTCTTGTTGTTCTTTCGGGAATAACATTTTATGGGGGAGAGTTCTTAACTGAGCTTGTTCTTAGTTGCCAAATTTTTGTGGGGAGTGCGGTTGTGGAATATTGTAGGATTTTTATTGTATCTGTATAAACTCCTTGATGAATACACTAAGTGTCGACTATGTGAAATCATCGAAACAAAGTTGATATGTTCTCTTTTTAGTCATGAAGTATCTCTATGAGAATTTCATTATGATCCCGTGATGCGTCGGAGAACCGATTTTGTTTTAATACCGCAAGTGCACGGTGTCAATTTTGCAGACAAAGGCAAATACGGTTCGTTCCCACAATACCAGAAATTACTGGTCGAAGAAAATAAGTATGTAGATAATCAAAGGAAAAAGAATAAGATTATTGTGGACAAAAGAAATATCAGACGTGACCAACATGTTAGGGATTCGGAAATTCCATTGAAGAGTTGAATTTATATGTATTCTATCACACAAGTCTCAAATTACTCATATATGGTAGCAACATATAGCGTCATACACGGAGGATTTATCGATAAAAAGCTCAATTATAATTTTCAAAAGATATGTTTGGTCTCGACTTAAAATTAGATATTCGAAGCACTAAATATACATGGCATAGATAGTCAATGAATAATCATAGGGAAATAATCAATCAAGTCTATAGAAAGGATTTGTTTAGTATCGAACTATGAGATATACTTGGCATAAAACATGAAGGAGTTATAAATCAAACCCATCAATTGAGACACTCAAACATCATTAAGCATAAAACTGACTTTGTTTGGGAGCAAAAAATAAACTAACATCTACAAGTTCATCCGTCGCCCTAACATGGAAAACTAGCAAGACATGTAAGAAGAGAACAATAAAATTGCAAACCCTTGTTTTCTCCGTTCGGCTCTGTAGCCGCCTCCTCCCCTCTTCTTTGTCGGTTCCATTCATCAATATGTTTTTTTTGATGCAAAATAAATTTTATTAAGGAATTAAGATATTATATTTATATCTTAATCCACCTAGTTTTGTAGTTTTAGGGGAAGATCAGAAAGATAAACAAAATTAGACTTAAGAATTCTTGCTCTTTTAGCTAGCTTGTCAGCTACCCCATTAGCATCTATCTTAACCACAATACACTGCCATTGATCAAGTTTATTTAACAAGAACTTGATATCTAAAACAATAGACGGATTCATCCAATGAACATAGGAAGCTTGTTCATTGACTGACTTTATTAAAACTTCACTCAAACTCAAAAACAACTGCTTTGAACCTCTTTGTGACTGCAAACTTAACATATTCAAGCATAGCCTTATACTCCAGCTCCTTCATTTCAATGCCAGCTCTCATTCCTCCATCAATATATTTTCCTTGGACACCAACGCAGTCACCTGCAAAATCTCTCACAATTAGACCAATGCCCCATGTAGGGAAACTTGAACAAAAGAAGCATCAAAGTTGATTTTCAAAAAATCATTATCCGGAGA
The DNA here is from genome assembly GCF_003573695.1 of Papaver somniferum. Taxonomy (NCBI): domain Eukaryota; kingdom Viridiplantae; phylum Streptophyta; class Magnoliopsida; order Ranunculales; family Papaveraceae; genus Papaver; species Papaver somniferum. The sequence goes on from NC_039362.1 coordinate 119,720,529, forward strand.
CTTCCAAGTTAACCTCTGTACAGAGCTATTCACATTAGAAATTTGACTTAAACATATACGAGAGAGCTTATTAATACAGTCAATTGACAAATCTCTATTGGGTGTAACATTTTGGAAAACTTTAGCACACCTATCTTTCCATATAGTCCAAACAGATACCATAAGAACTTTATTAATATCTGATCTGTTGATCCCATTACCGAAATTCCAATTAGAGCTAGTAGAGAACCAGGATAAAATCCAATTCCTAAATTATCCATGCTGAGACAGAACAGTGCCTACATTGATATTTACAGCCAACCAGATGGACCTATCATAAGGACTGTTCAAAAATAGATGATCACTAGTCTCTAAAGGTTGATTGTGTAGTTGCAGGAAATCCCACAACACACCCCTTGTAATAATTTGTAGATCTAAACATAAAAATGATGATAAGAATGCTTAAATTGTAAAGAGACACAAGGTTTACGTGGTTCTATCAATTTGATCTACATCCACGGGGTTAGGTTTTACTATGATTATTTGTAATTACATATTGATTACATGGAGACTCCATTAATAAGTATTTGGAGCTCTAGGTTCTTGAAGGACGAAGAAGAAGGAGATAATAATAATACAACCGATTCTACTTTCTCTCTCTACAGAATGTATCCTCTCCTAAAGTGCGTTTCTCTTTCTGATTATCTCTCCCTTTTCTCTCCCTTGCCTTTCTCTTTATATAGGTGTTTATATAGTGGATGACAGCTAATATACAACTAAGATTTCCCCTAATTTTGGATCTGGCTTGCGATGATATCACAAGCTTACAAATGTTAATTTCGCAGATCTTCTAATCTTCGCAAAGTTATTACATTTTTCTTATGTTTAAGCTAATATCACCTATTGTGTCGTTTCTCAAAGTGCTCTGCGACATTTTTGTAATGCGTTGTTAAGAATTTCGCGAGCGTATTGTTGTCGCGAAATTCTGATCCTACATCTTGCCTCTTTTTTCTTGAATATTGCTTGAAGAGCGATCTTCAGGAAAAAATCCATTGTTGTAGTTGTTGGAGAGAGATACGTGTTGTTGGAGTAGTCTTTGATCTTTGTTGATGAAGGAACGAGTGAAAGAATATTGGACTTGAAAAGTACATACTTGCCTCTATTCTTTTGTGAAGTTCCGGAATGTTGCGAAGTAAATAAGAAGTATCATCTTTTGAAGTATGCAAAGTATGAAGTATCCTTGAAGAAGTATAAGAAGCATGAAGTATCCTTGATGAAGTATAAGAAGCATTCAATCCTCGAAATATAAGAAGTATCCGTCCTTGAATGAGAATAATAAGTATTGCCTCTATTCATGCGAAATTATTACTCCATTTTTGGTGATTCTTGACGAGAAGATAAAAAACATAAAATGTTTTCTTGGTAATCCATAGTCGCCTTTGTTCTTTATCTATGAGGGTAAAATCCTTGAGAAAATGTTGAATGTGCGAATTGTTTCTTCATTCTTATCTTGCCTCTGTCTCATGTTTTGTGCTCATGCTATAGTATAATCTCTTCAAGTTGCTTATAATTGTGCGAAATAATTGAGCGAGATAATCACATCATTCGAAATAATCACATTCTGCGAAATTCTGACACATTCTACGAAATTCTGAATAATCTTGCGAAATTCTGAATAATCCTGTGAAATTCTGAGTAATCCTGAATAATTCTGCTAAATTCTTCGATATTATTGCGAAATTCTACAATATTATTCCGTACAGTTTTGTAAAGTACTTGTGCGAATATAAAGCTTATGTGATGATTATGTTATGAAATGTGTATGCGATGTTTATGCTATGAAATGCTTATGCAATGCTTTTATAATGCGAGTATGATGCTTGTATGATGAGAATGCTTATCTATTGCAATGTATAGCTAATGTTTGTGTTACTTAGCTCATTTTGCACGGTAAAATTGATGTAGCTTTAAATTGCCTCCATTCTCCATTTCTCTGGCTTTTTCTTTAGTGTATGCATTCCTCTTCGTGTAGTTATTGTTCCTCACAAGTTCTTACTTGTGTTTCATCTTTCCTCTTTCCTGCACTATTAGTATCTCAAAACAGTATGATCATAGTATCAAGTCTGCGGCATTTTCACTGCCTCAGTTTCATTTCCATATACATATTCGCAAGCTTGTTTGCTTACATATAATCATTCTCGCAAAAGCTTACTTGCTTACTCATTTTCTTATGTGGTCTTATTTTTCCTTTCTAGTTAAAGGTCTTATTTTGCCACCTCTTGTCATTGCGACAAAATCGCAGGACGTCTTTGCACTTTCATGCAAAAACCCATTGATCTTGCCTTAAATTTTTCTTTTGTATTATTGCCTCTTCAGGATTGTTGCGACAATATGACAGGCCTAAATATTCTTGCGAAAATAAAGCCCCATGACATTGCCGTCTTGCGACGAAATCGCAGGACGTCTTCACACTTTCATGTAATGACCCATTGATCTCGTCTTATCTTTTTCTCTAGTATTATTGCCTCTTCAGGATCGTCGCACAAATATGACAAGTCTTAATACCCTTGCGAGTAAAAAGCCTCATGACATTTGCGTCTTAAGACACTTATCAACTCCCTAATGGAGGGTGCCGCCCTTATCTCCCCCTGGTTGCCCCTTCAAGGAGGCGTACTTCTACCATACAAGGTTAGCTCCTCCCGTACGGTCTTAACAACAACCAGTTGTTTTCGTAGCCTCTTGTCCCTTTTACCTATAAGGCTTATGGTTACGAGACTGCACCCTAAGTGGGGTTTTCTTCGTGCCGAGTGCAGTATAAGCCAAGACTTCTCAAGAATGGCAAGGTACGCTCCAGACGCCCCTGGCACTCTTGACTCAACCGTGTACATCGGCGCCTTGATCAGATTGTGCACACCTTAGAAGAGACCCCTAGTCGTCCAACCTAAAGCAAAATCTTAGGTTGAAAATCCAAGGTATCTCTCCTGGATGGGCTTTATTGACCCCAAATCTCCATGACTCAGGTTCCGGGGGCGGTGTAACCTTTCCCTGAGCCATGCAACAGGTACCCCATTATATGACGTACTTTAGGTCTTACATTTGCCTCTTGCGAAATTGTATTCGCGAACTAGGGTGTACGCCATTAAGGTTCGCCCCTTTCTCTTTTTGTTTCTGCGAAATTTTCGCGTCTCTTTGTTTCTGCGAAATGTTCGCGTTTCTTTATTCTCTCATTCATCTTTTCATTTCTGTCATCTCTTTCTTTCATTCTCATAATATCATATCATTTGAATCAAAATAAATATTCAAGAGAAACTCTAATACATGGTAACTCTGAAATCTTTGTAGTTGTGAAATCTTTGTAATTCTGCGATTCTATCGCGTTTTGTAAATCAAATCAAAAATCTTTTTATTCTCTGCAAAATAAATATTCTAGAGAAACATATAAATTGAATTTTCTCAGTTTTCTGTAATTTTGAAATCTCGAAATCTCTGTAATTTTGAAGTCTTTGTAATCTTGAAATCTTTGTAATCGTGCGATTGAATCGCTTTTTGTAAATCAAATCAAAAATATTTTTATTCGTTCCTAGTATAAAGTAAAATGTTCAAGGAGGTGGTACTTATCTTTCATGTGAGTCGCTATTGTTGTCAGAGAAGTGAATAAATACCTTGAAATGTGTGAATTTCCCGCAGCAAAAAGAAGTGTGAGAAGTGATACTTGAACCCTCGACCTGCTTCTTGCATATCCTCGCACCATATCAATTGTACTAACACTCTCTTGCGAAATTAATGCATACTTGGTGAAACTTGACCTTCTCTGTGCGAAATGAATCCTCCTCTGCGAAAAATATGTGTATACGCTAAATCGAACGCATGATCCTTAGCTCATAGTCTTCCTTCTAAACCAACTGTGCAGCATCCTCTTGTGCGAGATAAACGCACAGTTCTGGAGTGTAATGTTATTTGCTCCCTTAGAAACTTAGTAAAAAAAAATGTTAAAAATAAAGAGTGAGATGAGATTCGATCTCGCAACTCCAATCTCTTTCAGTACTCCCCTGACCATCTGTTCCGGCTTGTGTTTGTGTTGGTGTGGTTTAATTCGCACATGTTATCATTCTGTTCACGCTATTTGCATGAAGTTTACTTCTTTTGCCCTGTACGTCGGCGTCTTTGTAATTTAGTTCTTTTCTGGCACTTCTCGTTTGCGTCTTCTATATCTCGTCTTCGCCAGTTTGACTTTACCATGGAGCTGAGATTCATGTTGTGGTTCGATCCGCAGTTCCAATACCACTCGATGCTCGATGAAATTTCAAAGCCAAGCTGATGTACCTTTTGTTTTCGTTTCTCGTTGTTCTTGCAATTTTCTAATCTCATTTGGTTGGAATTGCGTCGTTGGCTTCCTTGCTCGTTGTACTAGCTTATTTGGACCACTTGACGTTGAGTTCTTCATCGAAATTTCGGATCCTACTCTTCGAATTTATTTGGCCAGTGGCTAACTGTCTCTCCCTTGGTTGAATGCTTCCGCGAACTATCATTCTTCCTTAGATGCTCCCTAAGTAGTTGAATTTTGGTTGGACTATAACTGATCATTTCGCAAACAATGATCTGGCGAAGTGATGATCTTGTTTTTCGCGAGTGATCACAAAGTTGTTCTTTTCTGGAGCCTCTGTCGAAGTAATGTTTCCATATCTAACTGACGAAGTGATTATTGCTGATCCTTGGCTGTCCAAAACGACAAGTTGAACCTGAGATATTACATCTTTCCGAGTTATATTGTTTCTTACCAGTTGCTGACGAAATTGGTTGAAGAATTGCTGATGAAGATCAACTCCGCGGAGATGATCTAATGGAGATTATTGTATGATTGTTGTACTTGCTCCTTTGTGTTTACTGGTGACGATTCAAACTTGAGTTGAGACATTGTTTAGATTACTGTTAACTTCTGCGAGATGACCTTTCCAAATTAATTTGCTTTGAGCTGTTTTACTTCGATTATGGTTGTCTTGATGAGCAGTAATAGGAGTTTGTCTCTTCGTCTGGCAGCGATGATCCCGTACTTGACGAGGTAAAGATTAGAAGAAGTGATATATTTGAATCTCGCAGATAATGGTTGGTGACAAAGAAAACTTCACAGAATTTCTCTTTCCCTTTGGCGAAGTGATGGTTGGTCACCAAGAGAATTTCGCAGAACTTCTATTCCCTTTAACGAGGTGGTGGTTTGGTCACAAAGATAATTTCACAGGACTTCTCTTTGCTGGAACGGTTGATTGAGGAAGTGAGCAAGTACTTCGCTGAAGCAATTCTTGCACGTTATAAACTAGATATCACTTCGCCTGAACCCTCGAATTGATCTCTGTTGTAAATTCAGCTGGAATACGATCTTCATCCAAACATCATCTTCAAATTTGCATACTTGCTTTGCTTCGTCAAGGTTCTGTTTGGGATTGTCTCCATAGACTATCCTTCTTCGCTGCAATCAACTAAGTTTATTCAATTAGCAATTCAGGTCGAGAGTTATAATATATCACTGATAGTCCCTACAACTTCGTAACTGGGAAAAACCCCAAATCAACTATAAATTTCTGATACACGGTGTTTTTGAAATCAATCACATGGGTTTGTAAAACGGAGCTTGATTGTATCAAGACTGCTTTGAAAACTCCTTTTGAATCTTGTTTTTAATATGAAATCAATTTTTGATGAAGAACAATTAAGGATTTTATGAAACTCTTTCCCAAAAATTTGTTTGTAAATATCCAGATCTGAATTTTTGACAACAAAATTGAAGAGATAGAGAGGTTTAGGAGAGGAGATTGTCTTGATTCTCTGATGTTGTTTCTTTAACCAAGTGGATATGCTAGCTGAGACCACGAGATTTCTCTGCTGCTTCAACTAACTTTGTTGGATCTTGCTCGACCAAATTTCATGAAAATCTCTGGATTTTTTCTTTGAATTAACAAGTTGCAGGCGGATAAACCTTTACTCTCCCTGTTTCTAGCGCCAAAAATGTAGTTGCAGGAAATCCCACAACACACCCCTTGTAATAATTTGTAGATCTAAACATAAAAATGATGATAAGAATGCTAAAATTGTAAAGAGACACAAGGTTTACGTGTTTCGATCAATTTGATCTACATCCACGGGGTTAGGTTTTACTATGATTATTTGTAATTACATCTTGATTACATGGAGACTCCATTAATGAGTATTTGAAGCTCTAGGTTCTTGAAGGAGGAAGAAGAAGGAGATAATAATAATACAACCAATTCTACTTTGTCTCTCTACAGAATGTATCCTCTCCTAAAGTGTGTTTCTCTTTCTGATTATCTCTCCCCTTTCTCTCCCTTGCCTTTCTCTTTATATAGGTGTTTATATAGTGGATGACAGCTAATATACAGCTAAGATTTCCCCTAATTTTGGATCTGGCTTGCGATGATATCACAAGCTTACAAATGTTAATTTCTCAGATCTTCTAATCTTCGCAAAGTTATTACATTTTTCTCATGTTTAAGTTAATATCACCTATTGTGTCGTTTCTCAAAGTGCTCTGCGACATTTTTGTAATGCGTTGTTAAGAATTTCGCGAGCGTATCGTTGTCGCGAAATTCTGATCCTACAGATTGCATAAACTACAGTGCACTTCTATATCAATTTTGTATCTTGAGAACTTATCTCTTGTAGGCACTATGTTTCTAATGCATTTCCAGATAAGCAGTTTTACTTTATGGGGTAATCTAATTTTCCAGAGAGATTTCCAAACCTGAGTAGGGATAGATTGAGTGCCTGGAACAGAGTTAGAAGGTTTTTTTAATACATGATAAACACTTTTAACATAAAACTGACCTTTTTTATCTGGTAACCAAATGAAAGTGTCATTATCAATAGCAGGTATAGACATTGCTAAAATTTTATAAGCAGTTTCTTCAGGGAAAAAATAGTTAATCAAGTGAATATTCCAATTTATAGTACCACTAATATAAAGATCAGCAACATAAACATAGTCCACAGAGTTAACTAAACCTTCAACAGGAGTGGGAGGATTATCTAATCCAATGACCCAACAGTCTAACCAGACTTTGGTTTTAGTGCCACACCTAATAGCCCAAAAACTATTCTTCTTAATGATATCAATGCATTTATAAATTCCTCTCCAAATCCAAGAACAACTCTCATTGAGTTTTTCTAAATGAAGTATACTACAACTCTTAAAGTATTTAGCACTTAGAATCTTCACCCACAACTCCTCATGTTCAGTTATAATTTTCCAGACAAGTTTGCAAATAAGAGCAATGTTAAAAGATTCTAAGTCTCTAAAACCTAAACCTCCTAGCTATTTATCTTTATTAATGCTATCCCAGGCAATGAATTTTATACCTTTACCTGTTTTATGCCCCCACCAAAAATTCATCTGCAAAGAATCAAGTTGATGGATCAAAGTAGAAGGAATTTTAAAACATCCCATTTGATAAGTGGGTAAAGAGTTTAGAACAGACTTTATTAAAGTCGATCTTCCATCTTGGTTGAGAATAGTACTGACATAATTGTTGATCCTAGCACCAAAAGATTGCACAATGGGATCAAAAGATTTCAACTTAGAATATCCTAACAACAGAGAGGCACCTAGATATTTCTCAGAGTTTGTAACAATGGACATATTTAAAGCTCCAACAAGATAATCACATTCTCCGGGACTTAGATTCTTACTAAAATACACACAAGACTTATTAAAGTTGGGCATATGACCTGACAAATTACCAAAATTCTGAAGAATCTTTGATATATTATCTATATGATGCATGTTAGCTTGACCAAATATGAGAATATCATCTGCAAATAACAAGTGTGAAATGGGAGGAGCTTTTCTTGAGACTTTAACTCCAACAATTATTTTATTAGTTTCAGCATATAAAAGTGATCTAGAAAGGTACTCCATAGCAAGAATAAAAAGATAAGGGGATAAAGGATCCCCTTGCCTAATGCCCCTAGTTGGTTCAAATTGGCTACAAGGAAATCCATTAAGAAGAACACTAATACTAGTTGTAGAAACACACTGCATAACTAGGTTGCAAAAATCCTTACTGAAGCCAAATTTTTCTAAAACTTTATTCAAGAAATCCCACTCCAATCTATCAAAAGCCTTTGACAGATCAAGTTTGAGAGCCATAGTGCCCGACACACCTTCCTTTTATTTCATAGAATGAATCATTTCATGTGCAATAATAATATTGTCATGAATTGTTCTACCTGGAACAAAAGCAGCTTGATAAGGGGAAACCAATTTCTTAAGAAAAGGTTTAATTCTATTAGCCAAATTTTTTGACACAATCTTGTAGGTAGCATTGTAGAGTCCAATTGGCCTAAATTCAGATGGCATTTTAGACTCTTACACTTAGGAATAAGAGAATTGTAAGTCTTATTTAAACTTCTAGGCATGTGACCACTCTGAAAAAACCTTTTAACAACATCAATGATATCCTTACCAACTAGGTGCCACTGAGTTTGATAGAAACCTGCTTGAAAACCATCTGGACCAGGTGAACTCCAAGCAGGCATATTTTTGACAACATTTTCAATTTCAATATCAGTAGGAACATCATGCAGCAGAACATTATCAAATTCAGTAATAATGGAAGGAATAACATCAAAATCATCATAAGATAAAATATCATTAGAAGAACTAGCAACAAAACTGAAATGTCTAGTAAGAAGATTACTGATACCTTCCCTATCCCTATACCAGTTACCATTAACATCACAAAGACCACTAATGTTATTAGTATGCTTCCTTCTATTGACCATACTATGGAAATACCTAGTGTTATTATCCATCTCTAAACCAGTTTTATCCCTAGACTTTTCCTTATAGAAGTCAGTTTGAATTTTATACCAATTTTCAAGTTCACTAGTAATAGCCTTGACTCTAGCATACTGCATATTATAATTAGTCTCATTTTGAACAGTTTCCAACATACTTTGTAAGTTATTTATGTTCTTTTGACTATCACCAAACTCCATCATATTCCATTGAGATAAAGTAATTCTAGCACTATGTTGCTTTTGCTTTAATCCATGAGCTGGACTCCCTGATATATCAATAGACCAAGAAAGATCAAGTTTTTCTTTGAAATTACTATGCCCTATCCAGGTTCTGAAAAACTTGAAAGGTCTCCATAAATACTTAGGAATAGGATCTGTTATGATTAAAATAAGACAATGGTCAGAGGAAATAAAATTAAGATCCAAAAGCTTATCATTGGAAAAATTAAGATACCAATCATTATTACTAAGAGCCATATCCAATCTATCTTTTCTAGTACCGGTACCATAAGAGTTACTAGTCCAAGTATAGTCTTTTCCTTCATAACCAATATCCATTAGACCTGCTTCAATGACTTTATCTTGAACCCATCTACCAGGAGTATTATTGTTACCATCTAGATGAAAATTCAAATCTCATAATACTAACCAAGGTTGTTGGACATCCTTACTAAATTCAGATAAGAAATTCCATTGAGTTTTCTTAGGTTCAGTGTAAGTAGAGCCATACATGAAGGAAATCAAAGTCTTTGGTTTACTAGGATCTAATTGGATAACAACATGAATAATATTGTTTTCACAACCAATAACCTCCACATCAATACCATCCTTCCACATCAAAATAACACCACCCATATCCAACTCTTTCAATACAAGTAAAATTAAGAAAGTGCACTGATGGAGCTATTAAGGCCATTATACTTTCATCAATCTTAGTTTCACAAAGAAAAATGAAATCAGGATTTTGAGTTTTAACCAAATTTGAAATTGTTGTTTAATAAAGTTATTAGCAATACCTTGCACATTCCAAGAGATGATCTTCATTTTAATAGTTAAAAAACTAAAATCAAACAAAAGTAAATAGACATAATGAGTTACCTTAACTCCTTCAGTGCTTCCAGTTTGCAAATCCCTAGCTGTGATTATGTTAGTTGTCTGTGATTTCAAAAGATTGTCAGCAACAACCTCATGTTCCAAAACATGAGTAACTGGATATTCATTTCTCTGCCTCTTCCCAAGTCTCTCCTCAACAATATCAACTTTTTTGTCTCCTCTATTCATGAAACTAGAACCTACCACTTAACCATCTTTTGGTGGAACAAAAACCTTACCCTTACCATTATTCTCCTGAGAAGCAATAGGAACTTGATCACCACCTCCAGAAATTACAATCTGCTTTCTTGTCCCCATTTTTATCTCACCAAAATAATGAGGCTTAGCATGAGCCTTAGTTAAGTAGTTTGTAGCTGCTTTACATGCTCCTTTTGTGTGATTAAGAATGTAACAACTTGGGCATATCTTGTGAGGCTGCTTCTCATAAAAGAACTTAATCCATCTAGTTGAACCAGTATTAGTAATGGCCATCACACCCCTTCTCAAAGGATAGTTAATATCAACTTGAACACAAGCTTTAACAAGGTCACCTCCAACAAGAACTCCATCTTCAGGAAGAATTGCTAAAACTTCACCCATTATCCTCCCGATTTTAGTTATTGCTTTAACATTCATATCCTCTGGAAGTATCTTTTAAATTTGAATCCAAAAGCATTGCTCCAATCAAGTTCTTGATAAATAACTCCAGAATTATAGAATCTCAAATTAATAAGAAAGTCGTTAATACTCCAGGGACGAGAATCAAAAACTTTCTTTTGAGTATCATGATCTTTAAAACGAAACTCTATGATATTACTTCTAGTTCAAAAACCTTAACCTCACCTTCAGGAATAAAATCCCATGTGAAACCAATGCTCTTCTCCACTGTCTTGAGACCCATTTTTCCTTCAATTATTATTTTACCAATGAGACTAATTTCTTCAACCTCATCAGTGTTTTCTTCAACATCATCAGATTGATGGTAAACAAATTCCTCCACATCAGCCAGATCCAAAGCAACTTGCATTTACTTATTGGCTAAATCATACATTGAGCTCTCTCTTCCTTCAGCCATTGTTGAGAGAAAAGTTTTGTTGTAAAAGCTGATTGTATATTCAAAATTGATAACAATATTTTCATTTATTCCTTTAAAGGGAATAAACCCTAGTTGTTCAATTGTTATATTCTTGTTGATGGTGGATTTTCAACAAAGGTCAAAATCGTAAAATAATGATGCATGTTTTTGACACGGCTTTCAGGCATGCGACGATTCATATTTTACGAAGCCATGATGAATATGTTTTCGAAAAGCCTCACTAGCTGAGCGATTCGATCCCTGGCATTTCATCATGACCTGTATGCAGAATAACATAATTGGGCGGTTCTCCGTATATTGAGAGCTTAACGCCTTCAGGATGTCGGTGACACTCACTGTTCCCTGACTGCAGGAGAGAGACTCACCTTCACATAGAAGAACGATTAGGTGGTTCTCCGAAGATTGAGAGCATTAAAGCCTTCAGGTTGTCGGTGACACTCACTGTTCCCGGACTATGTGGAGAGACCGTGTATAGATTCAGGCGGTTCTCCGTAGATTGAGAACAATAACGCCTTCAAGTCGTAAACAACACCCGTGACTCCCTGACTATGCACCATTCAGAATGGATGTGACGCTTTTAACTGGCTAATATCTTTTCTGCAATAGATTAATTTTGTTGTGACATTCACCACTAATTCCCTGAATGATCTATTATTGCTCCTATTACATGGTCGAATCCACGGCCTGATCCCATGGAATGGCAATAACAATTGCTCCTATTCCATGGTCGAATCCACGGCCTGATCCCATGGAACGGTAATATTTAATTACTCCGATTCTATGGTCGAATCCACGATCCCATGGAATGGTAATGTTCGAATCTATTATTCTGAATTCATGGTCGAATCCACGGATGATCCTATGGATTGATAATAAACAACTACTCATTTTTATTACTCAGTTTCATGAATCATTCTCCACTGAATTTCATAAATTAGTAATAAATACTCAACAATTGGGCATCTGGACCATCACTGAGTAAGCCCCACAAAAATGGTGCAAGTGTACTCGACAATGATGCACGACCGAGTACCCAGATGCACAAACGAGCATTCAAAAATATGGACAGATGAGGAATCCTACGCAAAATAGGAGAAAACAATAAATCATAATAAAATAATAAGAGGCGCCATGGGCCAGGCCCACCGGCCGGCCGGCCGTGCCCTAGCCGTGGCCGGTCCCATGCCTCTTCCATTATTTTCCTTATTTTATTATTTTCATGAACTCATGAAAACTCCTTGATTTTAGCAACTTTCCTTGTTTGTGCAAAACTCATGAATTCTCCATAACTTCACGATTTCATGAAAGATAATAATATAAAATTAGGAGAGGTGTGCGGGACCCGGCAACCTAGCCGGCCGGCCATGCCCAAGCCGTGGCCGGTCCCACACCTTACAATCCTTGGTCTTTTATAATTATTATTTCCCAATTTCATGAAACTCCTCTGTTTCAACAAAAACTCATGGATTCTCCATAATATCACGGTTTCATGAAAATAATAATATAAAATTAGGGACAGGTGTGCGGGACCGGGCAACATAGCCGGACGGCCATGTCCTAGCCGTGGCCGGTCCCACACCTTGCAATCCCTAGTCTTTTATAATTATTATTTTCTTCAATTCATGAAACTCCTTGGTTTGAGCAAAATTCATGATTCCTTCATATTTTCTCAAATTTTGCTCGAATCATGAAAAACCAAAAGCCAACATGGTCACACGACCGGCTAGCCTCTCACGGCAATTTTAAATGTTAAAATACTCTTATTTTAATATTTATAAAATATTGATCAATTGAGCATACATGCTCATTCCAACAAAAATCAAGAATTTCAGTCAAGATGAAACTCTTCTGAAAATTCACAATGTTGCTCGAACGCACGTCAGAAAATACTGAAACTATCAGAACGGAGACACGGACACCACGACAACATGTGTGAAAAGGCGAGGGTACCCAAATATACCTCAAGCTAAAACTTTTCCTACCTATAAGTCCTTTCTCCGAAAGTGATTGTCTGCGGACTGAGTCGAGACAATACAACTAATCGGTTCACACTTCGTGTGATCGTCTATGGATACAAGATCGAGACAATACAATAACGAAGTATGTTTACTTGATACAAAGGTTCGGACTTAACCAAACACAATAGGATTGCTTATCAAGTAAATAGGAATTAACGTTTGTGTAATTTACTTTAATTATAATAAAACAATTATAATGTGGAAAATAAAAGTAAATGACACCGCAAGATTTTGTAAACGAGGAAACCGCAAATGCAGAAAAACCCCGGGACCTAGTCCAGAATTGAATACTCTCAGGATTAAGCCGCTACACAAAATTACACCTAACTTCGTATAGTTGAGACCAAGTAACTAACCATATAGTTCACTTAGTTCCGTTTGTATTCCCACGCCTACGACCTATGAATAAGTCACGTACTTGGAACAATCACAGTAAAGGAACAAGAAATCTGTTTGGTATCAACTCTATTCAACCAAGTGATATGAGTCAGACAAAGGCTCTTCCGTTTATCTTAACATAAACTCCTTCGTCGGGTCTAGATCTATCTTATGTTTAATCACCCTAAGGTAATCGTTTAAGATTAATCCAACAACACCTTTAATACGAAGAACCGTGTTGATGCCGATCTACTCAATTAATCAATCCAATCTACCACAAGGATAAACCGATTATTAAATGGATCCTCTTTTACCGAAACAAGTATTGTGCTCACCAAAGATTATAAAACCCAAGTCAGATCTTCAATATCTTCTTTGTCTTCAAATATTCTTAAATCTTCAATAAAAACCTGTACACAATCACTTGAATCTCTTGTGATCAATCACGCACAGAACGTAGTCTGTTAACAATGGATTATCACAAGATCGTCTTTAGAACTAAGAACAGTCTAAAGATCCCTGTCGAAACTCTGAACTAGTTTGAGTGAATCTTATATCAGAATAGATGATTCTCAAAAATAAACAAACTAGGTGCAATCATATTTCAACCACCGTTAGTCAATCAAATCAATCGAAAACAAAGATAAACCACAATTATCTAGTTTCCCACCAACGGGTCGCGCTAGAGCTTCTCAATCCCAAAGAAGACTTTAAAACGAGCGGCCGTAAGAGATTTCACCTAATTAGATTACTCTCCTCTCCGACAGGCGGCTACACCAGTAACAAAGAAAAAAGAGGAAGTGTGTTGTTACGAAGGATTAGTTTGCTAGAAAGGAAAAATTCGTGTAGTCATAGACAAGGAAGTTTGGACACCAAGGAATTTCCAAAACCGAAAATATTCTCAAGATATTCATAAATGGACAGATTCGGTTTTCATAATTCCTGGAAATCTCTGTCCAAAAATAACAATCGAAATCTCTTGGAAAATATAATTAGTAAATGCACATTACTTATTCTGTAATTTCCATACAAATGAAATTAATAACCTTAATTAAAAGATTCTTAACTTATTTGTGTTTCGATCCTGGGATTTTCTTCCCTTAGCCATTAAGGAATATCTTTGAACAATTATAGAAATAAACTTTCTCAGCATGTGTTCAAAGTTTGTCGACGTCTTTACTTTGTAAGTTCTCTTTCACACTTACAACCTTGAAACCGATTTGCCACACTTCTAAACAAGTTTAGAATTGGTTCACCTGACTTTCAAGAACTATTTGATTGATCAAACCAACATTCAATCACAATCATGGGTTTACGGTTCTACCAAAACAAGTTTCGGTTCTACCTCCATGTGAGTACTAAGCATAGTCACACTGGCTTCCCAAAAGATTCGGTTGACTAGGTACTAGGATCGGTTCCCCACATATATATGGTATCTAACTTATATGTATTGCACATGTTCACAGGATCAGTTCCCCTTTCTGCTGTAAACCTTGTTGCACCCCATACAAGGATCGGTTCCCCTTGATGTACTGAACCCCTTACAAGGATCGGTTCCCTTTCCCTTACAAGGATCAGTTCCCTTTCCCTTACAAATATCGGTTCCCTTTCTCCAAGGCAGACATAATCCGATCATACCAAGGTGATTTCTTAAGATTGGTTTTACTAATAAAAATTATACCAATACAAAAGTCAGGCCTTTGTGAATAGTTCTACCAAAAACACAACAAGTTGTGAGTGGTTATACTTTATCACACATATTGGTTGTTCATAAGATATGCAATGAATAACAAAACCAATAACACCTGGCAATTTCCTTTTCGGTTCACAAAACAAGTTTATGAACTTACTTCCTTAGAACACATGTAAACATTGTTCCCTAGGATGAAATCCTCACCTCATACCCATACATAATCACAATATCATTCAAATGATTATGGAGATGTCTTATCTACAAAGTTTAATGGTTAAGCAATAAACCTCGTATTGTATTCCTTAATACTATGTCTATCTAGAGTTCAAATATGCTTCGCAATTTTGTTTTCAATATGCACGACTTGAAATATACGTTAGGGAATGAAACAGTTCAAGTCAAATATCACTAACCTCAAGTGGAAGGATGATTGTTGTCGTTGTAGCTCCTTGCTTCTTCACATCTTCAAGTCTTCGCAATACTTGTAATGTCTCATATCCTAATACTTTCAAGCTAACCTATACGAAGTTTAACTCTAGTACATAATCAAGCGACTCTTAACATGAGTTTTGATTCACTAAAATATGACAACCAAACTTGACATACCAACGCTTGGTGGGTTCAACCGAGCCATGCTCTAACAATCTCCCCCTTTGTCAATTTTAGTGACAAAACTCTTACATCATATGGATAAACAAATTACAATAATTCATTACAATCCGCTTGATTCCCGATTCAACAGCATAGTGAAACTGCTTACATTCAATCCTTGAAAATGTCGTTGTTGACATTATAATAACAAAGAAAATACTCCCCCTAAGGAAGATAGGTAGATATTCAACCGCACATCTTTGTTATACCAATCTATATGACATGTTACTCCCCCTTAGTCTGTGCTTTCACTCTTTCGTTAGATAAAACATTCAAGTACCAATGTTCTTTTCCTTAGTGATACCAATTAATATAAAATCAATGCCAGTATCACTTGTTTAGTACATATATTTCTCCCCCTTTTTGTCACAAAAATGACAAAGAAACGAAAAAATAAAGGACAACACGAAAAGAATCTTACAAATCTCAGAATGGACTTGCAAACCTGTAGAGTTAGGCACGAGGGTTCCACACATCATGTTTTGATAACCAATATCAAAACCGAAACTACAAGTAGTCTTATTTTGATATGTTACCAAGGAAACAATTGCCGGAAATAATTTTTCCCATTTATTTTAACAAACTAAAAACGACTAATCACATTAGTTCCTTTGCTAAACCGATTGTTCAAAAACAACCGCTTAATTCGATAAGACCAAAATAAATAATAAACTCCATTTTTCACATCAGGTTCTAATTATCCATAAACTTAGACCTTTCAATTTTAAACAAACCAAATACTAGGTTAGTTAATTAGTATTTCTTTGTTTAGGCATTCGATTAGACTTGAATAACCGAAACCTTACTTTGATACGACAAATTAAGATTAGAATTAACTTAGTTTCTTATCCGGAATCGAATTGGACTAAACAACTCATCTTGTACACATATTATTTCGTTAAGCCATAAATAATTCATACAAACCAAAATAAATCAACTTGCATAATTATTCACCTCAACCGGAAGCAATTGAAACAATAATAGACATTATAAGCACCGCAATTGCACCGTAATTTTGTAAGCCTAAACGATTGATATCATACAAAAGCAAGATAACAATAGTTTTTCTTAACCGGAACCAATTGAATCACACACACATCAATTGTACCGAAATTTTGTAAGCCTAAACGATTGATATCACACAATAAAGCAAGATAACAATAGCTTTTCTTAACAGGAACCAATTGAAATACACATCCACACACACATCATGGAATAAATATCAATTGAACCTAAATTTCGTTAAGCAAAAGCAACAATATATATAATATAAACTCAGGCTTTTCTTAAACAGGAAAACAATTAACTAACAAGATTGTTACCTCAAATTTCGCATCCACTTCTCCAATATGATTGCATCTTCGTCCAGGGAGAATTGATATCGAAATATCACCACATTGTCATACTTATGCGTGAACAAAAGAACAACAACATACCTCAACCTTTACCAGAGAAAGGTTGAAAACCGGTTTTAACAATTGCAAGCAAAAGTTGAAACCGTCGAAACACATATGCTTTTATGCTAAACCAAAACCGATTCAACATATTGTGACTTTTTCACATACTGTTTCTATTAGAACCCCTCATAATCCTTTGATAAAGCCTACCTACTAGGGATAGAACTTAATCCCGCTAAATCAAAAATTCACCCAAACCATGAGGGTTCACAATATATGAGATCGAATATTAAGGTAGTAAAACCGAAATCAAACATCCCATAAACCAATTTGCAATACAACATAAATATTCAACATAAAACAAGTATTTTAATTACCTCAATCTTGTAGGAAATTGAATTATCAAAACAACGCAAAAAGAATTAGGTCATTCCGAGTTCGGACGAAGAAATTATGTGCAAAACAGTTTTTACACTTCTTCGTAAGGGGACCTCTCACTAGGATCGGTTCCGTTACCATGACATGGTACTAGGATCGGTTCCCTAGGGGGTACTAGGAGCGGTTACCATGTGTTACTCGTGACAGATCACCATATTAAACTGTTTTCGACATAACTTTTGCATACGATGTCCGAATTCAGTGATTTTTGGCTCGTTTTAACAGTAAAAACAAGAGCTACACATATATGATCAGTATATATCAACATCATAAACTCAAAATTACTGATTCTATCAAAACCTCAAATAGAGATAGAGAGAGTATGAGTATAGAAGAAACGAAATCTCCTAAAGATGTTAATTAGTCATATAATAACCGAGAGATCATGTGCTCAGTTTTTCATGTGCTTCCTCACCGTTTAAAAATATTGAGCACTAATGGTGATCATGCACATTCTAACACAACTAGGTTGTGTTGAGTTGATCCTTGTCTTGTTCGTCACGAGTGACTAAGACGTAATCATCATTCTTGACCTCTTGCTTGGTTTGTTTTCTCTTGTTCCATCTCTTGTTTTTATTCTTTGACTTGTGAAATAGAGTGTCATTATCACAACCTTTACTAGTACAAGAGATTTCAGACATAATGTCTTTCTTTAGCCTTTCAAGAAGACTCTTGTAATTATTGTCACCAACAATTAACAGCTGAGAGTCATTCTCGTGACTAACTTTTGGTCCCTTCTTGGCTATAAAGGACTTAGGGACCCATTTAGAATTGAGTTTCGCAGGAGCAGCTTTCTCCTTTATACCATTAGGATGATTGTCCTTTTGAATATTATGCGATACACCCTTTCTCCAATTTGGAACATCAGATCTTGTCTTTGTATTTACAAAGTTATATCTCTTTGTATATTCGGGTCTTTTATGAGATGACCTTGTCGAGTGATATGCAAAATTCGAACTATCATTATAATAATTCTTTTGCCTAAACTTAGGACAACACCGATCTGAGTTCTTATGAGGAGCAAACTTAGCCAATTCATTTGATACACAAGAAAGTGCATCTTGCATCTTACGAACTTTTCATCCCCATTGCAATTGTCCTTTATTACCACAATAATAACAATGCTTAGTATAAATATACGAAGTATGAGTTTTAGTGTTACCTTTTTGTGGATCCTCTTGCATTGGAGCTTGACGAGTTTTCTTCTTCTTCTTATCCTTGTTCAACGTTGTTGCCTTCTTGACATACTTCTCTTCTTTACAAGAAATATGAGCATCTTTGTCATCAGTGGAAGCCTCTGATTGAGAAGAATTTGTAGCTTTAACAAATTTTACCTCTTTGCTAATATTTGAAGCATCTATTCCCTTATAGCCCAATCCTCGTGTATCACGATGATTTCTACTTGCTTCTAACATTGAGATTAAATTGTTTGAGCTAGCATTGAACTTTTTATGGTCCAAATTTTCTTCTTCCAACATCTTGACTTTATCAAGAGTACTTGCTAGATCAGCCTCAAGGCATTTTTCTCATGAGAGATATACACCTTCTTTCTCTTCGAAACTCTTTTGTTGAGAGTTAATCCTTGCATCAGATTCAGCAAGTTTTTCTTCAATACCTTGTATTTGTTGAGAAGTATCCTTCCTAAACTTATTGTGATTTTGATTCACCCTTTCACTTTCAATTTTAAATGCTTTAAAAATATCCTGATTTTTCTCAAGAACCTTCTTGTAAATAAGCATTTGTTGTGAGTATTCTTCTTTCAGCAAGTTATGCTCTTCATTGAGATTTTCAAACTTTAAAGTTAACTCTCGTTCTCTTTCAAGTGTTGAAAGAAGATCATTAAAACAAATAAAAAATTGCTTGCTCAATTCCTTTAGTTCAAATGTTTTTATACTTGATCTTTCATCAGAAATCTCCAGTATAGAACTCAAAGATATCTTGTTATCAAAAAGACATTTTTCAAAGTCTGAATCATTGATTTCGAATACAGGGCTTAACTTAGTCTCGTCTAGAGAACATTCAGACTTAATCTCAGAAGAGTAATTAGAACTTGATGAAGAAACTCCTTTAAACCATTTCTTAAAGTCAAAACTTTCAACGTCTTGCGATACGTTAAATGAGCCTTTATTAAGTCTTCGCTCTCGCTTAACTTTGCCTTGGCCCATATCTTATAGGTTGGATCGCATCAAACACAGATTGTTAGATCTTTTCGTGTTTGTCTGCTCTGATACCAATTGAAAATGCGAGGGTACCCAAATATACCTCAAGCTAAAACTTTTCCTACTTATATGTCCTTTCTCCGAAAGTGATTGTCTATGGACTGAGTCGAGACAATACAACTAATCGGTTCGTGTGATCGTCTATGGATACGAGATCGAGACAATACAACAACGAAGTATGTTTACTTGATACAAAGGTTCGGACTTAACCAAACACAATAGGATTACTTATCAAGTAAATAGGAATTAACGTTTGTGTAATTTACTTTAATTATAATAAGACAATTATAATGCGGAAAATAAAAGTAAATGACACGGAAAGATTTTGTTAACGAGGAAACCGCAAATGCAGAAAAACCTCGGGACCTAGTCCAGAATTGAATACTCTCAGGATTAAGCCGCTACACAAAATTACACCTAACTTCGTATAGTTGAGACCAAGTAACTAACCCTATAGTTCACTTAGTTCCGTCTGTATTCCCACGCCTCCGACCTATGAATAAGTCACGTACTTGGAACAATCCCTTTGGTTCGTATTCCAAACAGTAAATGAACAAGAAATTTGGTTGGTATCAACTCTATTCAACCAAGTGATATGATTCGGACAAATGCTCTTCTGTTTATCTTAACATAAACTTCTTCGTCGGGTCTAGATCTATCTTATGTTTAATCACCCTAAGGTAATCGTTTAAGATTAAGCCAACAACACCTTTAATCCGAAGAACCGTGTTGATGCCGATCTACTCAATTAATCAATCCAATTTACCACAAGGATAAACCGATTATTAATTGGATCCTCTTTTACCGAAACAAGTATTGTGCACACCAAAGATTATAAAACCCAAGTCAGATCTTCAATATCTTCTTTATCTTCAAATCTTCTTAAATCTTCAATAAAAACCTGTACACAATCACTTGAATCTCTTGTGATCAATCACGCATAGAACGGAGTCTGTTAACAATGGATTATCACAAGATCGTCTTTAGAACTAACAACAGTCTAAAGATCCCTGTCAAAACTCTGAACTAGTTTGAGTGAATCTTATATCAGAAGAGAAGATTCTCAAGAATAAATAAACCAGGTGCAATTAGATTTCAACCACCGTTAGTCAATCAAATCAATCGAAAACAAAGATAAACCGCAATTACCTAGTTTCCCACCAACGGGTCGCGCTAGAGATTCTCAATCCCAAATAAGACTTTAAAACGAGCGGTCGTAAGAGATTTCACCTAATTAGATTACTCTCCTCTCTGATAGGAGGCTACACCAGTAACAAAGACAAAAGAGGAAGTCTGTTGTTACGAAGGATTAGTTTGCTAGAAAGGAAAATTCGTGTATTTATAGACAAGGAAGTTTGGACACCAAGGAATTTCCAAAACCGAAAATATTCTCAAGATATTCATAAATGCACAGATTCGGTTTTCATAATTCCTGGAAATGCTCTGTCCAAAAATAACAATCGAAATCTCTTGGAAAATATAATTAGTAAATGCACATTACTAACTATGTAATTTCCATACAAATGAAATTAATGACCTTAATTAAAAGATTCTTAACTTATTTGTGTTTCGATCCTGGGATTCTCTTCCCTTATCCATTAAGGAATATCTTTGAACAATTATATACATAAACATTCTCAGCACGTGTTCAAAGTTTGTCGACATCTTTACTTTGTATGTTCTCTTTCGCACTTACAACCTTGAAACCGATTTGCCACACTTCCAAACAAGTTTAGAATTGGTTCATCTGACTTTCAAGAACTATGTGATCGATCAAACCAACATTCAATCACAATCATGGGTTTACGGTTCTACCAAAACAAGTTTCGATTCTACCTCCATGTGAGTACTATGCATAGTCACACTAGCTTCCCAAAAGATTCAGCTGACTAGGTACTAGGATCGGTTCCCCACATATATATGGTATCTAACTTATATGTGTTGCACATGTTCACAGGATCGGTTCCCCTTTCTGTTGTAAACCTTGTTGCACCCCATACAAGGATCGGTTCCCCTTGATGTACTGCACCCCTTACAAGGATCGATTCCCTTTCCCTTACAAGGATCGGTTCCCTTTCCCCATGGCAGACATAATCCGATCATACCAAGGTGATTACTTAAGATTGGTTTTACTAATAAAAGTTATACCAGTACAAAAGTCAGGCCTTTGTGAATAGTTCTACCAAAAACACAACAAGTTGTGAGCGGTTCTACTTTATCACACATATTGGTTGTTCATAACATATGCAATGAATAACAAAACCAATAACACCTGGGAATTTCCTTTTCGGTTCACAAAACAAGTCTATGAACTTACTTTCTTAGAACACATGAAAACATTGTTCCCTAGGATGAAATCCTCACCTCATACCCATACATAATCACAATAGCATTCAAATGATTATGGCGATGTCTTATCTACAAAGTTTAATGGTTAAGAAATAAACCTCGTATTATATTCCTTAATACTATGTCTATCTAGAGTTCAAATATGCTTCGCAGTTATGTTTTCAATATGCACGACTTGAAAGATACGTTAGGGAATGAAACAGTTCAAGTCAAATATCACTAACCTCAAGTGGAGGATGATTGTTGTCGTTGTATCTCCTTGCTTCTTCACATCTTTAAGTCTTCACAATACTTGTAATGTCTCATATCCTAATACTTTCAAGCTAACTTATACGAAGTTTAACTCTAGTACATAATCAACCGACTCTTAACATGAGTTTTGGTTCACTAAAATATGATAACCAAACTTGACATACCAACGCCTGGTGGGTTCAACCGATCCATGCTCTAACTATATGCATGCCTTCATGACAGACCAGAGTCATCCTGGGGCTTGCACAAAGCCGGTCCCACACGATTTCATAATTCTGACCTAATTTGCTTAATTGCTCATACTGGGCCCAAACTCTCCCCAACCAACCTAGGGATTGCTCAAACGACCAACAACTGGTCCCGTGACCACCAAAACCCGGTCCCATGCTCTCTTGGTCGGACCCCATCTTTCATAGCTAGGTTTTATCACTTAATGCTGAACCCAGCAATATTTCAGTAAATGATGAAATCGGCATTAATCATCATTCCTTCACCGACTGGTCAACTCAAGACCCTGGTGCACGCTCACTCGAGCATTCAGGAACCACATGGTCGTCCATCATACCATGTGGTCGGTCCCTCTTCACTCATGACCAATTTTCAGCAATTTGTCAATTGATGAAGGATTGATCAAAAAATTAGGGTTTCGAACAAACGCTCCACGAATCACCATTCTGAGCAAGTTCAAACACTAAATTATGTTGATCCAGCGAGCAACATCTGGCTTAGTTATACAATATTCGGTAATTTACCAGTATTTTAGTTAATATTTTATTGGGTCACGTCACCAGTAAATAATTCGTCGAATTGAGCAATACTTGCTCAGTTGCTCGAATATTGATCCCACTATCAATATTCAGTAATTTATCAGTAATTCGTCGAATTGAGTAATACTTGCTCAGTTGCTCGAATATTGATCTCACTAGTAATTTATCAGTAATTCGTCGAATTGAGCAATACTTGCTCAGTTGCTCGAATAATGATCCCACTATCAATATTCAGTAGTTTGCTCGAATAATCCACATGTATTCAGTAACTCATGAATATTCAACAACTCGTCGAATTTATAATATTTTCTCAGACGAGCAATATTAATATTCATGAATAGCTGAGCATTTGTCAATCATGCTCGATTCAACAAAATCTAGATTCACTGTCTAATCAGTCAATAACTGACTAACTAAGACACGTTTGTCATACAAACTCCACGATTCGTGAGACATCAATCACGTCACAAATGGGGGGATATCACTTAGAGTTTTGGTCTGGCGGTCTACGACAGGTGGATTCATCCACGACGAGAAATGTGTGTAAGTCGTGCAAACAGTTGAAGGAGTTAGCAAAGTAGTGGGTGCACGATCAGTCAAGTCTCCACACGACATGGAACTGACTTTAACACGATCTCCCAATTTCCCACTCTTTCACTCAACAAACCGTCACACTTACAGGGATCAATGTGTTCACCACTCTGAAAATATAAATAAGTCTCTGAATCCATGATTGAAGGACAACATTTGAACACTCGAACATTCGTCTACACAAAATTTCTCGAGCAATTACTCTCAAGAATTCGTCAATCTCCCAGAACTTATTCGAACTCAACATTCAGCAGTTCATCAATTTTGCAGAAACCTTCAACACATCCACAATCCTTGATCATCATTGATCCACACAATTCTCAGCTTTCCTCCTACAGATCAACCCATCTCCCTCTTTGCGACCGAATTGACTCTGGAACGACCATTGACTTGGTTTAGGCCGGAGTCCTATATATTGATCTCTCGAATCTAAGCACTCCCTTTGCAGTGCATCTGTGTGAGGTTGAACAGTTTGCTCGGTTGAGGAGTCTCGACAACACGCTCGTCTCTTCAATTCCCCGAAAAACCAGCGAACCGTTTTTCCCTATCCACAATTCTCATAGAAGTATATAAGACACAATTGAAGCAAAATCAATTTTGATTCACTCGAATCAAGTCATGAACATTATAGCCACGGTTTACAAAAGATTGCATTCCTTGTTATATAAATGTATTAGTTCATGAACAAATCTATTTTAGAACTTAACTTACTCAGGTATGCATACGGGTACGCATTCCTGATGAGTGCTAAAAAGTGCATATTTCGATATCTTTTTATTGGCATTTAACTCATCTTTTGTGCACTAACACTCCATTTTATCCCATATTCTGCGTTTTCGTTGTTTTCAAGAATAAATATTTTTATTAATTAATTTTGCATTTTTAGGTTGTAAATAAAGTTTGGATGAATTGCGGAGCGAAAAGAGCAGAAAAGTAGTGAAAAGTCGGGAGGAATTACACAAGGAAGCCGCGAGGAATGTTGTGCACAAGACCAAAAGTCTAGAAATGGGCTTAACAAGGAAGAATTGTTCTTAAAGAAGATATGGGCTTGGCATACCCAAGGTCCAAAACCCTTACCCAAACCCATTTCCAATATCGATACTCGTCTCCTTCGCCAGCCGTCAGATTGGATCACATCTGAATCCAATGGTCGGAGCATCGCCAGTACATCAAAGTTTGATGTTCCTGTCTAACACTTTAGCACCTAACTCCATCTCAGACCGTCGGTTTTGATGTATCTCAGATCCAACGGTCGCTCTACTCCCATTTCCTTCTCGCCGTTGGATAATTCTCTCATCTTTTCATCCATCGTCTTTCACCATCTGAGCATCAAAATACGATGGGTCCGCTCAATACTCTAGAACCCTAACCTATTTACCCTAAATCAAACATCCCCTAAGAGAAACTCTATCGAGTTCTCTTCCTTCTTCTTCACCTCTTCTTCACAGCGACCATCACCACCACCATGTCCGCCACCAACTCCGCTCAACCACCTCCATCACTGTACCCCATCAATCAGCCACCCCTGCCATCACTAAAGGACACCACCATGATACCCTCTAGCTCCTTCTCTCTCAACCCTTTTATCTTTTCAAAAACAGTGAACCTAGAAACTAGGTTTGAGAGAAACGGAGTTAGTGAAATCAAACCACCAATTACGGAAGAGGAGAAGCAATAGAAGAATGGGTCGAGACCATTGATTGATTTCAGAGATTAGGTAAAGGTCAATTTCGGATTTTTTGTGTAACCCTAAATTTTATATTTTGGGGATTTTTGGATATTTGGTTTGCATGTATAAATAGGGTTCTTGGGTGTTGTTTTTGGGCATGCCTGGGCTAGCCAGTGCTTTACCCAAGAGAACTGGAATAGCCAGTGCCTCAAGGGTTAGTTCTTAGTTTAAATTATTTTGTAAATTTCAATTGTATTTGTCCCATCCATGCTCTGATCTTGTTGTGCTTGAACTGTCTAGGATTGAATATCCTTTTAGGTTGTTAAAACACTAAGCAAGCTTCTCTGCGGGTAGTTACAGTGTGAGAGACCCAACTACTACTAGGATTAGATTCATCTTAGTGTTCTTAGTAATCTTTCTAGACCAACCCTTAGATGAACAGCCGGCTTTGAACCGCAACTGTCATCTAGTTATTCAGAGAGCCTAGAAGCTGACTGATAACTAACAAGGGACAAGAACATAGTTGGAGGACTTAGCTTAGGAAAAGGGTGGATTCAAGATCCTAGTCCCTTCTATACTTCACTGCCTTTGTTTCTTTATCACTGCCTGTGTTACTGCCTTGGTTTCTTTGCCACTATCACTCTTTGTCACTCACTGTCACTGTCACCACCTTTGCTTCTTACTCACTGTCATCACTTAGCTTAGATAGAATAGCCTATAAAACTTCAACTTACACACCCTAGTCCCTGTGGAAATGACCCTGCCTTGCACACTCACTACAACAGACCATGTGCACTTGCAGGTATAACATGTAGGCCTTTCTGTCTCTCATTATCCTTTGCTCTTGTTTCTTATACATTCCCTGGCCTACCAAGTTTTTGGCGCCGTTGCCGGGGACTGGTGCTGTGTAGTTGAAAAAAAAAAAAAAAATAGTGTACCTGTCTTAGTGTAACTTAGCCTGTTGTAGCTGTAACTTAGTGTTTTGCTGTTGTAACTTAGTATAACTATATTAGTGTAATAGTTTTAGTATAACTTAGCTATATTAGTATAACTGCATCTGTAACTTAGTGTAGCTCTTAGTGTAACTTAGCTTTAGCTGTAACTATAGTTCTGCATCTCCTGCATCCATATCTGCATCATTTAGCATCTGCATCTTAGATGTAATCATTGCATCCATTGCATCCATATCTGCATACCTGCATCATCTCTAGTTTGCATATTGTCATCATAACTTGCATCTGTCACTTGCATATCATTGCATGCCTGCATCTTCTCCATATCTGCATCTTGCATTTGCATCTGTGTTTGCATCCTTGCTCTTCAGCTTTGCTCATTTCCTGTAGCTTTGCCATGCCCTGTAAGCATGATGCTCTGCAGCCTTGCTTCATCTGCAGCATTGCCCTGTGGCCTAGCACCTATAGCATTGCCTTGTCTGAAACTTGCTGCCTGAGCATACTTGTTATTTTCTTGTTGTGCTGCTTGCCCTTTTTCCTCATTGCTTCTTGGCCTCACCCATTTGCTTCAAAGAGACTGATCTTCTCTTTTGAGCCAACAGGTGCTGCTACAGCCAGCCTCTGGTGCTGCTGCTGTTTTATGTGTTGCTGTTGCTGCTGTCTTTCTGCCTCATACTGCTTCTTCTTCTTCTTGTTGATGTTGCTGATGAGCCTCTGGTGCTCTTGCTGAAGTTGTTGTTGCTGTGAACCAATCCCAACTGGGCTGTGCAACTGCAATTAGTGAGCAGCTGGGCTGTGCTAACTAGTAAGCCTAAACCCATCAGTAAACCCAATTTTTGGGCTTGTGATTTTAAGACTGAATGCTGGGCTTGTAGTTTAACTAAACTGTGGGCCTGTATTTAAGCTGAACTGTGGGCTTATTTTGTTTCTGAACTGTGGGTTTCAACCCTGAAATTTGAATTTCTGAACTCTGGGCTTGACCCAAATTAAAATTGGAAAAACAATTTTTAAGCCCAACTGGGCCTCGAATTTTGGCTATTCTGTTAGCCCAAAACCAAACTGAAACTGAACTTCTGGGCTCCTGAACCCAAACAGTTGGACCTCTTCTTTTTCAAAACCTTTTGCTGGGCTCAATTCAAACTAATTCGTTGGGCTTCACTTCACACAAGTTGTGGGTTGTTTTCAAATTTCTAGTGGGTTGTGCATTCTTCCACCAATGTGGGCTTGCTCCCGATTTTAAAACCAAATTTTTCTTTTCAAAACCCATTAAAAACCAAATGTTTTTCTCCCACAAAAACCAAAGTTTTCCAAATGTTTCCCTAAAAACCAAAAAATTTCTTTTTCCCATCAAAACCAAATGTCTTCAGACAAAACCAATTTTTTCCCAAAAAGTCCAATCCCATTAAAAACCAAATTTTCTTGTATAGAATCTAGTAGATAGTTTCTTAGTTAAATCTTTTGTTTCTTTTGTACATATTTTGCTAATCCAATGTGACTCTTAACTGAAATATGTTGGATTTTTGCCTTGGATAACGGAGTTCTAATTTTGCTTTCGCCGTCAAATCGGGTATTCTCTTTCCTTTTTCTCTACTCAGCATAATCCTCTTCGTATGTTATAATTCTTTTCATATTTTGGAACATTGAGGACAATGTTTAGTTTAGGTTTGGGGGTATGGTATAGATACCACGATCACATGCTATAATTGAAAACTGAACTCTTTCTTTTTGTTAAAAAAAAAAATGAAAAAAATGAAAAAATCAAAATAAAGAATGAAAAAATTGAAAAAAAACATAAAAATGGAGCTCATTTACCTTGAAATGTTGACTCTTGTGCATGTATGTAAACATAAGGATTCTTAATCTAGATATTTAGGCACCCTGATTCTAGCACAATTCACATAGTGATAAGAAACTTGCACGTGCACGATCTACCAATACATGTATAGCCTCATCCTTGAGGTGTTCTATTGGAAGTCACGATTTCCAATCACTTTAGAATACTGAACGAAACTTGACTAGCTTGTTCTTTGGTTGGTTGGGATAGAAGGTGGAGGTTACATTAAGAAAAACAACCATCGAATTTAACTGGGTACATCAAAAAGGGCTACCTCTTGCTAAGAGTCATGTAATTTTTTTGTTTCCTTTTGTATATGTATCAAAAGTGTTACCATGTTAAAAAAAAATGATGTATATATTCAGAAAAAAATAATAATAATAAAAAAAAATCAAAAAAAAAATCAAGTATTTATCAATTCCATCCTCTCTTGTTCCAAAATAAAAGAGAGTAGTCAATGTAAATAAGAGTCATGTAAAGAGTCATCTTTTGTGTTTTTGGGTTATAAGCAAGGAAGGGTGTATGTCATTGATGTACAACGCGAGTAATTGTGAAATACCTCCAACTCATTCACAATTCTCGTAAAGTACGGACAGCTAGCTAGATTTCGACCTCGGTTCTTAGCCTGAGAAACTATCTCTTGGTGATTAGTAGTCATAACATCCGATCTTTCTTTACACATGTGTAGATACACTTTACACTCTTATCACATGTCTTTATTTGTTATCAGTGCTAGGATTATGCCTTTGATAGCTAGACTGACATCTCCATTTTGCTGTGAGCTTCTACTGTCTTGCACATGTCACATTTCATGGAATCTGAGCTTATATTTTGTCCTAGAACTTTGTAGGTACGTTCTAAGCAAACCTTCACGAGACTTCACTCGTCCACTAGGGACACTTAGTGGTTTAAAAGGCTTAGTGCATACGCTAAATGCATTCGAGAGACCAGCGACAGTGGTATAGGTAGGATTTCCTTAGTTTTGTTTTACTTGAGGACAAGTAAAATTCAGGTTTGGGGGTATTTGATGAGTGCTAAAAAGTGCATATTTCTATATCTTTTTATTGGCATTTAACTCATCTTTTGTGCACTAACGCTCCATTTTATCCCATATTCTGTGTTTTCGTTGTTTTCAAGAATAAATATTTTTATTAATTAATTTTGCATTTTTAGGTTGTAAATAAAGTTTGGATGAATTGCAGAGCGAAAAGAGCAGAAAAGTAGTGAAAAGTCGGGAGGATTTACGCAAGGAAGCCGCGAGGAATGTTGTGCACAAGACCAAAAGGCTAGAAATGGGCTTAACAAGGAAGAATTGTTCTTAAAGAAGATATGGGCTTGGCATACCCAAGGTCCAAAACCCTTACCCAGACCCATTTCCAATATCCATACCCGTCTCCTTCGCCAGCCGTCAGATTGGATCACATCTGAATCCAATGGTCGCAGCATCGCCAGTACATCAAAGTTTGATGTTCCTGTCTAACACTTTAGCACCTAACTCCATCTCAGACCGTCAGTATTGATGTATCTCAGATCCAACGGTCGCTCTACTCCCATTTCCTTCTCGCCGTTGGATAATTCTCTCATCTTTTCATCCATCGTCTTTCACCATCTGAGCATCAAAATACGATGGGTCCGCTCAATACTCTAGAACCCTAACCTATTTACCCTAAATCAAACATCCCCTAAGAGAAACTCTATCGATTTCTCTTCCTTCTTCTTCCCCTCTTCTTCACAGCGACCATCACCACCACCATGTCCGCCACCAACTCCGCTCAACCACCTCCATCACTGTACCCCATCAATCAGCCACCCCCGCCATCACTAAAGGACACCACCATGATACCCTCTATCTCCTTCTCTCTCAACCCTTTTATCTTTTCAAAAACAGTGAACCTAGAAACTAGGTTTGAGAGAAACGGAGTTAGTGAAATCAAACCACCAATTACGGAAGAGGAGAAGCAATAGAAGAATGGGTCGAGACCATTGATTGATTTCAGAGATTAGGTAAAGGTCAATTTCGGATTTTTTGTGTAACCCTAAATTTTATATTTTGGGGATTTTTGGATATTTGGTTTGCATGTATAAATAGGGTTCTTGGGTGTTGTTTTTGAGCATGCCTGGGCTAGCCAGTGCTTCACCCAAGAGGACTGGAATAGCCAGTGCCTCAAGGGTTAGTTCTTAGTTTAAATTATTTTGTAAATTTGAATTGTATTTGTCCCATCCATGCTCTGATCTTGTTGTGCTTGAACTGTCTAGGATTGAATATCCTTTTAGGTTGTTAAAACACTAAGCAAGCTTCTCTGCGGGTAGTTGCGGTGTGAGAGCCCCAACTACTACTAGGATTAGATTCATCTTAGTGTTCTTAGTAATCTTTCTAGACCAACCCTTAGATGAACAACCGGCTTTGAACCGCAACTGTCATCTAGTTATTCAGAGAGCCTAGAAGCTGACTGATAACTAACAAGGGACAAGAACATAGTTGGAGGACTTAGCTTAGGAAAAGGGTGGATTCAAGATCCTAGTCCCTTCTATACTTCACTGCCTTTGTTTCTTTATCACTGCCTGTGTTACTGCCTTGGTTTCTTTGCCACTATCACTCTTTGTCACTCACTGTCACTGTCACCACCTTTGCTTCTTACTCACTGTCATCACTTAGCTTAGCTAGAATAGCCTATAAAACTTCAACTTACACACCCTAGTCCCTGTGGAAATGACCTTTCCTTGCACACTCACTACAACAGACCCTGTGCACTTGCAGGTATAACATGTAGGCCTTTCTGTCTCTCCTTATCCTTTGCTCTTGTTTCTTATACATTCCCTGGCCTACCAATACCTAAGTACCCGGACTATGTATGGGTTCGCCAGTATGCGAACGGATACGCATACCTTCCAAACTCAGCAGAAATTCCCGGACTTGAACCTCACGCCAGTACGCGTACCGGTATGCATACAAGGTTCCCATACTTTCACTAAACCAACCAGTACGCATACGGTTGATAAACTCCTTGATGAATGAATTTAGTTTTATGATTTAGATTTATTTATTTAAATTCTAAGTTTTTTAAGATGATTTTTGCAATTTTAATCTTTATGATTTTATATATTGCAAATTGTTATGGGATATGTTGTTTACGTCCGTGAACCTGTGACTGTCCCATACTTGTTCAAAAGTTATCTCTATTATGTCGGTATGAAAGTATTGATAAAATATAGAATGAACTCTTGACAAACAAAAGTTGAAGCCTTTTATGTCATTATGCAAATTTTGATGGAAGAAAGGATAAAACTTTTGTTTACAACGATTAAGTCTATTGTATGTCATTGTGCAAATAGTGATGAAAAATAGGATGAATCCTTGTGTATTCCGCAGTATTGGTCGATATCCGATCCATACTTTTTGCGCATATACTGTGAGGCTCCGTAAGTTCTCTTATGTCGAGCACGGCCAATTGAATTGATCATTTTTGTGGTCGACTCAATTGAGATTTTTGGATTCAAATCCATGTTTTCATGTGATTTGGTTATATCCAAAGAAATCCTTTATTTCTTGTAAAAGCAAGGTCGCCTTTGTTGTTCTTTCGGGAATGACATAATATGGGGGAGAGTTCGTTTTGAACTAGTGCTTAATTGCCAAATCTTTGTGGGGAGTGCGACTGTGGAATATTGTAGGGGTTATCTTGTATCTTTATAAACTCTTTGATGAATGCATTTAACTTCGGCTTTATGATTGCATCTAAATAAGTTGGTATGTTATTCTATTTTGGTCATGAAGTATCTCTATGAAAATTTCATGAGGATCCCACTAGTTTTCGTACCTTTGCCAATTTTTATTGACAAAAAGGGGGAGAATTAATGTGTAGTTTCATACCACAAATACATATGGTTTACAGATCATTATGTAAGGGGGAGTGGTTTTCATGTCGAGATGAAGTATTGACTAAGGGGGAGTGATACATATCACCATAGTATTGTTGTCGAAGTTGTGATACAATTGAACTTTCATGATGTGTAATAATACTATGACACTGTATAACAATGATCGACAACATTTTTTTTCTCATTGTTATCCTACGGATCTTCAACAACTATGATGCTGAGTTGAACACGTTTAGAATCATGTAGTACTTGGAAGTGACGAAGTTTTCGAGTCGTGTTGAAGATTCCAAGGAAATCAAGCATTTGGATGAGAAGCTACAATTTTTATTATTTTGTAATCCATATGTATTGATAGTTTTGTCACTAAAATTGACAAAGGGGGAGATTGTTAGAGCACTGCTCGGTCGAACTCGCGTGCGTTTCTATCTCAAGCATGTTTGTCAATGTTAGTGATCAAAACTATAAGTCTTGATTTCTAGTCTACTATAGATGTCTCGTACTAGGACATAAATTGTGTAGTTGAGCTTAGACTTCACGACGTTCATCATTTAAAGACGAAGAACTACTAAGGAGAGCTTTTGGAACTTCATCGACAAAAGGTATGTGGAGACTTAAACTCATCTATCACTTGGAAAGTCTATTTATACTCTATCTCCTATATTGAGACATAAGTCATGTTACGATATAGTTTTCTATATACACATTTGAGATTTCGAGCTGAGTTTATCTCCTTACATATTTCTCGAAATATGTGTTGGCAAGCTTTCACTTCAACCAATATATCATGTGAAAATTGTCGAGTAACATCTTACATGGTTTGTGTGATACAATCATTTGGTGTTGTCTTGGAATGTTTCGTTATGATTATTCTAATAACTTGAAAATTGCTTTGATGCTAATAGTGTGTGAAAACAGCTATTGTTATCCTATAAGAAAGTTTCAATGATTGAAATAAGAGTTTAGAACACTTAACCATTATTGGATATGTCATGTTGTGCACTCTTGCACATATGTAATCCATGTCCGGGAACCATAGTATGCTCACCCGTTTGCATACTGATGTACAGGTTCATATCCGAGAATTTCTGCTGGGATTGAAAGTTCGCGTACCCGTTTGCGTACTGGCGTAACCCAATCTTTGTCTAGGTATTTCAAGTATGTGTACCCGTTTGCATATTTGAAGTTTAAAGTTCTAAATCGGTTATGAACATGAACATAAACATTTATATAATAAGGAATGCAATCTTTGCAAACCGTGGCTATAATGTTCATGATTGATTCGAGTGAATCAAACCGATTTTTCTTAAGTTGTGTTCTTGTGTAATTCTATGAGAATATAGCAATTGAACAACTCTTTAACTAGTTTCATTTGAGTCATTTGAACTAGTTATGGTTAAGATGAATAAGGTTGATATGAGAGTAATCATATGGCTAACCTCGGTTAACTATTTGTGAACCAACATGGTGTACACGTTTAGGTATGGTTACATAAACCTAAATGAGGGTACATTTTATTTGTGGGTAACAAGCTAAGTTCGATCTAACGGTTGAAAGATATTAGCTTGGTTAAACCAGGTTTTTCATCTAACGGTGAATATTGAATGCTTTGCTACCAAGGTAACTTGGATTGCAAACCCTGATTTGAAAACTATATAAAGGAGAACTCCAGAAACTGGGAAAACTAATCCCCACACCTCTTGTGTGTTACTAACTGCATAATTAGAGTCGATTCTCCTTTAACCTTAGGTTTCTATCAAGACCCTGTAGGTTAACCACTTCAAAGACTTCATTGGGATTGTGAAGCCAGACCCAACTATTTTCTTTGTAGTTGCGTGTTCCGATCTTGCCTGATTCTATCGTGTTGAGTATAATTGAAATAATTGACTCGAGATTAATTTCTCCGTTAGGCAAGATAAAAGTAATCACAAACATCTTTGTCTCATCGTTTGTGATTCCACAATATCTTGTTTCGCTGGTCGATTAAGATTATTGTGAGGTGATTGATAATACTAGGTTGTTCTTTGGGAATATAAGATTGGTTTATCAACTGGTTCCTGTTCACCTTGATTTATCAAAAGACGGAACAAAAACTCTTGGGTATTTCTGTGGGAGACAGATATATTCAATCTATAGACTTTTCTGTGTGAGAAAAATTTGTGTATCAAGTCTTCAACTTTGGGTCGTAGCAACTCTTGGTTGTGGGTGAGATCAACTAAGGGAATCAAGTGCGTAGTATCCTGCTGGGATCAGAGACGTCAGGAACGCAACTGTACCTTGAATCGGTGTGAGATTGATTAGTGTTCAACTAAAGTCCAGTCCGAAGTTAATTGGTAGTATGCTAGAGTCTGTAGCGGCTTAATACAATGTGGTGTTCAATCTGGACTAGGTCCTGGGATTTTTCTGCATTTGCGGTTTCCTCGTTAACAAAACTTCTGGTGTCTGTGTTATTTCTTTTCCGCATTATATTTTGTTATATAATTGAAATATCACAGGTTGTGCGTTTAGATCAATCAATTAGAATATCCAACCTTTGGTTGTTGATTTAAATTGATTGACACTTGAACATTGGTCTTTGGAACCGTTCAAATTGTTTCACATAGTAATCAGGCTCGCGGATTTCTATCTGTTTGATTTGCTGATTACATTGTGAAACACAGATATTAAACTCTTTGATATACTTCACTCTAGATTGAGTTTGACTGTCTAGTTGATTCTCTAGAAAGTGTATTGGAGTAATTCCTCTCAGATTTCCAATCGAATTTTCGGGTGTGGTTGTTAGACCCCTGCATTTTCAATTGGTATCAGAGAAGGAAAACACTATAAACCTAATAAGTTTGTGTTTGACTGATCCTTAAAAGTTTTCCCTTGTGGGAAATTTCTTTGTGAAACTTGCTCTTGGCATCTGTAACGCACGCCAGAACTCCTTAAAGATTGTCCAGAGATTATTATCGAGAGAACCTCCGGTTTCTCATGATAATCTCATGTCATCTAAGACTTTGGAAAACTTAGATGATGAGAAACAATCTAAAGGAAAATTTAAAAAGAAAGGAAGGTTGAGAAAACGTTCTTTACGCTCAAAGATATGGAATCTCACTAGATTAACTCTTAATATTTTTGAGGAATACCATCATGATAGATCAATTGACAAAGATCTATGTAGAGCATGTGAAAGCGTTTTTAGATTCTTAGAAAAACTTAATTCTGTTAAGATTAAGAATCGATCCGATAAAAGTTCGGTACATATAAAATCATGCAATCATGATGTACGAACTAAACACGCTGTCAACACAAGTAGGTCCAATAAAACGGGTTCTCGTGTTGTTGACACAGTTTCAAGTTATTGGAAAAATCTTCTTTCTGGTCATATGAAAAGGAATTTAGAAAGCTCTAGTAACCCCAATTATCATCATTACTATGATTGTATCACTGATACTGCTCACAAATATCAACCAGAAATGGTGCATGAGGATCTCTCTGCACATCTTGCCACTTGGTAATAAGCCTGGCACTACCCCATTTGTATATATCTTGAGATGGGGAAAGAAATGGTTTGATTTGTGTATAGTTGGGTTAATATGTTATTCTGTTCTTCTAGGATATTCGAATAAGCTTTTTGCTGCACCGTCTTTTCACACAATTGTGTTTTCACGGTTGTACAACCTTGGTGTGTGAACATCAAAGAAAATCCTACATTCCTTTTGTGGGTCGCGGTTCAGAAACGGGTCCAAGCCCATTAGTGGGTATATAAAGAAGGAGTACGCGTACCTTCTTCTTCCTCCCATCTTGTCCGCGTACGTGAACTATCTAGGGTTCATGAAATTCCTCCATTAAATCATCTTTGGAGAAAAATAAGGAAAAGGGTGTTCAAGATTTGTTCCAAGTAAGTGATTTCCTATTGTTTTCCTTTCCAATTTTTAGATCTCATGATGAACTTCAAGGTTTCAAAAGGAACTTCAAAAAATTTGGGTTCTTCATCTTCTAGCAAGAATTTTCCTATAGATCAAGATTCTCTCAGGATTAGATTTGTTAATGATTCTTGTGCTAGAGTTTTTGAAAGGATTTCGTCTAATGGATTTATTCTAGAAAAGAAATTGGATTTTTCTAGTGAACATAAAGAGGATTTAATTTGCTTTGAAAAATTCAAGCTTGGAAATATTTTTGATGGTCTTGGTGAAGGTTTTGACACTCTTACAAGAATCTTCTATGCTAACATCTATGATGTTAATCATGACGACATGGAATTCAAGACCATGGTTAATAGACAAAGGATTCATGTAACTAGAGAGTTAATTTCAAGAATTACTAATATTCCCATTAGGAATTTTCGCCTTCCAAGACCTAGTCATGAACATCCTTCTTATGAAACCATCTCTACTGGACTTTGTGGTAAGAGTGTTTCTTGGAATGAAGGGAAATTTCCTACTAATAATCTTACTCTTGCTTTGATGTCCTTTGGTAAACTTGGAATATCTAATCTTTGTCCCTCCACTATTGAGAATTCTCGTTGGAGTCGTGAATTTGCGGAATTGGTCTATTTTCTTGTGTTGGATTCTCAAAGTCTTGACATTTGCGGGTTTATTCATATATCAAATGTTGTCACTGAAGTCTACCAACAAGAAACTTGGAGTTTCTTGCTTGATTGGGAGAATATGTCACACCTTTGCTATAGATCCGATTGGGAACTCTATTGGTTCTCCTAAGCTAGTCCGCCCTTGCACCTTCAGTCGCGTGAAGGAGAATGCTTGCAAGAGACAAAGATGCAACACACTTGATCGCTCATGTGATCCCACCTCCATGAATCTTCTTCATCAAATTCATAAAGATGTTTGTAAGATTAGTGTCAAAGTAAGGTGTGTTCAAGAACAATTACTTGTAATTGAAAAAGCGCGGGTCTAACAACACCACCCAATAATTCGATTAGCAATATGTATGGACAAACTAAGAAATACTTTGCTAGAGAATCAACTAGACAGTCAGACTCAATCTAGATTAAAGTATCTCAAGGAGACAATATCTCTCACTGGTTTTGATTTACTCAAGCTAAAACAATAGCGAGTCTTTAATCAAACACAAGGAATAACTTGGACGGTATCAAAGATCAATATCCAAGGATCAATCAATATCAATTAACAACCAAAGGTTGGATTTCCAATTGATGATCTTAACGCACAACCTGTATTATTTCAATTATATAAAATATAATGCGGAAAAGAAATAACACAGACACCAGAAGTTTTGTTAACGAGGAAACCGCAAATGCAGAAAAACCCCGGGACCTAGTCCAGATTGAATACACACTGTATTAAGACGCTACAGACACTAGCCTACTACAAGCTAACTTCAGACTGGACTATAGCTGAACCCCAATCAGTCTCCCACTAATTCAAGGTACAGTTGTACTCCTACGCCTCTGATCCCAGCAAGATATTTCGTACTTGATTCCCTTAGCTGATCTCACCCACAACTAAGAGTTGCTGCAACCCAAAATCGCAGACTTGATAATAAACAAATCTGTCTCATACAGAAAAGTCTATCAAAGGATAAATCTGTCTCCCACAGAAAAACCCTAGGTTTTGTTCCGTCTTAAGATATAAAATCAAGGTGAACATGAAAAAATTGATAATCCGGTCTTATATTCCCGAAGAACAACCTAGATTAATCAATCACCTCTCAACAATCCTTCTTGACTACACAAGCGGTTTGTCGAGGAATCACAAACAGCGAGGCGAAGATGTTTGTGACTTCTTTATCTTGCCTATCGGAGAACTCTCACGATCTCAAGCTAATCAAATATTGTACTCGTACGATAGAAGATGCAAGATCAGATCACACAACTACGATAAAAGTAGTATCAGACCCATGAAGTCTTTAAGTCGTTAACCTGGTTTTAGAGAAGAAAACCAAAGGTTAAAGGAGAATCGACTCTAGCGAGCGCACTAGTATCAAACAGACGTGTGGGGATTAGTTTTGCACGATGATAGATGTCTCCTTTATATAGCCTTCAAATCAGGATTTTGGCTTAGTTACAAAGCAATCCATATTCACCGTTAGATGAAAGCCTGATTTAGATTCAAGCTAATATTTCTCAACCGTTATATCGAAAACTTAGCTTGTCACACACACTTGGGTAGACGTTTACTGGGTTTGTGAAAACCATGCCCAAACGTGTACGTGTATGTTGGTTCAACATAGTAACCCAAAAGGTTAACCATATGAGCAATTCATATTAACCTAGTTCTTCTTCACCATAACTAGTTCAATTGACTCAAATGAACTAGTTAGAGAGTTGTTCCATTGCTATGAGATCTTATGTAACTACACAAGACACAATTGAAACAAAGATGATTCGATTAGATGAATCGGATCATGAACTTTATAGCCACGGTTTGCATAAGGCATTCCTTAGTAATTTAAGTTTCATGTTCAGAGCACATCTTTAGATCATAACCACTTAAGCTCACAAACAAGTTCGCGGACTTAAGGCAACCGACAGAGTTTTCCAAACTCAGCAGAAAATCTCGGCAAAGAGACTTCCGCCAGTTCGCAGACTAGGTTCATGGATTGAGTTTGCAGACTAAACACGCAAACGAGTTTTTGGAAAATCCCAGCAGAAATTCTCGGCAAGAGAACTTCCGTCAGTTTGCAGACTGAGTTCGCAAACTAAGTTCGCGGACTTGTCAAAGCCAATTCCTCCGGTTTCTCTCAATCAACAAAGTCCGAAAACTTCGGATTAAGGAATAAATGGTTATGTAATCTAAACTCGCATTCCAATTATTGAGACATTCTCAGAGGACGTTATATAGCCGTTATTCACAGACCGTTTCACGTCAAAGCAATTCTCAAAGTAATTGAAACTTTTCATGACTTTCGTCACTAGGTGAAGATAAACTTGATCAAAGCGAAACGCTTTACCAACGCACGATTTCGAGAAAAAGATAAGTAGTGAATACTCAGCTCGAAATGTCAGATTGTATGATCCAGTCTATATAACATACGACCTTTTGTCACATAAGAAGTTGGAGATAGAATAGATAGACTTTTGGGTGATAGATAAGTTCAAGTATCCACAGACCTTTTTGTTGATGAAGTTCCACGGTTCCTTGAGTAGATCTTCGTCGTTGTATGATGAATCGCCATGAAGTCCTTGAACTCATCTAAACTTTTCTATCCTAGTCCGAGACTTAGCTATAATAGACTAGAAATTAAGACTCATAGTTTTGATCACTAACATTGACAAACATGCTTGATATAGCAACGCATGCGAGGTCGACCGAGCTATGCTCTAACAGTAATTGCTACCAAGTTTCCTGATATCAAGGATGACATGAACAGGATTCAAGCCACTCTTATGGTTTCTGATGATGAAGATGTTGACTAATTTCTCCATGTCTTACCACTTGTGAGTGACATTTAATTTATTTTGTCCAGTAAATCTTCTTATGAGAATTTATTTATTGTGTTTTTAGAAGAATAACTAGGGTTTGTAATAGCCATTATTGTGACTACACATAGCTATGTCCAACATTTTCATCTTCATGTTTTAGATTTATTTATTTAAATTCTAAGTTTTTTGAAGATGATTTTTGCAATTTTAATCTTTATGACTTTATGTATTGCAAATTGTTATGGGATATGTTGTTTACGTCCGTGAACCTGTGACTGTCCCATACTTGTTCAAAAGTTATCTCTATTATGTCGGTATGAAAGTATTCATAAAAGATATAATGAACTTTTGACAAACAAAAGTTAAAGCCTTTTATATCATTATGCAAATTTTGATGGAATAAAGGATAAAACTTTTGTTTACAAGGATTAAGTCTATTGTATGTCATTGTGCAAATAGTGATGAAAAATAGGACGAATCCTTTTGTATTCCGCAGTATTGGTCGATCTCCGATCCACACTTTTTATGCATATACTGTGAGGCTCCGTAAGTTCTCTTATGTCGAGCACAGTCAATTGAATTGATCATTTTTGTGGTTGATTCAATTGAGATTTTTGGATTCAAATCCATGTTTTCATGTGATTTGGTTATATCCAAAGAAATCATTTTTTTCTTGTAAAAGCAAGGTCGCCTTTGTTGTTCTTTCGGGAATGACATAATATGGGGGAGAGTTCGTTTTGAACTTGTGCTTAATTGCCAAATCTTTGTGGGGAGTGCGACTGTGGAATATTGTAGGGGTTATCTTGTATCTTTATAAACTCCTTGATGAATGCATTTAGCTTCGGCTTTATGATTGCATATGAATAAGTTGGTATGTTATTCTCTTTTGGTCATGAAGTATCTCTATGAAAATTTCATGAGGATCCCACTAGTTTTTCGTACCTTTGCCAATTTTTATTGACAAAAAGGGGGAGAATTAATGCGTAGTTTCATTATGTAAGGGGGTGTGGTTTTCATGTCGAGATGAAGTATTGACTAAGGGGGAGTGATACATATCACCATAGTATTGTTGTCGAAGTTGTGATACAATTGAACTTTGATGATGTGTAATAATGTTATGACATTGTATAACAATGATCGACAGCATTTTTTTTCTCATTTTTATCGCTACGGATCTTCAACAACTATGATGCTGAGTTGAACACGTTTAGAATCATGGAGTACTTGGAAGTGACGAAGTTTTCGAGTCGTGTTGAAGATGCCAAGGAAATCAAGCATTTGGATGAGAAGCTACAATTTTTATTTATTTTGTAATCCATATGTATTGATAGTTTTGCCACTAAAATTGACAAAGGGGGAGATTGTTAGAGCACTGCTCGGTCGAACTCGCATGTGTTGCTATCTCAAGCATGTTTGTCAATGTTAGTGATCAAAACTATAAGTCTTGATTTCTAGCCTATTTATAGATGTCTCGGACTAGGACATAGATTGTGTAGTTGAGCTTAGACTTCACGGCGTTCATCATTTGATGACGAAGAACTACTAAGGGGATCTTGCGGAACTTCATCGACAAAATTTATGTGGAGACTTAAACTCATCTATCACTTGGAAAGTCTATTTCTACTCTATCTCCTATATTGAGACGTAAGTCGTGTTACGATATAGTTTTCTATATACACATTTGAGATTTCGAGCTCAGTTTATCTCGCTTATATATTTCTCGAATATGTGTTGGAAAGCTTTCTCTTTAAACAAGTTCATCTTATATCATGTGAAAATTGCCGAGTAACATCTTACATGGTTTGTGTGATACAATCATTTGGTTGTCTTGGAATGTTTCGTTATGATTATTCCAATAACTTGAAAATTGCTTTGATACTAATAGTGTGTGAAAACGGATATTGTCATCCTCTAAGAAAGTTTCAATGATTGAAATAAGAGTTTAGAACAGTTAACCATTATTGGATATGTCATGTTGTGCACTCTTGCACATATGTAATCCATGTCCGGGAACCATAGTATGTGCACCCGTTTGCGTACCGGTTGGTTTGAGAAATCCAGGAACCTAAGTATGCGTACCCATTTGCGTACTGATGTACAAGTTCATATCCGAGAATTTATGTTGGGATTGAAAGTTCGCGTACCCGTTTGCGTACTGGCGTAACCCAATCTTTGTCCGGGTATTTCAAGTATGCCTACCCGTTTGCATACTTGAAGGTTAAAGTTCTAAAATCGGTTATGAACATGAACGTAAACATTTATATAATAAGGAATGCAATCTTTGTAAATCGTGCCTATAATGTTCATGATTGATTCGAGTGAATCAAACCGAGTTTTCTTCAATTTTGTTCTTGTATAATTCTATGAGAATATAGAAATTGAACAACTCTTTAGCTAGTTTCATTTGAGTCATTTGAACCAGTTATGGTTAAGATGAATAAGGTTGATATGAGAGTAATCATATGTCTAACCTCGGTTAACTATTTGTGAACCAACATGGTGTACACGTTTAGGTATAGTTACATAAACCTAAATGAGGGTACATTTCATTTGTGTGTAACAAGCTAAGTTCGATCTAACGGTTGAAAGTTATTAGCTTGGTTGAATCAGGTTTTTCATCTAACGGTGAATATTGAATGCTTTTTTACCAAGGTAACTTGGATTGCAAACCCTGATTTGAAAATTATATAAAGGAAAACTCTAGCAACTGGGAAAACTAATCCCCACCCCTCTTGTGTGTTACTAGTTGCATAACTAGAGTCGATTCTCCTTTAACCTTAGGTTTCTATCAAGACCCTGTAGGTTAACGACTTCAAATACTTCATTGGGATTGTGAAGCCAGACCCAACTATTTTCTTTGTAGTTACGTGTTCTGATCTTGCCCGATTCTATCGTATTGAGTACAATTGAAATAATTGACTCGAGATTAGTTTCTCCGTTAGGCAAGATAAAATTAATCACAAACATCTTCGTCTCATCGTTTGTGATTCCACGATATCTTATTTCGCTAGTCGATTAAGATTATTGTGAGGTGATTGATAATACTAGGATGTTTTTCGGGAATATAAGACTGGTTTATCAATTGGTTCCTGTTCACCTTGATTTATCAAAAGACGGAACAAAAACTCTTGGGTATTTCTGTGGAAGACAGATTTATTCAATCTATAGACTTTTCTGTGTGAGACAGATTTGCTTATCAAGTCTTCGACTTTGGGTCGTAGAAACTCTTGGTTGTGGGTGAGATAAACTAAGGGAATCAAGTGCGTAGTATCCTGCTGAGATCAGAGACGTAAGGAACACAACTGTACCTTGAATCAGTGTGAGATTGATTAGGATAGAGTATGTAGCGTCTTAATACAATGTGGTGTTTAATCTGGACTAGGTCCCGAGGTTTTTCTGCATTTGAAGTTTCCTCGTTAACAAAACTTCTGGTGTCTATGTTATTTCTTTTCCGCATTATATTTTGTTATATAATTGAAATATCACAGGTTGTGCGTTTAGATCAATCAATTAGAATATCCAACCTTTGGTTGTTGATTTAAATTGATTGACACTTGAACATTGGTCTTTGGTACCGTTCAAGTTGTTTCACATAATAATCAGGCTTTACTCTTTGATATACATTGTGTAACAGAGATATTAAATTCTTTGATATACTTTACTCTAGATTGGGTCTGACTGTCTTGTTGATTCTCTAGAAAGTGTACTAGAGTACGTCCTCTCAGATTGCCAAACGAATTGTTGGGTGTGGTTGTTAGACCCCTGCATTTTCAATTCTATTTTAAGATTTCAAGCTAAGTTTGCTTAAAACCAAAACAATATCCCTCAACCGTTAGATGGTCTTAGCTTTTTATACACAAATGAAATATACCTTCATTTATATATGGTCTTAGCTTGTTTTCATCTAACATTCTAGATCAAATGATAATCAAATGAATCTAATTGTGTTACTCATAGAGTTGTTCAATTGTTTATATTCTCATAGAAGTATACAAGACACAATTAAAACAATATCGGATTGATTCAAGAGAATCAATTCATGAACATTAAGCCATGGTTTGCAAAGATTGCATTCCTTATATATATATGTATTTTTTCATGAGTATGAAATCATACTTAAACGATTTTAGAACTTAAACCAACTTAGTTTGCAAAAGGGTACGCAAACTTAAGTTCCGGACTTTGGTATTGTCCGA
Organism: Papaver somniferum; assembly: GCF_003573695.1. Taxonomy (NCBI): domain Eukaryota; kingdom Viridiplantae; phylum Streptophyta; class Magnoliopsida; order Ranunculales; family Papaveraceae; genus Papaver; species Papaver somniferum. The sequence continues at coordinate 119,764,172 of NC_039362.1, forward strand.
CAGTTCGCAAACCAGTATGCATACTGTCGTCCCGGACCTAACTCAGGTAGAACCGTTCGCATAATGGTATGCATACTTGGCTCCCGGACTTTAACAATTAAAACCGTTTTCATAATGGTATGCAAACTTGGTTTCCAGACCTGAGTCATACTACAACAGTTTGCATACTGGTATACATACTGTGATATATCCAGACAATGGTTAATTGTTCTAAACTCCCATTTTAATCATTGAAACATCCTTAGAAGATGACAATAACTGTCTCACACAAACTATTAGCTTATAAGTAATTTTCAAGTGATCGAATGATCAAATACGAAACATTCCGAGTCTACATCAAATAACTGTCTCACACAAATCATGTAAGATGTTTCAAGGCAATTTTCACGTGATCATCTTTTGACTCATTATTTAGTTTACAACAAATAAATTGTTTCCAACTAAACTCGTCAAGAATAATGATGAACGTAGATAAAGAAAAAAGCTTCCAACACATATTTCGAGAAAGATATAAGCGAGTTAAACTCAATTCGAAATATCAAATGTGTATAATGTAAAGTCTATATAGTTATACGACTTAGTCTCAATAGGAGATAGAATAAAATAGACTTCTGAGTGATATATAAGTTTTAGTCTCCACATACCTTTTGTTGATGAAGTTCCTCCAAGCTCTCCTCAGTAGATCTTCGTCTTCAATCGATGAACGTCGTGAAGTCTAAGGCTCAACTACACATTCTATCCTAGTCTGAGACATAGCTATAAGTAGACTAAAATCAAGACTTATAGTTTTGATCACCTAAACTTGACAAACAAGCTTGAGATAGCAACACTTGCGAGTTCGACCGAGCACTGCTCTAACAAGTTCTTGTACAATAATCAATTCATGAACATTAAGCCACGGTTCGCAAAGTTAATTTGCATTCCTTAAATCAAAAATATTTTAGTCATGAGTATGAGAATCATACATTACCGATTTTACTGTGTTCGCAAACTAGGTACGCGAACATCAGCTCCGGACCTTGGCCTAGTCAAGCCGTTCTCAAAACCGGTTCGCGAACAATTGTTCCGGACCCAACTCAGGTAAATCCGTTTGCATATTAGGTACGCAAACAAGAGTTCCGGACCTGAATCATCACAATATAGTTCACATACTGGGTATGCATACTGTGTTGTATCCAGACATGGGTAATCGTTCTAAACTCTTATTTCAATCATTGAAACATCCCTAGAAGACGACAATGGTAATCTTAAACATACCATTAGCTTTAAGTAATTTTCAAGTGATCAAATGATAAATACGAAACTTCCCGAGCTAACATTAAATGACTGTCTCACACAAATCATGTAAGATGTTCAAGGTAATGTTCACATGATCATCTTTTGACTTAATATTTAGTTTCCAACAAATAAATTGTTTCCAACTAAACTCGTCAAGAATACGATGAACATAGCTGAAGTTAAAAACTTACAACACGTATTTCGAGAAATACATAAGCGAGATAAACTCGGCTCGAAATATCAAATGTGTATAATGTAAAAGTCTATATATCTATACGACTTAGTTTTATTAGAAGATATAATAAAATAAACTTCTGAGTGATAGATAAGTTTTAGTCTCCACATACCTTTTGTTGATGAAGTTCCTCCAAGTTCCTCATTAGATCTTCTTCTTCAATTGGTGAACGTCGTGAAGTCTAAAGCTCAACTATACATTCTATCATAACCCGAGACATAGCTATAATTAGACTAGAAATCAAGTATATAGTTTTGATCAACTAAACTTAACAAACAAGCTTGAGATAGTAACGCTTGCGAGCTCGACCGAGCAGTGCTCTAACGGATCAATCAAAATATTCAATGAAGAACTGAATCAACACATCATGATTTCCTTTTCGATTATAAAACAATTTCATACATCTACTTCCTTAAAATAATGTAATACACATAGTTTTCTAGGATGAAATCACACATATATAATGCACACATGATCAAGTAACTAAATACAATAGATTATGTTGATGTCGTATTTACGAAGTTCCAAAGATAAACGTTTATACTTCATAATATAATTTCTTAATACTTTTATCATACTATTACGACCAAGTCTAACACTAGAGTTTTATATGTATATATCTTCACATGTTATGTTTTCAATCCAAAACGACTTGAAAGATACGTTAGGAATGGAAACAAGATCAAGTCAATATTACTAACCTCAAGAGGAAGGATGATGTCGTCGTTGCAGTCGTTACTTCTTCACTTTCTTCAGGTCTTCGTAGTAATACTTGTATGTCTCAACATTCCTAGACTTTCTTGTCTAAACTAAATGAAATTGACTCTAGTATTTAATCAAGCGACTCTAGATGAGTTTTAATACTAAAATATGACAACCAACCTTGACATATCTACGCTTGGTGGGTTCAACCGAGCTATGCTCTAACAATCTCCTCTTTTGTCAATTTTAATGACAAAACTCTAACACATATGGAGGTAAATGAATTACTAAAAACTCTAATATCAGCATGTTGGAACGGTAACCCAGAAGACCCAATCCAGTCTAGAACTGGTCTAAGCCAGACAAATTTATTAGAGCAATGGAAAAAAAGTTGTAATTGGTATTCTAACATTTAACCTGAAATCCATGATTTTCACTCTAAAATTCCACCAAAATTCCCTCAAACATAGAAAGCTTCATAAAAAGAGACATACATCAAAATAATGTCAATTTTCCTTTTTTATTTTTTTATCTTCATTTTGTTATCCTGGATCAGAATCTTAAAATCTTTTTTCCTCTGCCACTACTAAATCCCTTTTCTTCTATTCTCTCTTTAATTGAACATATTAGAAAATAACAAAAAGTACAAGGCGAAGAAGAAATAAGAACACATTTTTGAAAAATCACCGTTGTAAATCAAAATACATAAAATCCATGCCTTAAGATTAGAGTAGATCCATAAAATCCTTGATAAATTTAATATCAACAAATAATCGATTGTTATAAATGTGGTTAGTTGTGATATATATAGATGAATCTGTGGCGGGTGTTAATCGAGTGAGAGAGAGAATAGAAAAGGCACACGTTAGTTTTGATAGATATGGAGGAGGCAAATAGTTAGGTTAGAAAGAGAATAAGTGAGAATTGAGAAGACTATGTTTGTAAAATATAAAAAGGTCAAGAAGGTAAAGACTTGGGACCATAAATTGAATGGCATCCACGATAAACTTAATTGTTTATGTCTAATATTAACCCACTCGTTCAACCAGTTGACCTTGACCCAATGACTTTTCCGGTTCGATGTCCGATCTGGGTTTCAAAACATTGCTATGGACAGAGTCGAGACAATACAACAACAAGGTATACACTTGAAAATAGTTACAGTATGAAACTGACATATTATAGGATCACTATCAAGTTTCTTGGATTAACATACAAGTGTTACAGTCCAACATCGATAAACGAATGTTCGATAAATGAATAACCTCGCCAAATAATAATTTTCACCGGTCCCGACTTGGGTCCGCCAAGGTGATAAATGAATAACCTCGCTTAATGCATTAATGAAAAAAATTGAACCCTTAAAGTTCTTATAGAAATATAAACGAATAATCACTAAATTTCATATAAAAAATATACTCCCTCCGTTTCACAAAGATAGTCCGCTTTGACTTTCTCAGAATATTAAGGAGACCATACTATTTTACTTGACTACCCTTAGTTACTTACCTATTTTATTTTAATAAAAATGCTAGTAATAAAGACTATCCAAAATTGTTGTGAGAATTATAAATACGAAATATAAAGGAAAATTTAAAAGATATCGAATTTATGAAGTATAAACTTTATAAGGAATTTATTTTTTAGAGTTAAATGTATATTTTCTTAAAAGGAATGCATGATATATTTGTTTCCTCAATTATATGAATTTCTTTAATATTTTAGATTGGGTCACGTTAAAAATGGATTTATGATTATAAAGAATTCAAGAGTATATTAGAGAGTTCATTGAAAAAGTATGTCTATAAACAGAAGCTGGACACAATTTTGAAACTGACGAAAAAGGAATAGAGGATGGTCTTTCAGAAACAGAGGGAGTATATAAGAATAACCCAAAATACATAATCAGTAAATTTTACATAAAAATATATGTAGTAATAAACTAAAAAAAAATCATTTATTGTCTTTTTCTTCCACCCAAACCAAAATGCACCGCATCCTTAATTTTAGGCAATGCTTGCACAATTTCTGGAATTTTTTGCTCGTGTTGTAGCAAGTAATTTTTTAAAGTGACCATCGCTTTAAAGGAATCTTTATATGACACATTTGGTACGGCGCTAGTATCATCTGGTTCAGGATCATTCTCATCATTCATTATTGACTCAATAATTTCTTCGTCTGTTGGAACTTGGAGATTCCGTAACTGCATCATTCTCGTTAGGATAGTTTAAAAGATATTCGACGTCCATCACATTTATATAACGTAAATTATAAATGACACCAGTTAATCCTTGGATATATTCTTCTAATTGACCATTTTTTGGTTCGGGAACATCAACATCTTCAGACTGAATCTTACAATGACAGAAACAATTTGCAATTATTTTTGCCGTCACATCGAATCTCCAAGACATAGTAGCAAAATTAATAGCATCCAAAATTTTAATCTTTTCAAGATTTGGTGGGTGAACTTCAAGGCTTTGCAAGATGTTAGAATAAAAACGACACTAATAATGAACTTTGAATGCTCGAATAATCCCAGCATCACATGGTTGAATTTTAGATGTTGTGTTAGAGGTCAAGAAAATGAACTCTACATTTTTCAGGCCTTCAACTACCCTCTAGGTACATTTCAACATCTTCTCTTATACAACTTAACTTTTTAATTAAGAAAATATTGTCTAAATGAATAAATATTTAAATGAATAAAATATTTATTTATCGACAAATAGATAACCCCGCTAAACGAATATTTTTTCTTGGTCATGAGGGAATTCATTAATCGGTGTTAGACTGTATTTACTTTATTATAACTAAACAATTATAATTCGGAAGTAAAGTAAGTGACACAACAAGATTTTGTTAACGAGGAAACAACAAATGCAGAAAACCCCGGGACCCAGTCCAGTTTTGAATAATCTTAGAAATAAGCCGCTATACAAAGAACAAAGCCAACTTCGTATAGTTGAGACCAAGTAATCTACCCCTAGTTTGAATGATATTATGTCAGAAGAGAAGACTCTCAAGAATAATCAAACTAAGTGCAATCAAAGTTTCAACAACGGTTAGTCAATTAAATCAATAATCGAAAACTAAAATAACAATGCAATTATCTAGTTTCCTACCAACGGTACTTTCTGGAGCTTCTTGATCCCACAAAAGTCTTTAAACGAGCGGACGTAAGAGATTTCGCCTAATTAGGGTAATCTTTTCTCCGGAATAGTATTACAAGTAACACTATTAGTCGGTTCCACCAGAAACAACAAAAAATGAAGTTTTCCTGGCTAAGGATCATTTCTAAGAAGAACAAACTCCATTATTTGTAGACCAAGGATGTTTGGACAACAAAAAAAAATTCTAAAACCGGAAAGATTCTCAAGATATGCAATGAAGTACCTAATTTCGGTTTTCATATTTCCAAATAATATCCAACTTGTAATTCTAAAATCTCTCTTAGAAAATTTCTAATATTAGTTTAGCACTTAACTAATATAGCTTTTCTAGAGATATGTTTTGATTTCTGGAAAATCAAAAACATATAATTCGGAGATCGTATTTAAAATATTCTCCAATATTTTTGATTTGGGATCATCTTGAGTATCAAGGAATAGCTTTGAACAATCAATAATAAAAATTAGGCATATGTTCAAATTATGTCGACATTTAAAACTTTTGTATCTACCAAACCCTAATTCCAAACTCACACAAACCCTAAAGTGTATGTGAATATTGGAAATCGTTTTTTCTCTTAAGATCGGTTGTACCGTGACTCCTAAAATAGGCTAGGATCGGTTGTACCATGACTCCCTATATAGATAGGGATCGGTTTTACCAAGACTCTCAACAAAAGCTAGGATCGGTTCTACCATGACTCCAAATATAGGTAGGGATCGGTTCTACCAAGACTCCCAACAAAAGCTAGGATCGGTTCTACCATGTATCTCGAGATAGGTAGGGATCACTTCTACCTTGAATCTCAACATAATTTAACATCGGTTCTACCTTAATTCCCTCCTTAGGTACGAATTGGTCATCCAATAGATCTTCAAAGAAAACTGGATCAAACCACCTATAAATTTCCTTTTGATTGCTAAACCAGTTCGTATTTCTATTTTCTTAAACCAATGTAAAAAAACATAGTTTCCTAGGATGAAATCAAACCTATATTCAATACATAATCAAGTAACAAGTTACATATACTATGTCGATGTCGCGTTTACGAAGTTCAAAAGAAACCCGCTATACTTCGTAATTCAATATATTTCCTTGACACTTTGATCATAATAATATGACCAAGTCTAATACTAGAGTATCATACATAACCTCGCATGTTATGTTTAGATCTTAAATGACTTGAAAGAAACAATAGGAATGGAAACAAGTCAAGTCAGTATTATTAACCTCAAGTGGAAAGATGATGTCTTCATTATAGTAGATACGTCTTCGCGTTCTTTAGATCTTCAGAGTAATACTTGTACGTCTCAACATTCCTAGACTTTCTAGTCTAACCTAAACGAAGTTGACTCTAGTAATCTTAATCAAGAGACTCTAATTGAGTTTTAATACTAAAATATGATAACCAACCTTGACATACCAACGTTTGGTGGGTTCAACTGAGCAATGCTCTAACAATAGTATAATGACCAAGTCACCAATACTAGAGACAAGTCTATAAAATGTACATCATATGTTATTGAAAAGGACAGGGTACCAAGTACACCACCAAACTTTTTCGTCTGGCAACCTAAATGGACAATACCTAATACAAACGTAAGCAGACCAATTTAATGATCCTTAACAATATATAGAGAGAGCTTATATCTCTATCCCTTCTCAATCAGAAAGTCTAGACAATGGAGTTCGTGAACCTGATTTTTAAGAAGAGTACTTGGACGATCCAAAAAATCAATATCCGAGATCAATCTAGTCGTATCCAAATAATCCAATCAAAATTCTTCCAAGTATGAAACTTGTTATCTATCTTTCAAGTTGCGAATACTACAAGAACAAGCCTCATAATCGATCACAATTAATATGGACGTATCTACTAAGATGAAATATGTACTACTTGTGTAAATCTAATTATCAAGATAAACAATATAATGTGGAAAAGGAAAAACACAAGACACCAGAAGTTTTGTTAACGAGGAAACTGCAATAGCAGAAAAATCCCTGGACCTCGTCCAGAATTGAACACAAAACTGTATTAAGTCGGTACAGACACGAGCCTACTATCATACTTCTGACTAGAATTTAGTTGAGACGGAATCCAGCCCCCAAACGATTCAGCTACAATCGCGCTCCTTATGTCTCTTGAACCTCGCAAGGCTCTACGCAATTGACGTCCTTTATAGCCTAGGAGTTGATTTAACCTAAGTGAAGACTTCTAATACCAATCTTCCTCTAACACATAACCCTATGTGATTTTCCTTTAGATCAAAGATCAAGGCTTGGAAATATTCATGCTACAGAATATTCATCACCAACAACCATGACAATAAGAAGTTCCAATTCAGGTGCAAGGATAATTATCAGCAACCATGACAATAAGAAGTTCCAGTTTTACGCAATTTTCATGCTACAAAATATTCATCACAAGCAACCATGACAATAAGAAGTTCCAATTCAGATGCAAGGATAATTATCTCATGCTCGATCGAAAAAATTACAAGCAGCAGTTCCCGTCTTCTTTAATTATATTCTCAATCAAGTGAATGTTTCACAGTCCAGGAATTTATTTATTCGTCGTGCTCTACCTATTCTAAGAAAAATTTCCATGATTTTCCAAGAGGAAGCTAGTTATCAACTTATAAGAACCATCCTCAATACGAATGAGAAAGCGGTTCGTATAAATTCGTAACCGACTGCCCAAATTGGATGGTACTGCAAGGATCCATAAAGGAGAACTTTGATTTGATTTGATAGAGCGGAAACTTCTTCACGAAAATAATTCCTTCATATGATCGAGGTAACCACGATCAATTGTCTGAATCAAAGAAATCACAAAAGATTAATGACATACTGCCTTATATCCTTTTTAAGAGAAGCAAACAGAGTTGTACCACAATTACAAATTGCACTTGTCAAACAACCAAACCAACAAAATTTAAATTACTTTTTCATACTATGGATTAATACTTGTAGAGAAAAATCACTAAAGTTTTTAATAATAGTGGTGCTGCTAAAAGTAACCAAAGCATGGCACCAGATGACAGAGAAGCTTTATAACTGATATTATACCAATTCAAAGATATTTTTTTTAAAGGTTACACGGTACAGAGATATTGCCCAGTGAAAGTCTCTCTTGTTAGCGTAAAAAGTATAGAGATAAAAAGTAAGAAAATGGAATGAGTTCTTCTGAAAACAATAAGAAATGTGATTCACCACTATTAAGAATCGGATCACCAGCAAAATCACCAGCAAGAGAGTTTAGCAATGAACTACACCAGTGAGATCAGTCCCACTACATAATACCTTAAAAATTGTGGCCCAAGCATCATCGGCAACTATATTTTAGGACTGCTATTTACTGAGAATGCACTTTATATTTCAAGATTTCTTATACATTTCACAGTTAAATAGTCACAGTCTATACTCCAATGATTGAATCCAGACCCGCTTTATGAATTTTTATATTGAAGATTAAACATAATTAAACATAATGATAGTATGAAGATAAGACACCTACCACCTTTTGGACATCTAGAAGTTTTTTGCTTGAGCCAATTTTTTTTTGTCAGCATTGGTGCAAGCGGAGAATCAACCAAGATAGAATATTTATCATGAGGTTCAATTTAAAGGAATTGCTAATCTAGCATATCTGCATATGTTACTTTAGCATATACGCGCACATTCTAAAGATGGAGATATCTCATTGATAGTGTTATCACCAAATCCCTTCCTCCATCCAATCATCTCTACCCATGTATGCTTTGCTTTATCGTATCAAACTTCCCTGCTTTCAAAAACCTGCGATATTGAGCACAAATTAGTATGAATGAGCTAACTAATCTTCAAACATGCTGGTTATGTACATTGGTTATGTATATATATGAACACACTGGTGGAATTTCCAAGTCTACACTACACACTGGTGGAATTTCCAAGTCTACACTATGCAAGTCAATCGAGGAAAGAGCCGTCAAATTACTTTACCCCACCAAGTGAGGCTAGAAGGGAAATGAAATTCCCAGCAACATCATGATCATCAAATCACTTGACAAAAAACATATAATTTTAGGGTTATAGTAGTTAGAAATCTTTCAACTTCTGAAGATTTTAATTTTATTCTTAACGAATTCTTTCCGTCAGAATTTTCAAGAGATAAAGCTCAGCAAAAAATATCATATTCTCAGATAACATTTCTCTAACAATTACTTCCCTTTTTCTTTTTTTCCGGTTATATTCCTAGTATCAAGATCCATCCTCTCTTCCACTTTACTACTGAGAGATCTCTCAAAGAAGGTTATTCAATATTTTGTGGCAAAAGGATTAACATGCTCTTATCATGTGCCCAGTACAAAAGCTATGTTCCCACTGCATTCTAAGACTGCGGCATACCTCACCCTCCCCTTCCATCTATAATACTGTATTTTTTAACCCATGCAGTTTCAGTTTCTAAATCAACTAAAACATTATTCAGATTTGTGACATCCATAATCATGAATAACTCTACCAAAATTATTAACTGGATTAATATATTAGAATCCTTAAGAAACCTACTTCACTGATGTTTATCAATAAGAAACTCAAAAATTGGGATGAGAAGATTCGGAAGTAGTACCTATTTGAGATAGTAAACCTCACACATCTTCTTCAGCAACAAAATTTGAGGATTTAAACCGAGAATTTCTCAAATTATATCATCAGTAATCAGGCAAGATGTGCAAAAGTTGGTGAAACTTCAAATACCAAACCGGGGGAACCAAATCCAATTAGTAGAACACTATACTGTTGCACTTTCTGACCCGATTAAAGACTGCGTAGTCAGAGTTGATAAAAATTAACTTATAAGCTCGAGTTAAGCCCGAAACTAATCAAATCCTAGGTCACCATAGTAAACATATTCAAAATAATTCTTGATCAAACAATTACCCAATGTATGAACATACAGACATACGTTTCCTTTGCCTGATTCAACCTGGAAAATTTTCAGGTAGGAGAGAACCTGGAACTATACCAGCCCCCATAATAACGTAAAAGCCAACCTGAAGGACAGTTATAATAAAAATTATGGCGTTCTGAACTCAAATTAAAGACAACTCAGAAGCATATATTGATGGTATTGAAATTGAAACTACAAAATCAAATTCTTATTTCTTAACCAAATATAGTTGATTCGCGCACTCCCTGTAAATCAAAGTCCAAAACAGAAATTTCTAATCATAACCAAATATAGAGTTAGATAATCAAGAAAAATAAATTAGGACTAACATAAATTTAAAAAAAAAAAAAAAAAAACACGAAATCCCACAAAAAGAAATCAGAAGTTACCTTGCAAAAGATCGAAGCATGGATATCAAGTGATTTTCCATATTTGTTCTTCTCAACCAAACATAAAACCTAAATACCAATCAAACAATAACAGATTGATTAAAATGAAGAAGGCACCAGGATTGCAGAAAAATAGAGATGAGGTTTTTTCTTTGTGCCATGAGAAATTTGAGAGAACAAAAGTTTAGGGCTGAATTATTCACCTTTATTCCCTAACAAACAAAGTTCGTTGATCGTCCGTATATCTGTATAACTAAGGAGCGTACGTATAAAAAAGAAAATTCTCCAATTTAATATGGTTACCAAAGAACTTATGTCAAGAAATAAATCTAAAACTTCCGAAGTTAGCTACTTATTATGTACAAATTTAAGAAAATCCACGAAAAATAATTTGTTTGAAAATGCTAGATTTGTGTCGCCTAGTAAATCACTTCCGAAGTTAGAGCTTCTCCGATGTATGCGAAGATAAATGTGTAAGAGCATTTCCAATGGAATATGGGTCTCTAAAAATATTGAAGCCACCTAAAATTTTAGAAACTCTAAACAAAGAAAATCTCTCTAGTGGTGGTTGGACATTAAAAATTTAATCTGATGTGAAAGTTTGAGTTTGGAAAAGAGTATGGGTTTTTAGAGACTCTCGTCCATATCCACGTCATCACTATTTGTTTTTATTTTATTTATTTTGTTAGATTTTGTGAATTAACTTTCTACAAATAAGTGACAAGTGTTTCAAAATAGGTATGGATACAACTACCACTGGAGATGCTTATTAAAACCAAAAAAGTTATTTGATTCTATGTTGTAAAATACCTCTTTTTTAGGTCTCCACATGGGATAAATATCCATACACCATTGGAGATAGGGCTGTTCATGGTCGGTTTTGGTTCGGTTTCTAGCCAAACCAAAACCGAAACCAATATTATTGGTTTCTAAAAATCTAAATCAAACCAATCCATTAACCATTGTTTCGGTTTCCAAATGGTTCCAGTTGGTTTCGGTTTGTCCCAGTGGTTTTTGATTAACCAATAATTATGTCAAACCAAAAAAAAATAGACAAATTTACAGATAAAAAAATCGTAGTTGCCAATAGTATTGGTTTACACAAATATACAGAAAAAAAAAAATCAAGAATAGTTAAAGCTTACTCTAATTCTAGAGATCAAAAGAAGATATATAATATATCTTAATTTAGGTATTGACAAATAAAAACGAAAGGAAGACGGAAAGAAAAAAGTCGAGTAGCAGCAGCTGTAGTTGGGGGTGGAGAAGGGAGGCGGCTGAGAGAATGAGAAAGAGAAAGAGAAAGAGGGAGAGTATCATAATGAAATATTAGATTTAGGGTTTCTATTTATCCTCTAAATCAATGGGTAGAATCTAATACTTTTAAATCGACGGTAGAAACTAAGTTTAAAAATTAATCGGTTCCCCAATGGTTTTTGGTTCGGTTTTCAGGTCAAACCAAAATCAAACCAGTAATGTCGGTTTTTCAACTTTTTTTACCAAACCAATCCAAATCTAAATGGTTTGGTTCGGTTTCTTGCTTATTGGTCTGGTTCGGTCGGTTTCCAACGGTTAACCGACACCATGTTCAGCCCTAATTGGAGATGCTCTTAGGGCATCTCTAATGGAGTTTGGGTCTCAAAAAAAATTGGTGCCACGTAAGATTTTAGATATTCCAATATAAAAAACTCTCTCCAATGGTAGTTGGATAGTCAAAAATTAATATGAGTTGGCAGTTTGAGTTTGGATGAGGATATCTAAATTTAGACATCCATTTTCCCTAAAATTCTTCTCCAACCCCAACTTCTTAAATCAATGTAAAGATGACATGGCTTTATTTTTGTTAGACATTGTCAAGGTGAATGTCAAGTTTTAGACACTCACCTTGACAATGTCAAGCTATCCTAGTAAGCTTTTGCTTACCTACATTAATTCCAATATATTAAATAACCATTTTTAGTTCTAATAAAATCTAAAAATTACTAAAAATAAAATTTATATTTAATCCATAAAAATTCACAAACAACACTATTGGAGATGAACTATTTTTCCTCCCTAAAGTTAAGGAAAAATTGGAATGAGGATGTCTTGTTTGTGTTGCCACCTAGGAAACACACAACCACCATTGGAGAAGCTCTTAGCTAGTTATTATTTACAAATTTAAGAAAATCCGCGAAAAATAGTTTGTTTGGAAATGCTAAATTTGTGTCGCCTAAATTTGTCATATATAAGATCTTAAAACATCCATATTCATTTTTCTTTGAAGCATTTAATCCATATTTAAATTGAATGGTAAATGTCTATGGTAAAGAATATGTTACAGGGGGTTAGTCAAACAAGATTTCTAGGGACTTTCATAGATTTTTAATTTGAGTGACTCTCGGAGATTCTCCGAAAATCTAGAGATTTCTAAAGATTTTCTGAGAGTATTTTAGAGAGTCTTTGTGACTTGTGGAGACAAAAAATGAGATTTGTAAGGACAAAAAAATGATACTTGTAGAACATTTATGTGATTTCTAGAGACAAAAAATTGTATAATATCCCCTGATTAATTCCGAACATTGTCGATTTTTTTTATTATTCACGTTCAGTAATAATAAAAGTACTATGACTACCTAATGAAATATGTGGCCATTGTGAAAATAAATCTCACTGATGTCTTATGAGTGACTCCTAAGGAGCTCCGGGAGTCACTCAAATTAAAATCTATGAAAGTCCCTAGAAATCTTGTTTGACTAACCCCCTATAAATGACTTTCAATTCTCCTTCGAATAACAGGAGTGTTGGAGTGACTTTTATGAAATCCTAATCCAATAACATGGAGTTTCAGAGAATTTAAATGACTTGAAAAAAGTCTTTAACCAATTACAAGAGACATTAAGAGACTCTACAAAATTCTCTATAGACTAACAATAGATTTGCGAACTCCCTATAAGTCATTCAAAGTCTCATTTGACTAATCCCATGTAAGTTTTTATTAAGAAAAATAAGATAAGAAAAGGTTACAAAAATAATTAAGGAAACTATATGCACGTAAGATTATTTTTTTTGATAGGAAAGGTAAATATTCACGTAAGATAAAATCTGAAAATAATTTATGAAGAACACGCGATTGGGGGATACTTAAACTAATTTGGGGATAGATGAAAATGACAAAATCTAGATTTAAATATCAAATCAGGGTCACCCCTTATCTATGTATTTTAACTAATTCCAAATCTACCCCTCACTAATCAGGTTTAATGTTTAATTATAATTAGGAAAAATCTTAAGTATTTGTTAAATGATTAGTGTTTATTATTATTTGTAATTTGGTGAGTGAATTGAGAGTAGAAGGAAGGAAAAAATATTTGAGAGAGAACTTCTTTTGGTGAAAATGGAGGATGATTGTGAAGAGAGAATTGTTGCTGCTGAATCTTTAGCTCAACTACAACAAGGAGCATATCTTCAATCTTCTGCTAATGACAACAACTCACAATTGCAAGTTTTTGTGGAACTAACACCCTTGGATCATGATTTTCATGAGCATGAAGTGTTTCGTGAAGAACCAACCCAAGGGAGTAAACTAGTTCAACATACAAGCACTCCAAATACTCAGGTAAAGGTGTCAATGTGTTGAAAATTTGGTTTTTTTCTTTGAATCCACCATTGTTGCAGCTGAAATAGCTCGATGCCGGCATGGACGTAGTATGAATACAATGACGGCAGCAACATTTCCGACATTGTATTCATACTACGTCCATGTCAGCCAATAGTATCCCCCATTTTGAAATGCAAGCCGACATTGTGTTCAACCGAAAAACCATGTCGGTACAAAAGTTACTTTTTACCTACCACGAAATATTCTACGGAATATGCTACCGACATGGTTCAATTCTAAGGTTACCATACCGGTACCGCTTGAAAAACATATGGAAAGAAGTGTCTTCTAAAGCTAAATACCGGCGTGGATGATTAATTATCGATCATGCCGGCACTTTGTAACGGCGTAGAACCATAAGCACTGAGCATGCCGGCACCTAGGTTTCCGGCGTTGATTTCAAATGAAATTGTTATGCCGGAAGCGTTTCAAATTTGGTCTTCAATTTCGTTTATGTTCAACCATGACGGAACCCTGGTCGAGCATGCCGGAACGTTGGTCCGACATAATATTTTAATTTTATTTGGAACCAATTTATTTTCTTTTCATTTGATCCTTAGGTTGTGACATATATTGATCCAACAAATGCAAGAACGCTTGGTTGGGATACGTCGTAATACTATAAAATTGCCTCTGGTATGTTACCAAAGAATACTTTTTACCTAGTATCTTGAACTTTACTAATGGATTGTTTGTAATGAACCTCATAATATTCCATTTTTGTCCTTGTGTAGGGAATAAAATATAAAGAGGAGGCAATTGCTTGGGCTAAACATACGGTTCTTAAGAACATGTGTGTATTGGTGAGGAATACCCAAGGTTTAAAGATCCATTTTGATATGGCTTGCGAGAGAAGTGGGGAATACAAGGAGAAGAATAGCCACAAGAGAAAGGGTTATGTATATCCAAAGAAGACTAATAGGGTATACAAGACTCGTACGAGGAATGATAATTTCCCCTTTAAGCTTGTATTCCATTTAATAGACAAGGACAATGAATGGGATTGTACGGTGTGGTTCGACCGTCATAACCACCCGGATCCGAAAGATTTTGTTGGTCACTCCCTAGTTGTGAAGCTAAAACCTCATGAAATGGAAGATGTAAAGAGATTGACCCAAGCATGTATCAAACTGAGACAAATTCTCAGAGGCTTTAAGGAAAAGGACCGGACGAACGTGTCTTCTATAAGTACAATTTATAGCGCACAAGCAAGTATTATAAGGGTGGAATAGGAAGGGAGGAGCGTTGTGTAAGAATTTGAGAAGATAGTTTGGGATCACAATTAGACGCGTATCATTAAAATAGGTTCGGACAACAAGCCCCTTCAAATATTCATTTCGCATCCCTTACTTGCAAAATTGGCTCATACATGTTTTGGTGTTCTTATGATGGATTGCACCTACAAGACAAACAAATATAATATGCCGTTGTTCAACATCGTGGGGCAAACATCGGACAAGGTATCATTCACATTGGCTTGGTGTTTGATATAATTTTTAATTTATTGTTGTGGTAATAAAGATTCGAACTCTAAGACTTGTGAAGATTAAATTTAAAGATTTAATAAAAGTAATAAAAGAGAGAGTTATTGGGACTAGGATTCCACCGCATTCATATCATAGGGATTAATTATTTATTCTCAACAATTATCGCTCAATAAATAAATAAAACATCGACTCTTGTTTTGCCAAAGTAGATCCTCAAAACATTAGTTATAAATCGTAAGCATGGGACATCAAACATTTAAGCAAGCATGACCCATCTAATAAAATAATAACTAATTAATTCGAATCATAAATCAATTCAAAATAAGTGCAAAACTCATATAGAAAATAATACAAATTCACCCATGTGTGAAGTTCGGCTTCCTCCGTCGACCTAGTATTGGGGTTTAGCTTCTCATGATAAAAACACACTCAAAAAGATAATTCATTGCTCAAATGGTGTTTTTATTAAGGAAAACTAATATTACAATGAAACTGCAACGCTGTATTGCCGTTACAGAAGTCACCGTTACAAGAGATGTTTCAAATTCAAAACAAGTGTGCCAAACTGACTGTTACGAGTACTGTTTATAAACGACAGTTCTCTGCGACAGTAAGTATGCGTCAAATGTTCTTCCTTTTCTTCTTCTCTGCAGCAGCAGAGAAATCTTCTCTGCAACCTTCTGTTCTTCTCCCCAACTCTCGATGCCCCTCACTGGTATCCTCAGCACCTCTTTTATACTCGACAGGGTCTTCCAATGTCACTATTCAATGCAAATAATCCTCCCTTTACTCCTCTGCAATATCTCGATATTTTATTTCCTTCTTTATCTCTTCACGCGCATGCTGTTGGTTATCTTTCCCTCTTTATCTCCTTCACGCTTCAAACATATTTCCAACACGACAGAGATTGCGTCAAACCTTACTAAAATCATGCCAACCTTCATTTGAGACGGGAAAGTGAGAAATAAACCCATGAATCCCTACTTCCCTGTTTTAATCAAACCCAATCATCTAGCCGTATCTGGTCGATTCTGAGGACCTTACCAGCCTTGTTTAACTCCATCAAGCCCAATCCAACTAAATCCAACGATTAAATCTCCCAAAATTCTCTCAAATTCCAAACTGAACTTTCCGGCAGGGAGTAAGCCCGAGAATGATATTTTCTCCAAATCCGTGATTCCAGCCAATTATGATCGAAACAAAACACCTTACCACTCCTGTTAAACCATAACAGGGTGATTGCAGCTCACTGGGGCGATTAAATCTCGCCAAAACTCCTGGAAATTCTTCACAGAAACTCCCGGAAAAATATGTAACTTTGTTGTCTACACCACAGGTTAGCTAGCCAAATTCAATCGAACCAAAGACCCTTACCAATCCTTTTAGGCCATATCAAGACATCCCACAAATTTTCAGCCATTGAGTCTCGCAAAAACGCCGTTAAATCTACAACAAAATTTTTTGCCATTTGAGAACTAAATTTTCTCGCCAAAAATCTGCATTTCAAACGAAGAAGGTGAAGTGCCCCTTATCCTGTAGTGGGGTGTTGATAGCAGGTGGGTGCTGAGAACAAATTTGGGCTGCACATAACCGTGGGTGCCCCTTATCCAAATTGAGAGTCCGAGTAGTAGTTGTCCTCCGGGCGCCTTTAGCAACTTTCCGAGCAGATATTTCCAAAAATGTTTATTTGCAAAAAAATACATACAAACAGATTTATTAGTGATAAAATGAGTCCCAGCTAATGTATTTATGGGTGAAAATGTGTTGCACTTTCGTGCTTATCAGTGTTTAATGGAAAACGAGAGGGATTATATTATAATTGGGCACTACGACAATTGAAATTACTTTTTCGGGAAAATCACCTTCCGAGGGTCATAGTAACCGATCAAGATGACGCATTAATGAATGCAATATCCGACGTCTTCCCGGAAGCACAAAATTTCCTATGTACATATCATATACGTCAAAATGTGATAAAAGCTTATCATGCCTTGTTTGAACCCACGAAGGAGGATATTAAGAAGAGAATGATTGTTCAACTAGAGGAAGACGTTCGCAAGAACAAACTATCACCCCAAGAAGAAGATGATGAAAGAGGCAAGATCAAAGAGCGAGTGGACAAAGAACATGAGGAAAATCATAAAAAATGGTTGGAGTTTCTAAGAGATTGGGATAAAGTTTATTGGTCTCTTACTGAGGAAACGTACGTAAAGAATTTGGACAAGTTTATTGCAAATTGGAACGAAGTTTATCCAACTGCCGTCTCGTATTGTCGGAATCAATGGTTGGATTAGTTCAAGGAAAAATTTGTGCGTGCATGGACAAACTGGTATAGACACTACGGGAATGAAGCGACTAGTATAGCGGAGTCACCTCATGGGAGATTTAAAGATCTCATCGATTCTAGCCAAGTAGACGTGGTTACGGTCACTGAGGCAATGGAGCAATACTTTAAGAGTGATATCGATAGGATCAAGAAGGCTTTTGATAAAAGCTCAATGGAAAGGATGAATTCATATCTTCAATATGGTAAGTTGCTCCAAGGAATAGAATTCAACGTCTCTTATTGGGCAATAAAACATATGATGAGAGAAATGCAAAAGGAGATAAACTACGACAAACCGGGTGATATGTGTGTTTGTCCCTACATGTCTTCATTGGGGCTTCTGTGTCGTCATATGCTTGTGAAGTATGAAAAAGTGATATCTGTTAAGGTTACTGATCCGTTTTGGAAGCAACTATCTTTCACACCTCCCCATACGGAAGCTCCCGGACAATCACCATGGGTTATTAACGAAGTAAAGGAATTCTTGGAAGCTTACTCACGTGGCAACTCGGCTAGCCGGCAAGTCTTGTTGAGCCAACTAAGGCTAATTACTCGCCCATGGACAGCACAAAGTGAAGAGCCAACAAAGGGAGATCCTACCGGTAGACCAGAAACCAAAACAGCAAGGAGAAAACAAACGGCAGATTCCGTATCCACACCAAAGCCGATGGATCGGAGGTTCCAAAGAAAAGGGGTAGGCCGAAGAAGGTACCCACATCGATTGAACAAGAACAACAATCCGAGGATGCGGATGCCACAACTAGAGTCGATGTAGCGTAGGTTACAAAGAAAAGGGGTAGGTCGAGGAAGGTACCCACATCAAGTGACAAAGAACAAAAAGGTGAGCATTCCGAAGGCACACCCATAGTTGATGAGGCGGCGGCGCCAAATAAAAAGGGAAGGCCGGATAAGGAACCTACATCAAGTCAAGTACATCAAGGTGAAAATTCCAAAGCTACACCAAAAATAAGTGATAGCAAAGGTAAGCGAACCATATCTAGTAAACAACAACACGATGGTGACAACTCCGTATGCATGACCAAAGTCGATGTAGTTTCGGTTCCAAACCGAATGGGTTGGCCAAGGAAGTACGCACTCCCATCACATATTGTAGAGTTTGCAGAGGATGGATTGGAGATATTAAAGCTAAAAAATGGTAATATGAAGATGTTTAAGGATCCCAAAACAGGTAGGACCTTTAGAAGTTATCATACCAAGATAAAGTCTTATGTAGAGCAACTTCCTGAGGTTATTCGTGAGTATATTGTATGTATGGATGATGTGATGGAGATGGAAATTGTTGCTATCATGCCGTGACCGAACAGTTAGGAATATTTGAGACGGCGGTTAGTAAAGGGATGACACCATGCCGATACGCTAGAAAGAGGATGGCCGAACAACTTATGAAAAAGAATATCTTTTATGAGCAATTGCTTGGTGATGAAGAAGGGTTTGATAGTTTGTATGCTCGAGTCTTAGGGCCCGAGAATGAGATGAAGTTCCTTCCTATTCAATATTGGATGAGAATGGCGGTTTGCGGGCATCTAGTTGCGGATACATTTAATTGTGTTGTTCATTATTTTACCCCTACCGTCCAAGCAACATATACACCAAAGTGGCAAAAGTGCGAAGGATCTCTTAAGAAGAGAAGAATTTTTTTGGCGTTCATGAATGAGAATAATTTCATTATTTTGAAACTCAAGGAAAACTGGCCATTGCCACCGGTTTGCCTGTTGACTAAAAACAAGGATATAACTCTCAATCACTCGGAGGAATGGATGAAATTGTACGAGGAGAATCACCAACTTTGGGATGTGTTGTCCCTATCAATTACCGTGAGAAGATACAAGTTCATATGTGTGGAGGCGATGATGAGTAATTTGTGTATATGTGGTTCACTAATACGCAATATTTTGTTTTTTTGGAAGTGTGAATTTTAAACATTTTGGATCAACCTCCTCACTTTCCTCTTCATCTTGCTCATCGTGCTCAACTGTTACAATAGGTTCACGTATTACGAGTCGACTGCGGTCATCACCACTCTCCCAAATTTTCCCTCTTGTAGAGCCTACCCCCAAATGCTTTTTGCGACCTTGTTCTTTCCCTCCAGTAGGCAGAGAATGAGGGGTACCAAGATCGTTCTTCTTTCTTTTCTTAATGCCAGCATCTTTAGCTTTTGCTTTCTTAGTTTCCTTGGCTTTATCCCCATATCAAAAGAAACAAGAAATAAATATAGGACAACTCACTTTCATTTTAAATAACGGCATAGATATACTAAATAACGGCATAGAATCATCAATACCGGCATTGGTTCACGAAATATCAACCATGCCAAGACAAAAAAACGGCATAGTAATTTAACAAACACACCATGACGGGACCCTATGCCGGTATTGTCGAATAATTTCCGACAATGACGGTAGTCTTAGGTAATTCCTAGGCAGTTCCTGGATACCAAAAGAGCATTGCCGGCGTATACGTAAAAAAATCAAATCCATGCCATAATCAAGTACCGACATGGCTTTCAACCTAAAATCAGTGTCGGTACTGATAACAAATTCCTAGGGTTTTTCTGTATATTAAAAGTGCACTGCCGGCGTAATTGAATAAATGTAAACCGATGTCGTAACACACTAACGGCATGGTATTCAACCTAATTTCAATGTCGATACATAACATTCAGTTTCAGGTGATTTTAGCTTTGTCGCCGGCATAATATTCATACTAAAATCAATGTCGTAACTCCATACCGGCATTGCCTTCATCCTAAATTCAATGCCGTGATTCAGTAACGGCATTTTATTCATACAAATTTCAATGCCGGTACTGAAACTCAACTGTTTGAGTTAAGGTTCGCGATTCAAACCTAAACCCACTGCTATAAATCGATTCAAACACTTATAAAACAATTCAAAATCACTTACCTTCTCACAGAAGCCATGTTTACGAGAGGTTGATCGTCCGAAGCCTCTTGTTTTTCTTCTTCTTGCTCTTGAGCAATCAAAGCAAACCTTTGGTCTAATTTTTGTTTAGCAATCGATTTTGACTTAGATTGGGCATCTGATTTCTTTCGTGGACGCATGGTTATGGTTTCGGGTAGGTTAATCGACGAAGGAATTTTTGAATCGACGATTAATCGTTGATAAAGAAAAAAAAATCAAAAACCTAACCCTAAGAGTGTCGAAACTGATGGTGTAGAATGGGGGATATGTTTTGGTTATTTGATTTTAAGTTTTAGGAGAAAGGGTATAGTAGCATTTTCATAATGTTTTTTAATTAACCGAAGGGTATTTTAATATTTTCATACCCAAAAATCACCCCTTAGAAGAAACTGTTGGTTGGGGGAAGTAATTTATATCCCCCAATTGCGCGTTCTTTAGGAAATCTATCGAAAAAATATTTGCGTTAGTATTTTTTTTATAAATTTCGGTTTAAAAAAAATCGTTAACAAAAATATAATTAGTCACACCCAAAAAATATGGAAACTAATAGGATTTTCGCCATTTTTTGTTATTTATTTCCTTTTTCTATTAATATTTGGCATTAAAAATTATTAAGATTTGACATTAAAAATCAAAATAGGGACATAATCATATTTTCCAAGGATTTCCCGTTTTTTTGGTAATTAATATATTTTCCTATATCTTTTTATCTATTTATCTATTCAACATCTTATGGCCCCGATTTTATTATTAAATTCATGTAAATCTGGTGTAAGAATTTTGATAAAATTTCGACCAATCAGGATCAAGGGTTTCGTCGACAACCAACACAAACAGAGGGTGAACACTATAGCCCGTTTTGGAGCATCTGATCAAATAAATCCAATTAGAAATTAACGGCCACGAAATGTAAAGGGGCTAACTTGTTTTTCAACCAATCAGGAGCGAGGGTTTTGTTCACCGACCAATGAGAGGGGAGGTTAGCACAACTCTCGATGTGGTGTGAGAGATGTGGTTGGGTGTTTAGGGTGTTGATAAATCTAAAAACATTGCAAGATGAAAAACATTGGCAATAACAATGTGTGATCACAAAATAAGCTATTCAAAACCCTAATTATCCTTCTTAAAACACAAGAATAAATTCTCATAAGAAGTTTCCTAGACAAAATCAAGTTTCTTTGATAACTTCATACCAAAGATCCATCATAAAAGGTATCACTGATATCCTTTATTTTTTTGTCCGTAGAAACTCCATGTTCATGGGTTAGAACATTAACTTTTCGATCAACAATGCGGGCAAGCTGCCTAGCTTTGACACAGTCCACGATGAGTTTCTTCTGATTCCTGATCAAGATCTTTTGATTTTCAAGGATTTTGGTCTGACCATCAATAAGCTGATTCATTTGCAGTTGAAGATTTGAAAATTCGACCCTAGAGTCATTCTGAAAAAGAATTAAATCCTTGAAATATTCTCCAATCTAGGAGTTGTACTCTTTCCTTTCAATCATATTTTTCAAGATAAGTTCTTGAACTGAATCGCATCCTTTAATGTCTTCTTCCATCTCAAGATTCACCACTTTTTGAGGTCTTGAGGAGTTCTCTATTTTTTTTATTAGGGAAGAAAAACAATATAAAATATATATATATATATATATATATATATATATATATATATATATATATATGTTTATGAACAAGAGAAGGACACCCTTGTTATGGAAACCCTAAAACTCCCAAGAAATACATGGACGTTCGTGGACTTGTTAATAAGGGTTAATGGATCAAAAGAAAAAGATCCAAGAATAAGGAAATACTCTCTGTTTTCAGATATCTTTTACCTTCAAAGATCAATAATTAAAATATTTAATCAGAGCATATGAAAAAGATACACTAGTTACTAGGACTCAAGATGTGACTCAACATTCACAAAAGGAGAAAACAGGTAAATCATAATACATATGGTAGCCTACAATAGACTTGAGCATCTCGCAATTGTCATCCTTGCAACTCTCAAATTAGATACAATGATGAAATTACCTTGAGATAGGTAGCAAGGTGAGATGTAATCCCAACATGACCATTGAGTGATGAGTTGTAAATACCATTTAAATGTTTGAGTGTGGTATTCCTTATCTTCCTTCGGTTGTTTCTTATCCCAGAGGCATAAGACATAAACCTTTTTAAGTATCCATCAGAAGGATTTTTCCGAGGACAAAATCTAGGGCCTCTAGAGATTGGTTCCAGAGGATCAGAATTGAGAAATTTCCTTCGTATAAACTTAGGTCTACCAGACTTCTTCTCATTTGCACTTGGAATGTGTACATTAGTAGTGTAAATATTATCACCATTAAGAGGGACACGATTCCTGTAAAGATTTCTAGAAAAGTGACTTTGGTAATCTTGTGCATGAGAGTTCTGGTTTTCTACAGCAATGAAATCCATTGTGGATGTTGTCAGGCAATTCACCCTGTCAACAACAAAAAGAAGTAGATTTTGAAGATCATAAATCTGTTTCTTTCTAGCAAAACAATGTGAATCATAATGATTTATTTTCCCGCAGAAAGAATAGGATCTTGGATGAGGGGCATCAGAAGGAACTTGTTCTAAACTCATAGCACTATTGGAAGACTGTAAGTTATGTATACATTTCTTAGCAGATGCTTCCTTTGGAGTAATTATCTTCATGTACTGTAATCCCTTGTGAGAAGTAGAGAAAGACATAGAATAAGATTTGCTCATTAAGACAGAGTTTTCCTTTTTCAAGGAATTGCACTGTTCCTGGGATAGAAAAAGAGATGTGACCAGTTTCTCTTTTTCAGCATAAATGTTGTTCAGATTTGATGAATGAGTCTCGATCAAACGTTTTTCTCTAATTGAATCTTCTTTAACAATATCTTCAAGAATACTAATTTTTTCACGCTGTAGGGTAGTTTCTTGAACAAGGTTTTCGATATTTTTAGAGAAAGACTCAACAATACTGTAGAGTTCCCGTTCTCGACCAAGGGACTTCTCGAGTTCATCAATGAGCTGAGCATGTTTTTCTTCAAGAGACTTTATTTTAGAATCTTGAAAATCAATAATCTCAACAGATTTTTTTAAAGTTCTGGTGTGTTCCATTTCAGCTTTTGATATAGTGTCAATTGTCTCATCAGGTCGAATGTTACCAGAATCTGATAGCAAAAACTTTCTACCTCGGGATTCGGAAGAATCATCTAAGGAGTTATCCTTTGAGGTAAGCCCAAGACATTTGGCGTAATCAAAGCCTTTGGAAGACATTTTTATGTGCGTGAGAATGAGACAAAGTCGAATACTTGATAAACAAATCTGTCTCACACAGAAAAGTCAATTGAATAGATAAATCTGTCTCTCACAGAAATACCTACGAGTTTTTGTTCCGTATTTTGATAAATCAAGGTGAACAGAAGCCAATTGATACACTGGTCTTATATTCCCGAATAACAACCTGGTAATATCAATCAACTCACAATAATCTTAATTGTATGGTAGCGAAACAAGATATTGTGGAATCACAAACAATGAGACGAAGATGTTTGTGACTAATTTTTATCTTACCTATCGGAGATTAAATCTTGAGAAAATCTTAGAGAAGATAGTACTCAATACGATAGAACAAAGTAAGATTAGAACACGCAACTACAGAGAAAATAGTTGTGTCTGGCTTCAGAATCCAAATGAAGTCTTTAAGTCGTTAACTTATAATGGTTTTAGGAAAAACCTAGGTTAAAGGAGAATCGACTCTAGTCGCAACTAGTATCACACAAGAGGTGTGGGGATTAGGTTTCCCAATTGCTAGAGTTCTCCCATATATAGTCTTCAAATCAGGGTTTGCAATCAATGCAACCTTGGTAACAAAGCATTCAATATTCACTGTTAGATGAAAACCTGATTAGATTCAAGCTAATATCTTTCAACCGTTATATTGAACTTAGCTTGTTATACACAAATGAAATGTTTCTTCATTTAAATATGGGTAAACGTACCTAAACGTGTACACTTGGTTGGATCAACAATAGTTAACCGAAGTTAGCCATATGAACACTTTCATATCAACCTGGTTCATCTTTATCACAACTAGTTCAAATGACTCAAATGAAACTAGTTATAGAGTTGTTCAATTGTTTATGTTCTCATAGAAGTATACAAGACACAATTGAAGCAAAATCGATTTTGATTCACTCGAATCAATTCATGAATATTATCATCATGGTTTGCAAAAGATTGCATTCCTTATTATATAAATGTATTTGTTCATGGACAAACCGATTTTAGAACTTAACCCATTCAAGTATGCAAACGGGTACGCATACTTAGAGTTCCGGACTTGGTCTGTTCGCCAGTATGTGAACGGGTTTGCATATTGTTGTTCACGACCAAACTCAGTTGATTTAGTATGCAAACGGGTACGCATACTAAATTCTCGGACTTGAACTGTTAAGCCAGTACACATACAAGTATGCATACTAAGTTCCCGGACTTCAACTGTTAAACCAGTACGCGTACGGGTATGCATACTATGGTTCCCGGGCTTGGAGTAACTTGCAACAATTAGCATACAAGTACGCATACTGTGTTATATCCAGTCAATGGTTAATCATCCTAAACTCCATTATAATCATTGAAACATTCTTAGAAGACGAGAATAGCTGTCTCACACAAACTATTAGCTTCAAAGTAATTTTCAAGTGATCAGTAGATCAATACGAAACATTCCGAGTTTACATCAAATGATTGTCTCACATAAATCATGTAAGATGTTACCAGGCGATTTTCACATGATCATCTTTTGACTTTCGTCAAGAATAAAAGATGAATTTGGTTAAAGCGAAATCTTACCAACACATATTTCGAGAAATACGTAAGAGAGTTAAACTCAGCTCGGAATATCAAATGTGTATACTATAAAGTCTATATAGCTATACGACTTTTGTCTCAATAAGAGATAGAATAGAAATAGACTTCTGAGTGATAGACGAATTCAAGTCTCTAAATACATTTTGTTGATAAAGTTCCACAATCTCCCCTTAGTAGTTCTTCGTCTTCAATCGATGAACGCCGTGAAGTTTAAAGCTCAACTACACATTCTATCCTAATCCGAGACATAGCTATAAGTAGACTAGAAATCAAGACTTATAATTTTAACAACTAAAATTTACAAACAAGCTTGAGATAGCAACGCTTGCGAGTTCGACCGAGCAGTGCTCTAATAATTATAATGCGAAAAAAAAAGTAAATGACACAACAAGATTTTGTTAACGAGGAAACCACAAATGCAGAAAAACCCCGGGACCTAGTCCAGTTTTGGATACTCCAAAATATGTTGTGACCGGTTATAACATGATTCCCAAAACATTCCTTAATCGGTCACACCTTGCTCACAAAGTGGCTTGTGTCCGGTTACACCTTGCTTCCCGAGCTAGCTTGTTATCGGTTACACTTTGCTTCCCAAAGGTATCGGGTATATTGGAAAGCTCGTGGTATTTTGTGTAACTATTTGCAAGTCTTGGTATTGGACATAAATATACCTCCGGATGTGCCTTCCAAACATAATTTAACCCAAAAGTATCTTGTGATCAATTACAACTAACTTTCCAATTCATCTTGTGACCGGTTATACCTTGGTTCCCAGAGTAACTTATTACCAGTTACAACTTGCATTCCAATATAACTTGTGATCGAATATACCTTGATTTACAATGTAGCTCATGACCAATTACAACTAGCTATATTATGTAGGCTATAATCGGTTATACCTCAAGTCTCAACAAAGTTAAGATAGGTTCCACCAAAGTCATCTTCCATTGGTCATCCAAAACTATATTCAAAGAATAGCAAGACCAATCATGATTTCCCTTTCGATTATGAAAACAAGTTCATACATCTACTTCCTTCAACTCATGTAAAGATACATAATTTTCTAGGATGAAATCATACTTATATAATGCACACATAATCAAATAACTATATACAATAGATTATGTCGACGTCGTATTTATGAAGTTCCAAAATATAAGCGGTCATACTTTGTAATATGTTTTCCTTGACACTTTGATCATACTATTATGACCAAGTCTCACCACTAGAGTATTATATACAATATATACAGCTTCACATGTTATGTTTTCAGTATAGCACGACTTGAAAGATACAGTAGGAATGGAAACGATATCAAGTCAATATTACTAACCTCAAGTGGAAGGATGATGTCATCGTTGTAGTCGTTACTTCTTCTCATTCTTCAGGTCTTTGGAGTAATACTTGTATGTCTCAACATTCCTAGACTTTCTAGTCTAACCTAAACAAAGTTGACTCTAGTATTTAATTAAGCGACTCCAGATGAGTTTTGATACTAAAATATGACAACCAAACTTGACATACCAACACTTGGTGGGTTCAACCGAGCTATGCTCTAACAGTTACTAACATATATGACACACACCTTGTGTGATCTAATATAGATAAAGACTGTCAAGAAGATAATAAGTACAAGGTGCGCACTTGGTATATCGAATAGGTATCAAAACCAAGTGTTTTGGTTAACGTACAAGTGCAATTACTTTATTAAGATTATAACGATAATTACAATGCGGAAATCAAAGTAAAAGCACACAACAAGATTTTGTTAGCGAGGAAACCGCAAATATAGAAAAACCCTGGGACCTAGTCCAGTTTTGAGTACTCTTTTAATTAAGTCGATATACAAAGACTATTACCAACTTCGTATAGTTGAGATTAAGTAAACTAACTTCGATTTACCTAGTTCCTTCAGTATCCTTGCGCCTAAAACCAATCTAGTTAACGCATGTTAAACCTAAGATAGAGTCCACTATCTTAAATTATTTCACATGATGTGAAAACTTATTGCACTCAACTCCTTTGGATTGTCTTCCGAAACATTTTAGGACTAATCTGTATTCGGTAACCGCTCTATCAATATCAAGAAATAAACCAGATATTTAGTTGAGTTAAACGTATGCTCTTCTGTTTAAATAATATAAAATCTTTTGTTCGGTTTAGATCAACCAGTATCTAAATTAACAATATAATCGGATATAGGTTCACAATCTATCAGATTCGGATCCTGAAGAGAACCACCAAATAATAGATCGTCGATCTGATCCCAGCCGATCAAGTGTGTCCACGATAAAAATCACAAATATCAGAAACTAATAAGAAATCTTCTTTCCTTCAAATCTTCAATGTCTTTAAGGTGCCTGCACAAACAAACTTGATTCCCTTATGATCGATCGCGCGCAAAATGAAGTCTATTAACAATGGATGATCACATGCCTATCGTCAGATATAAAGACAGATCTAAACAATGTCAATCCTTGATCTATTTTGAGTGACCTAATGTCAGAATACAAGAATCTCAAGAATAATAAAACTAGGTGCAATCATGGATTAACCTCCTTTAGTCAATCGAATCAATAATCGAAAACTAAAATAACAATATGATGCTAGTTTCCCACCAACCGTACTATCTAGACGCTTCTTTATCCCACTGAATACTTTAAACTAGCAGACATAAGATATTTCGCCTAATTATGTTACTCTTCTCTCTAAGGTAGTATTACTTATATTAGTCGGCTACCACAATGACTGCAAAATGAAGTGTCTTTGTCAGGATAAGTTTGTAAGAAGAACAAACTTCACTATTTATAGACCAAGTTAGATTGGACACCAACGAATTCTCATAACCGAAAATATCAAAAGATATGCAATAAATATCAATTTTCGGTTTTGTCTGATTCCAGCTAATATCCAACTAATAAATTGAAATCCCTTATGGATGACAACACGATATTAGCTAGCATACAAGTATACTATACTAATATATCTTCCATAGATATGTTTTACTACTGGGGAAAAAATATAATTTCGAAAACCCATATTAAAAGATTTTCAAATACTTCCGTTTGGGATCTCACCTTGAGTATCAACGAATATCTATGAACAATGAAAGATAAGATTTTAGCATGTGTTCAAATTACCATTATGTCGAAATCTTGAACTTTTATAAATAACAACTCATATTTTGATACTCACACAAACCCTAAAGTGTATGTAAAAACCAAAAGTACAAGATTTTTGTTGGGCCGGTCCTGCAAGAGATCCTCGAGGTAGGGAATGGTTCTGATAGAGATCCCCAATAGGGATCGGTCCTGCTATAGATCCCCAATAGGAATCGGACCACCAATCCCATTGATTCCTTTCAACTACAAAACAAGTTTCACAAGTTTACTTCCTTAAACTTATGTAGTAAAACATAGTTTTCTAGGCATATAATCAGAAGTTCATTACACAATCTAATAACAAGTTACAAAGATAGTATCTTTTGTCGCAATAACAAAGTTTAAAAGATAAATGTTATACTTCGTAAGTCAGTATACCAAAGTAATGAAACAACTTGTATATTTGCCAAATAATGTATATATTTATCCCTTTTTGTTGGCATTTAACTCATCTTTTGTGCAGTAATTCTACATTTTATCCCATATTCTGTATTTTCATTGTTTTCAAGAATAAATATTTTTCTTACTTAATTTTGCATTTTTAGGTAATAAATAAAGTCTGGATGACTTGCGGAGCGGAAAAGATCTGAAGATTAGTGAAAGGCCGGAAGAAATTACGCAAGGAAGACGCAAAGAATGGAGCGCACGTCCAAAAAGCTAGGAATGGGCTCAAGAAGGAAGAATTGTTCTTAAAGAAGATATGGGCTTGGCATACCCAAGGCCCAAAACCCTTACCCAAACCCATTTTCTATATCCATACCCGCCTCCATTCTCAGCCGTTAGATCGGATCCATCTCATCATCCAATGGTCGCTTCTTCATCGTTCATCAAAATCTGAAGTCCCTGCAAAACACCATAGTACCTAAATTCCAAGCCTTCAGATTAGATCACATTTAGATCCTACGGTCGCTTCTTTGCCTGCTCATCAAATCTCGATACTTCCGCTTAACACTACAGCACCTAACCTCGATCTTCGCCGTTAACTTTGTTGTATATCACAATCCAACGGTCGAAGTGATTCATCTCTCATACCACCGTTAGATCTACCAACCATCTTCACATCCAACGCGTCTCCTCGCTAGACATCAAAGTTTGATGCACCCGCTCAACACCTTAGCCATCGAACCCATCGACCTCAAGCCAAACACCCTCTTCTTCCCAAATCATTTTCTTTCCCCAAAACTTCTTCTCCACCACCATACCGCCTGCAACTCCACTGCCACCACCATCTCTTCCATCACCACCTCGAGCTTCACCATCTCCATTCTCTCGACCAAATCAGAGCCATCACCATCATCCAGCTCCCTAGTATTTCCCTTTCTTGTTCTTAGCATCAACCCTAGGTGCTACAGATAAGAAAGAGAAAAGCTAGGGCATCAGTAGACGCAATTGGGAGCAGTTCGAGCTGAGGAGGAGCAGAGGGAACATCAACAGGGCATGGGTCGAGCAGAATTCACACATGGGTGAGAGAATTTGATTTTCCCCAAATCAATTTAGGGTTTTCAAATTTTAGGGTTTCTCAAAATTAGGGATTTTGTTGTAAACTATAAGTAGGAACGGATGTAGGATGTTAAAGGGTGTTCTTGGTTAGCCGAGATACCCCCAAATTTGGGTTAATCACTGTTTAATTTTAGTTTTAATTTTTACTGTTAATTTTTAGGGTTCTTCTTTTGCAATTTTCATTCACTGATTAGTAGTTTAAATGTTGTGTTGTTCCTGTTTAATCATGTATGTGTTCTGTTCAAATTGTTGTTCATGTTAAGCTGCTGTTAATGTGATGTTTGTGATGTTTGTTCCTTCATTGTTCATCTTTTGTTCACTATTTATGTTTTCCTGTTCTCTAATGTTCTTGTTATGTATGTTCTAAACCTCAAATGCTAGGACTAGATGAAACCATGAATCAATAAGATAGTCTTCATCATGTGCAGCTCATGTCCAATGTTGTTAAGCCCTTAGACTAGTTGTACTTTAATCAGATAATTAGTACTTTGGTAACTATTTTAGCTGTGAGTAGAATATCCCTTAGGTTAATGGTGGATTCAACATCCTAGTGTTCTTTCATCTCTCTTGTTTTGTCAACTATTAGCTTCTCAAATGTTAGGATTAGTTTACTGTTGTGTGTCAATGCTAGGTTAGAGCCTTAGAGCATTGAGTTGATTGAGCAGTGGGGAGAAACTAGTGCTCACTAGTGACTGTGAGCAAGCTGGTTCTCTTCCCACTCTAGATGAATGCCTAAAGCCATTGCCTTGCCTTGGCTTTGCTTTTTTTTTTTTCCTTCCTTTTTTTTACTTCACTGTCTTCTTCTCCTCCCTGCCCTTGGCTAACATCCTTGGTTTATTTGGCTTTGTTTCCTGTTAACTGCCACTGTTACCTTTGCTTCACTGTCACATTTACTTCACTGCCTTGGTATTTCTCTTTGCTTCATTTCCATTGCCATCCTCACTGCCATTTTCACCATTTCCTTTGCTTTTCTTCACTATCACTCTCCACTGTCACTGTCACCTGTTTTGTGTTTTGTATTTGTATCTGTTTTCTTGTGTTTATTGTTTTATCATCCATTGTCTCATTATTTCACTACCATCTTCATTGCTTTGTAAATATCCCAGTTTCACTGCCACTATTTGCTCTTTCTTCTCTTTTGTTTCTCCTTTTCTTGTCACTGCATTCACTGCCTTGTTCTCCCCCAGCTGCTACTACTTGCTACTGCTTTTGCTGCTGCTGTGCACTGCTTCTGCTGCTGCTGAAGCCACCACTGCTGCTGCTGCTTCCTCTCCAGTCCAGCCTTGTCTGCTGCTGCTCCAAACAGCTAGCCTAGAACCAAAGACTAAAAGTTCAGGTTAAGGCCTAAGGCCCAGTTCACTTCTGGGCTACCAGTTCAGTTCATTTCAAAGACTGCTGAAGCCCAGAGTCATTACAAAAGCCCACTGTATCAGTTCACTACACTGAGCCCAAGCCCAAATTCAAAATCAAAGGCCCAGTTCACTGTTACCAAGCCCAGTTCACAATTGAACTGTTAAGCCCAAGTTCACAGTTCATTCCAACATCATTCAAAGGCCCAAGGCCTAAAGCACTTCACCATTACAAACAAACCCACTAAGCCCAAAGCACAATTAGAAGCCCAATAGCAAATTTAGAGCCCAAATAGCTAGAAACTCCAAACACACCCAGTCTCTGTGGATCGACCCGTACTTGCACGAGCTACAACTGACGACCGTGCACTTGCGGTATTACTGTAGGCCCGTTTTCATTTCACTTCAATTTTATACGCTTTCCCGGGTCCACCAATATTCTTCCTTAACACTTTGATCATAATGAAATTATCGAGTCTCTAATACTAGAGTTTCATATATATAACTTTGCATGTTATGTTTTGTTACTAACCTCAAGCAGAAGGATGATATGTTCATTGATACCGATACATCTTCAGGTTCTTCAGAGTAACACGAGTTTGTCTCAGCATTTCTAGACTTCCCAGTCTAACCTAACAACGTTGACTCTAGTAATCTAATCAAGCGACCTTGAGTTTAATTTGGAACTAAAATATGAAACCAAACTTGATATACCAATACTTAGCGGGTGCAACTGAGAAATATTATGGGGATTGTAATAAAGTGACACACTTTCAGTATCATATTTAAGAAAGTGCCACCGTTTTTTTCAAATTTATTGAATGCCACACATTTGACCTTTTCTATCCCATTTTTTTCAAAAAATAGTTGACATCAGTTAGCGCATAGGTGGAAGTAATTCAGTTTAGTAAAAGAAATTTATGCCCTCGAATCATCTCACTATACTGAGTTAAATCAATTCATCACTACGAGTCATTAGCGAGTTAAGTCGTGAGTGAGAGCTAAATCAAAATCAAGAACTCAAATATAACTCGCAACCAAAGTCGAGGACAACCATCAAATTCAAGAGTAATTAGAAAATTTCATGAGTTCATACAGAAAGGAAAATCAAAAAATGACATCATGCGGTAACTATTACTTGAGAATCCAATTCTGGCATTGAAAAAATTAATAGTTTCCAGATGAATGAAACAAATCAAAACCCACCAACAGAAAAATGATCAAAATCATTTACCAATACCACTGTCAGATCCCCAAAAATTAATCAAGATGAGAACACAATTGACTAAGACGCCTTTTAGTATGCTTTTAATTAATCCTTCTTCTCTTCTTTGGGGCATTTCATTGAACAAATAGCAGGCATAAGCTCACAATAAAAACATGCATGAACCAACTGGTAGTACTACCGAAGAATTGAATCAATAATCGATGAATGTTAAAATAACCAACCTTAAACCTGCTAGTATCTCCACTAATCTTCTTGTAACTTATTTAACCATCAAATTCCTTACAACCTATTGTTCCTAATCAAACCATGGCTTGAAATTACTTTGAATTTTCTTCCATTCTCCAAAACCTTCTCAATCTCACGAGAACAACCAACTCTTGGACCTAGCTTTTGCTGTTGCGTTCACTGTAACACCATTCGCCAACACCTTCTCAATCTCACGAGAACAGCCAACACCCATTTTGGTCCGTCAGCAACACCCACTTCTCTGGCCGTGCAATCTAACCAACTATTATTCCTAGAACAGCTACGTTTCTTTACCTTAGATACAACGTTTTTACTTCATTGTTGTAACTGCTCTTCTTCGCATCTACAGTTCGTCTTCAATTATCTTGCAAAACTCGTCCAGATAGAATCCAAGACCACCACTAGTTCGAGAGAACAAACACGTGACTGCCTAGACTGATTTCCATTACTCTTTCTCTGACCTGATTTTACTCAAGATGAACTGAAGTTCAGTCCATGCAAGAACCACCAAACTCAATTCCGCCCGAACTTCACCATTAATCAACACCATTTAATCAAAATATAGATCCATAAACCAAGTCTATTCTTTGCTCCATTGAAAAGACGATGAAATGAAACCATGTAATGCACTGCTCTATAATTGAAATTACTCCTCCATTCTTACTTCAATCTCTCCTTGCACAGATTACTGTTAGTTATTGAAGACTAATTAATTATTTCCTAAAGTTATCCGTGGTTATTTAGGGAAGGGGTTTCCTAAACCGGTTAGAATTCTTGGTGGACAAGTTTGTAACCTATATAAATAGGTAGTTAGGCCTTGTAGAATTTGTGCATTGTGTAGAAAACGATTAAGAGATCGGTGAGAGATTTCTTGTATAGCTTTTAGGTCTAAATCTAGGATTTCGTTGTGAGAGCATATTGGTGAGGAACAAGAGACAAGGTTATCGCCTCGGGTAATTGTTGCGGTGTAACCAAGGGTTTGCTGGGATTCACACGACGTTGTAATCGTTTTTCTTCATAGTGGATTTGAGTTGGTGCGGCTCAAAGTGGACGTAGACAATATATACAAGTTGTATGTATTGGTCGAACCACTATAAATCTTGTGTCTTGTGAGTTGATTTATCTTTCTCGTATTATTATGGTTTCTTGTGCTTGGTTTACTTATTATTCATCATAATATCTCAAGATCCGTTATTCCGCGGTTGTCAGTGATTATTCCCTAAGAAAATCCTGACAACTGGTATCAGAGCTCGGGTTAGATCTTTAGGGTTTATCGTAGTACGATTGGAGTGAGAGTTATGGGTGATAATAACGAAAGTACGGTAGCTAGGGTTAATGTTTTTAATGGGAATAACTTTGCATTTTGGAAGTCTCAGATGGAAGACTACCTATATGAGAAAGACGTTGTTGATCCATTGGGCGGAGTTGCGAAAAAGGGAGCACGCAAAGACGATGAATGGACAACTCTTGATCGCAAGTGTGTAGCCGTGATGCGTAGATGTCTAACGGAGGAAGTCTACAATAACGTACAAGAGGAAACTAGTACGAAGGATCTTATGGATAAACTTGAAAAGTTATATCAAAAGTCATCAGCCTCGAGGAAGATTATGTTGTGTGAACAATTATTTAATCTGAAGATGCAAGAAGGCGAAGCGATTTCAGCACATCTTGGGAAGTTTAAATCAATTATTTCTCAGCTTTCAAAAGTTAGTAATACTTTTGATGATGAAGTTCAAGCTTTATGGTTGTTGTCGTCATTACCAAAGAGTTGGAAGACTGCAAGGACAACCATTAGCAATTCCGCAGGGAGCGAGAAGTTGAAGCTTGATGATGTACAACAAAGGTTAATTTCTGAAGAGGAGAGAAGAATAGAACAAGGTTATGTTTCTAGTTCTTTAAGCTCGGCCTTAAGTATGCATAAAGAAGATAGAGGCGGGAGTTCAAATAGGAACAACAACAACAAATCCAGATGGAAGTTTAGAGGGAATTCTAGGGGGAGATCTCAATCTCAACCTAGAGGTGTTGTTGAGTGTTGGGAGTGTAAGAAAGTAGGACTCTTCAAGCGCGATTTTCCGGAAAACAAAGGCGCTAATAATGGTGCAAACAAAGGTAATCAAGAAGAGGTCAACGTAGTTGCAGCTGCGAAACCGGTGAAGGTCCTTGTTGATAACAAGAAGGTGATTACGGAAGGTTTTCTACTACTCTCTGAGGACAAGCAAGATGAGTCTTGGATTATAGACTCGGGAGCTTATTTCCATGCAACGGGTGATAAGAGTATTATGATCTCTTATAAAGAAGGATACTATGGCCAAGTATTCTTAGGTGACGGTGAAGCATGCGACATCATAGGTTTGGGTGATGTGATCTTGAAAGTCAATGGTTCGACATGGAAATTGAAGGATGTACGACACGTTCCAAATTTGAAGAAGAACTTGGTGTCTGTGGGCCAAGTTTGTGATGATGACTGTGAAGTTGTGTTAACGAAACACAATTGGAAAGTAAAGAAAGGGGCTATGGTGTTAGCTCGAGGAGTTGGAGTCAATACTCTATACCGGACTTCATATGGAACTACTTTAGCAGTGGCTAGTAGTGGTGAAGATACTAACTTATGGCATAGAAGATTAGGGCACATGAGCGAGAAGAACATGAAGATTCTATGTTCGGGAGGATATCTACCTAAGGTGAAGTCTGTTGATATGAGTTTCTGTGAAGACTGCGTTCTTGGAAAGCAAAAACGAGTTAGTTTCAGCAGAGGAGGAAGAGACTTGAGAAGTGCAAAACTTGATTTGGTTCACACGGATGTATGGGGACCAATTGATGTTGCATCTCACAACGGGTTCCAGTATTATGTCACCTTTATTGATGATCACTCAAGGAAGGTGTGGCTTTACTTCATGAAGAATAAGTTCGAGGTGTATGAAGTGTTTAAGAAGTGGAAAGCTTTGGTTGAAACAGAAACTGGTCTGAAGTTGAAGTGTCTAAGGTAAGACAACGGTGGTGAGTATGACAAAACAGAATTCTTACAGTTATGTGCTACAAATGGAATTCGTTTGGAGAGGACAGTTCCAAGGACACCACAGGAGAATAGAGTAGCAGAACGTATGAATTGGACGTTGAATGCACGTGCAAGGTGCATGAGGTTGCAGTCTGGTTTTCCCGAGACCTTCTGGGCACATGCAACAAAGACGGCTGCTTATCTAATTAACAGGACATCTAGTAGTCCATTACATATGAAGATACCAGAGGAGGTTTGGACTGGAAAAAAGGTAAATCTTTCCTATTTGAAAGTTTTTGGTTGTGTTGGTTATGTTCATCTTAGTCCCGGTGAGAGGTCTAAGATAGGTGCTCAAGCAAACAAGTGTATATTCCTTGGTTATGGAATTGACGCTTTTTTGGGACTATGAGGGTCACAAAGTTATTAGAAGTAGAGATGTCACTTTTAATGAGAATGAGATGTACAAGGACAGGAATACAACACAAGTTGAAGAAGTCAGGTCAAGCAACGTCAATAAGGAGTTGTATATCGATATTGATGATGTTTCTGGAAGAAGTGTGGAACAAGAAGAGCATGATGTTGCTGATGGCAGAGAAGTACAAGTTGAAGAGACTTCTACTGCAGTGGGATTTATTCCTACAGTTTCACAAGACGTACGAAGATCGTCAAGAACTCTTAAACCAAACCCAAGGTATGATTTGAATTATCTATTACTTACGGATGGAGGCGAACCTGAAGATATTAAGGAAGCACTAGCGGCTGATGATTCAGGCAAGTGGAAACTTTCTATGGAGGATGAGATAAATTCACCCGATGAGGTAAAATTACCAAGAGGTAAGAAGGCGTTGCATAACAAGTGGGTTTATCGGATGAAATCTGAAGCAAATGGAGAAATTCGCTACAAGGCGAGGTTGGTTGTGAAAGGTTTCCAGCAAAAACCTGATGTTGATTACAACGAGATATTTTCTCCAGTTGTGAAGATGACTACTATTCGAGTAGTGTTAAGTCTAGTGGATTCTGAAGATCTCTACCTTGAACAGTTGGATGTAAAGACAGCTTTTCTTCATGGTGACCTAGATGAAGAAATTTACATGAAGCAGCCAGAAGGATTCATAGTAAAAGGCAAGGAAGAGATGGTGTGCAAGCTAAAGAAGAGTTTGTATGGTTTAAAACAAGCCCCGAGACAGTGGTACAAGAAGTTTGATAACTTCATGCATAGAAGTGGTTACTCACTGTGTAATGCAGATCATTGTTGTTACTTCAAAAGGAATGGTTCTGACTACATCATATTACTACTGTATGTGGATGATATGTTGGTTGCCGGAACATCTCTACAAGAAGTTGAGAATTTGAAGAAACAATTAGCAAGTGAGTTTGCTATGAAAGATCTTGGTGAAGCAAAGCAGATTCTTGGTATGAGGATCATAAGAGACAGAGCTAAGGGTGTACTTATGCTTATTCAGGCTGAATATATTGAACGAGTGTTGAAAAGATTCAATATGGAGAATGCTAAACCAGTTAGTTCTCCACTTGGAAGTCAAATTCGTCTTTCAAGTATGCAATGTGCGAAGACAGGTGAAGAAAAGGAGTACATGTCTAACGTACCATATTCTTCGGCTATTGGGAGTCTAATGTATGTTATGGTGTGCACGAGACTGTATATTGCACATGCAGTGGGAGTAGTGAGTAGATATGAAAGCAACCCAGGAAAACAACATTGGGAAGCTGTGAAGTGGATTCTCAGGTATTTGAGAGGTAACACAAACGTACCATTGTGCTATGGAAAAGGTGGTTCTATTTTGAGGGGTTATGTGGATGCAGACTTCGCAGGTGATGTAGATAAAAGGCGAAGTACGACCGGTTATGTTTATACTATGGGGTCAGCTGCAATGAGTTGGAACTCAAGGTTACAGAAGTTGGTGACATTGTCTACTACGGAAGCGGAGTACGTAGCGGTGACGGAAGCGATCAAGGAGATGATTTGGTTACAAGGATTATTAGCTGAGTTGGGCAAGGAACAAGGAGATGATGTTCTGTTTAGCGACAGTCAAAGTGCTATACATTTAGCCAAGAACTCAGCTTATCATGCTAGGACGAAGCATATAGATATCCGTTATCATTTCATTCGGGATCTCTTAGAAGAAGGAGAATTGAAGCTCGAGAAGATTCTTGGTTCGAAGAATCCGGCGGATATGTTTACCAAGGGAGTTACATCATACAAGCTAAAGCTCTGCAAGGCTTTAGTTGGTCTCTCAGAATGAGGATCTGGGAGGGGAGCCGCACTAACAAGGAAGATGTTTTAGCACCGTCAATCCAAAGTTGAAGAATGGAAGACAATCAATAAGTCTTCAAAGTGGGAGATTGTTAGTTATTGAAGACTAATTAATTATTTCCTAAAGTTAGCCTTGGTTATTTAGGGAAGGGGTTTCCTAAACCGGTTAGAATTCTTGGTGGCCAAGTTTGTAACCTATATAAATAGGTAGTTAGGCCTTGTAGAATTTTTGCATTGTGTAGAAAACGATTAATAGATAGGTGAGAGATTTCTTGTATAGATTTTAGGTCTAAAGCTAGGATTTCGTTGTGAGAGCATATTGGTGAGCAACAAGAGACAAGGTTATCGTCTCGGGTAATTGTTGCGGTGTAACCAAGGGTTTGCTGGGATTCACACGACGTTGTAATCGTTTTTCTTTATAGTGGATTTGAGTTGGTGCGGCTCAAAGTGGACGTAGACAATATATACAAGTTGTATGTATTGGTCGAACCACTATAAATCTTGTGTCTTGTGAGTTGATTTATCTTTCTCGTATTATTATGGTTGCTTGTGCTTGGTTTACTTATTATTCATCATAATATCTCAAGATCCGTTATTCCGCGGTTGTCAGTGATTATTCCCTAAGAAAATCCTGACAATTACAACAGTTCAATCATCTCCACCAATTCTTACCGACTCCATTGATGTCGCTGCTTTAAACAAGACTGCAATATACCATCGATCAACACTAACATCTCGTTTGCTGCCAATTCACTCTCCATCTCGGTCTCGGTTACAATCTCCACCAACAATTTGTAGCACAATCAAATTCCATGGCAGAGAACGGTAGCCATTATCTTCATCTATTTCCTCTCAAAACATACCCAATTTCCATTCATGAAATTTTATCCTTAAATTCCATAATACAACTCCATACCCCATTCAATCAATCCCTAAATTCCACTATTCAATCAGTCCCTTAATTAATCATCTACCTAAACTATATTTTCAAATATATACATAAGAAGAAGAAGAAGAAGAAGAAGAAGAAGAGAGAAAGTTGTACTGAAGACATAAACCTAATTTAGGATTTTGGTTCACCGTTAAAATCTAAGTGAAATCGGATTTTCTTTTTTATGTTTTTTTATGGATGCAATTCTTTAAGGATTGTGAAGGGTGATGGAGCACTGCTTGTTCGAACTCGCAAGTGTTGCTATCTAAAGCTTGTTTGTCAAGTTTAGTTGATCAAAACTATATACTTGATTTCCAGTTTACTTATAGCTTTGTCTCGGATTAGGATATAAGTGTGTAGTTGACCATTAGACTTCACGACGTTCACCAATTTAAGAAGAAGATCTACTGAAGAGCTTGGAAGAATTACATCAACAGAAGGTATGTGGAGAGTAAAGCATATCTATCACTCAGAAGTCTATTTTATTCTATATTCTAAAGAGAGTAAGTCGTATAGCTATATATACTTTTACATTATACACATTTGATATTTTAAGACGAGTTTATCTCGTTTATATATTTCTTGAAATACGTGTTGGAAGTTTTTTAGCTTTAGCTAAACTTCATCATCTACTTGACGAGTTTAGTTGAAGACAATTTACTTGTTTGAAACTAAATATTAAGTCAAAATGATCATGAGAAAATTACCTTGAACATCTTACATGATTTGTGTGAGACAATTATTTGATGTTAACTTGGGAAGTTTCATATTGATCGATTAATCACTTGAAAATTACTTGAAGCTAGTGGTATGTGTAAGATTACCATTGTTGTATTCTAAGGATATTTCAATGATTAAATGAGAGTTTTAGAACTACTACCAACTTCTGGATATAACACAGTATGCGTACCTTGTATGTTTGCGAACGGGTTTAAATGCCAAAGGTCGGGTGCTATGGTTCGCGTACTCTGTTTGCGAACGACCAGACTAGGCTAAGCCTGGAACTGTGGTTCGCGTACTCTGTTTGTGAACAACTAAGACTATGTAAGTCCGGAACTGTGGTTCCCCTACTCTGTTTGCTGACACATTGGTTAGGTTCTAAAATAGGTAAGTATGACAATTCATACTCATGAACTCAGGTTCGTTTGCGAACTAAAGTCCCTGGAACTTTAATGAAATAAGGTATGCGAACTTGTTTTGAAAACCGTGGCATTATATTCATGAATTGGTTCTTGTATAAGTACTTTGTACAATTACAAACCAAACTGAATATGTTTCAAATGGTTCATATATATTTCTATGAGATGATGAACATTTGAACAACTCTCTTGAAACACATTTGATTATATATTTCAAATGGTTCATATATATTCATTTGATTATATATCATGATTGATTGATCATCATATTTGTTAGAGCATTGCTCGGTTGAACCCACCAAGCATTGGTATGTCAAGTTTGGTTGTCATATTTTAGTGAACCAAAACTCATTTAAAGAGTCGCTTGATTATATGCTAGAGTCAACTTCGTATAGGTTAGCTAGAAAGTTAATAGGATATGAGACTTACAAGTATCACGTGAAGACTTGAAGAATGTGAAGAAGTAAAGAGCTACATCGACAACATCATCCTTCCTCTTGAGGTTAGTAATATTTGACTTGAACTGTTTCATTCCTAACATATCTTTCAAGTCATGCATATTGAAAACATAACTGCGAAGCTGTGAATGATTATACTCTAATTAGACATAGTATTAAGGAATTACAATACCAAGTATAACGTTCATCTTTTGAACTTCGTATATAAGACATCGACATAATCGATGAGATTTCGTCCTAGGAAACAATGTTTTACATTCATTTAAAGGAAGTACAATTCATAAACTTGTTTTGTGAATCGAAAGGGAAATCACTAGGCTTATTGGTATTGTTATTCATTGCAAATCTTTGTATTACCAATATGTGTGTTTATTATAACCGCTCATAACTTGTTTATGTATCTTGATAAAACTATTCACAATGCCTGACTTTTGTATTGGTATGACTTTTATTAGTGAAACTGATCTTAAGTAATCACCTGAGATGGTATGATCGATATTTTGTAATTGGTGTGACCAACTCTAGACATTGGATAACCGATTCTAGTAAGAGGTGCAACCGATCACAAGTATGTGGAATCGATCCTTGTAAGAGGTACAACAAGTCTTAGTAATTGGTAACCGATCCTATGACATGTGAAACCGATCACAAGTAAATACCATAATAATGTGGCAACCGATCCTAGTACCTAGTCAAACAATTTTTGGAAAGCTAGTGTGACCGATCCTAGTACCCACATGGAGGTAGAACCGAAGCTTTGTGTTTTGGTAGAACCTTGAAACCCATTAATGGCGATTTGATAGGATAATCAATCACATAGTTCTTGGAAGTCAGATGAATCAATTCTAAACTTGTTTGGAAGTGTGGAAAATCGGTTCCAAGATTGTAAATATGAAAAAGGATTTAAAAAGTAAACATGTCGACATACTTTGAACATGTGCAGTAATTCTTATCTTTTATTGTTCAAAGATATTCCTTAATAACTAGAGGAGAATCCCGGATCGAAATAAATTGAGAATCTTTTAATTAAGGTTTTTAGGTTTTATATGCTTTTAATTTCCAACAATTAAACGCATATCCTTAGAAAATAAAAATTGGTAATATGCATTTACTAATTGGAGATTTTCTACTGAGATTTCTGTCAATATTTGGACAGTGCATTTCCAGGAATTATGAAAACCGATTTTGGCTTTATTGCATATCTTTGAGAATATTCGGTTTTGGAAATTCCTTGGTGTCCAAACTTCCTTGGTCTATAAATATTGAAGTTTGCATTTCGAGCAAACTAATCCTCAGAGCCAGCAAAACTACCTAGTTGTGTTGTTACTGGTGGAGTCGTCTATTCGGAGAGGAAAATATCCTAATTAGGCGAAATCTCTTAGGACCGCCCGTTTTAAAGACTTCTTTGGGATTGAGAAGCTCTACGAGTACCATTGGTGGGAAACTAGATAATTACAGTTTATTATTAGTTTTCGATTGATTTGATTGACTAACGGTTATTGAACTTTGATTGCACCTAGTTTG
Source organism: Papaver somniferum (assembly GCF_003573695.1). Lineage (NCBI taxonomy): Eukaryota > Viridiplantae > Streptophyta > Magnoliopsida > Ranunculales > Papaveraceae > Papaver > Papaver somniferum. Next base: position 119,806,950 of record NC_039362.1, read on the forward strand.
TTTATGCTTGAAAATCTTCTCTTCTGATATAAGATTCACTCAAACTAGATCGAAGTATCGACGGGGATCTTTAGACTGTTTGTAGATCTAAAGACGTCTTGTGATAATTCATCGTTAACAGACTTCGTTCTGTGTGTGATTGATCACAAGTGATTCAAGTTGTTTGTGTGCAGGTGTTTATTGAAGATCTAAGAAGATTTGAAGACAAATAAGATTTCTTATTTGAGTTCATAATCTTTGGTGTGCACAAAACTTGATCGGTTGGGGATCCAACTATAATCGGTTTATCTTTTGATAGATTGGATTGATTAGTTGTGTAGATCGGGATCAATACATTTGTTTGTGAATAATAATATTGATTGCATAGTCTAAATAATTACTTTGGGAGTTGTTGAATCGATAGATCTAAGAACCCGACAAAGGAGTTTATTGGGATAAATGGAAGAGCCTTTTGTCAAACTCATATCACGTTGTTTGAAAAGAGTTGTTACCGAACAGATTGGTTATTCCTTTACTGTTTGGAATACGAACCAAAGGAATTGTTCCAAGTGCGTGACTTATTACAAGTTGGAGGCGCAGGGATACTGAGGGAACTAGGTGAATTATAGGTTTAGTTGCTTGGTCTCAACTATACGAAGTTGCTTTAGATTTTGTATAGCGGATTGATTCTGAGAGTATTCAATTCTGGACAAGGTCCCGGAGTTTTTCTGCATTTGCGGTTTCCTCGTTAACAAAATCTTGTTGTGTCTTTTACTTTTCTATTTCTGCAATTATAATTATTTTATTATAATTAGAAGTAAAATACACAAATGTTAATTCCTAATTACTTGATAGCAATCATATAGTATTTGGTTAAGTCCGAACCTATTATCAAGTAATCATACTTCGTTGTTGTATTGTCTCGATCTTGTATCCATAGTCAATCACGCAAGTTACCTTGTTGTCGTATTGTCTCGATCTCGTATCCGTAGACGATCACACGAAGTGTGAACCGCTTCGTTGTATTGTCTCGACTCAGTCCATAGACAACCACTTTCGGAATAAGGAATTATAGGTGGAAAAGTTTTAGATTGAGGTACATTTGGGTACCCTCGTTTTTTCTGTTAGAGCACTGCTCGGTCGAACTCGCATGCATTGCTATCTCAAGCATGTTTGTCAATGTTAGTGATCAAAACTATAAGTTTTGATTCCTAGTCTACTATTATCTAAGTCTCGGACTAGGATAGAAAGTGTAGTTGAGCTTAAGACTCCATGGAGATCATCATACAAAGACGAAGAACTACTCAAGGAACTTGTGGAACTTCATTGATTAAAAGGTATGTGGAGCCTTGAACTTATCTATCACTCAAAAGTCTATCTACTCTATCTCCTATCTTGAGACAAAAGTCGTATTGCTATATCGACTTTGATTATACACATTTCTATTTCGATCCGAGTTTATCTTGCTTATCTATTTCTCGAAATATGTGTTGGTAAGTTTTTGCTTTGGCCAAGTTCATCTTTACTAGTGACGAAAGTCATATTAAGTTTCAATTACTTGAAAATTGATTTGACGAAAAATGGTTTGTGAACAACAACTATATAACGTCCTCTAAGAATGTTTCAATGATTTAAATGAGAGTTTAGAATATATAACCTTGGAAGGATATAAACATTGTGTGGTAACACATACGTGTGTAAGTCCTTATTCCTTGAACCAAAGTATGCGTACTTTGCTGCTCAGGAAAACCGGAACTAAAGTCCGCGTACCAGTACGCGCACTGTCGGAAGTTCATGTCCCGTGAATTTCTGCTGGAGTTTGTGAACTGAAAACACATTTATTCCGGGTACTTAAGTCCGCGTACCAGTATGCGTACTTAAGTTGGTTATTGTCTAAAAACGGTTATTCGTGAACTTAAACTTATATAAATTAAGGGATGCATAATTGCAAACCGTGGATATAAAGTTCATGAATTGATTCAAGTGAATCAAATCGTTTTTGCTTCGACTGTGTCTTGTATACTTCTATAAGATCTAAGCAATTGAACAACTCTCTAACTAGTTCATTTGAGTCATTTGAACTAGTTGTGGTAAAGAAGAATATGGTTGATAAGAAAGTGCTCATATGGCTAACCATTTGGTTAACTACTGTTGAACCAACTAAGTGTACATGTTTGGGTATGGTTACACAAACCTAAAAAAACGTGCATTTCATTTGTGTGTAACAAGTTAAGTTCGATCTAACGGTTGAAAGATATTAGCTTGAATCTAATCAGGTTTTCATCTAACGGATAATATTGAATACTTTGTTACTAAGCTAACATTGATTGCAAACCCTGATTTGAAAGACTATATAAAGAAAAATTCTAGCAACTGGGAAACCTAATCCCCATACCTTCTGTGTGATATTAGTTGTATAAGCTAGAGTCGATTCTCCTTTAACCTTAGGTTTCTTCTCGAGACCCTGTAGGTTAACGCCTTGAAGACTTCATTGGGATTGTGAAGCCAAACCCAACTATTTTCTTTGTAGTTGTGTGATCTGATCTTGCTGTTTCTATCGTATTTCAGTACAATCGTAAGATTGGCTTGAGATTGATTTCTCCGATAGGAAAGATATAAAAGAAGTCACAAACACCTTCGTCTCATCGTTTTTGATTCCGCAATATCTTCTTTCGCTAGTCGATTAAGATTATTGTGAGGTGATTGATAATTCTAGGCTGTTCTTCGGGAATATAAGTCCGGGTTATCATTTGGTTCCTGTTCACCTTGATTTATCAAAAGACGGAACAAAAACTCGTAGTTTTTTCTGTGGGAGACAGATTTATCTATTACTGTAGACTTTTCTGTGTGATATAGATTTGTTTATTAAAGTCTTCGACTTTGGGTCGTAGCAACTCTTAGTTGTGGGTGAGATCAGCTAAGGGAATCAAGTGCGTATTATCCTGCTGGGATTAGAGACGTAAGGAGCGCAACTGTACCTTGGATCAGTGTGAGATTGATTGGGGTTCAACTACAGTCCAGACCAAAGTTAGTTTGTAGTAGGCTAGTGTCTGTAGCGGCTTAATGCAGTGTGTGTTCAATCTGGACTAGGTCCCGGGGTTTTTCTGCATTTGCGGTTTTCTCGTTAACAAAACTTCTGGTGTCTGTGTTATTTATTTTCCGCATTATATTTTGTTATATAATTGAAATATCACAACTTGTGTGTTGAATCGATCAATTGGGAAATCCAACCTTTGGTTGTCGATTGAAATTGATTGATCCTTGAACATTGGTCTTTGGTACCGTTCAAGTGATCTCTATTCTATTCAATTAGACTCGCAGATTTCTATTTGCTTGAGTAAGTATTGAATCGAGAAATTAAGATATAACTCTTTGATATACTTTCATTAAGATTGAGTCTGACTGACTAGTTGATTCTCTTAAAAAGTTTATTGGAGTTAGTCCATACAGATTGCTAAGCGAAATATTGGGTGTGGTTGTTAGACCCCCACTTTTTCATTTTCAATATTTGATCTAGAAGTGTTAGATGAGTATGGCTAAACTATAAGTGATCATGTGGCTAACTTCAGCTAACTATTATTTAGCCAGCGGTTATACACGTTTAGTTATGGTTCATCCATATCTAAATATAAGTATATTTCATTTGTGCGTATCAAGCTAATACCATCTGACGGTGGAAATTGATAGCTTATTTTCTAAGCAGACTTAGCTTGAATCTTAAATCAGGAGTCTATCTAACGGTGAATATCAATTGCTTTGTTACTAAGATATCTTAACTTTGATTGTAAGCAACCCTGATTTGAAAAACTATATAAGGGAGAACTCTAGCATCTGAGAAACCTAATCCCGGCACTCTCTTGTGTCCTAGTTGCAAACTAGAGTCGATTCTCCATTAACCTGGGTTTTCCAAACCCATTATTAGGTTAACGACTTGAAGACTTCATTTGGGATTCATGAAGCCAGATCCAACTATTTTCTCTATAGTTGCGTATTATGATCTTACTTTTTATATCGTGTTGAGTTTAATCTTCTCTAAGATTTTATCGAGATTTATCTCCGATAGGTAAGATATAAAAAGTAATCACAACAGTTCTTCATCTCAGACTCTTGTGATTCTGCAATAACTTCTTATGTTAATCACTTAGGTTATTGTGAGGTGACTGATATTTCTAGGCTACTCTTCGGGAACATAAGACCGGATTATTAGTTGAGTTTCCTGTACACCTTGATCTTTATCTTAAAAAGGAAACAACAACCAAAGTAGACTTATCTGTGGGAGACAGATTAGTTTATAAGTCTTCGACTTTGGGTCGTAGCAACTCTAAGTTGTGGGTGAGATCAGCTAAGGGAATCAAGTGCGCAGAGTCCTGCTGGGATTCAAGAGGCGTAAGGAACGCGACTGTACCTTAATCAGTGTTAGACTTAGTTAGGGCTCAACTACATTCCAGTCTGAAGTTAACTTGTAGTAGGCTAGAGTATGTAGCGGCTTAATACAATGTGGTGTTCAAATCTGGACTAGGTCCCGGGGTTTTTCTGCATTTGCGGTTTCCTCGTTAACAAAATTGCTGGTGTTTGTGTTATTTCTTTTCCGCATTATATTTGTTTATATAATTGAAATATCACAGGTTGTGCGTAGTTCAATCATAGTTGATAAATCTGATCTTGTTTGTTGGATAAGACTTGATTGACACTCGGCCATTGGTCTTTGGTACCATCCGAGTTATTCTCATAACAATCAGTCTCATGGATTTCTATCTAGTTGATTTATTGATTGTATTGAGAAAGAGATAAAGTAATTTAATACATTCTTGATTGAGTCTCACTTTTAAGTTGGTGCTCTCGGCATTATATTGGAGTTTAGTCCATACAGATTTCCGAACGAAATATTGGGTGTGGTTGTTATACCCCCGCGTTTTCAAAGGGTAAATAGGTAAAGATGAATATTTTCTTGACTTGTTCAACTATTATAGACCGGTTTGGTGGGCCTTGACGAAATATATAACGATTGTGGCATTTTATTAATTCCAAAAAAAAAAACAACGATGGCATTTTCTTAAACTGGAAATTGGAAGTGTGGCATTTTTTTAAAATTCCCAAATATTATTTTATTATACTGTATGGCTCAGTATTTGATTATGTATTCAAACCTCACTCTGTTGAGGCTTTAAAACATCATTGGTGCTTGTTGAAACACTTCCCAGATGTTTCATGATTATACAGAAATATACGTTCTTAGAAAACATGGTACTTTTACCATCTCGTACCTCGTTCTCGAATCAATAATATGTTCCTAGATGGATAGCCCACTAGTATAGAACGACAAATTAATTAATTCTAGTGTCATATTCATCAAATGGATTCCTTGAAAATATTTTGCTTTTCCTAAAATATATTATTACTTTAATTTGTAGCTATTCTCAGCAGTATTGCATGAATTAGTAATGAATATTCACCTTTCGGACATTGGACCACCACTGAATAGCACAGAGAAAATGATGTGTGTACATATCAATAATGTTCTAAAGAGAAAATATGGTTTAAACCGAGCAAAAAAAATGATTTAAAGAGGATTAATGGAAGAAAGGGGAACAATTTTTAATAAAATAAAATAAAATATGCGGGACCGTCGCCGACCGGCCTTGCCTCCCGTTCGGTTGGCCAGTTCCCATCCCTTTCGTTTATCTTTTATTGTTTTATTTGTTTCCTTTATCTCGGATTTCCTCTTTCTAGCAAACTCTCTATCAGATCTTGATTCGGAGCATATAATACACTAATGAATGGTCCCGCTACCATTTGATCTTTATGCCACATAATATATTAAAATATTATTATTTTAGTACTTTCAAATATTGGTCTTTACAACAAAAATCCTACTTGCTCTGCATAGCAAATTAGATCTTTCTGTCAAGATCAAACTCGTCTGAAATATACCAAAATATCCTATGAAGACCAACAACACACAAAAATGTTTCGTGCAGCACGGCCATCATGGTCGGTCCCCTTGCTCCACCTTGGTCGGTCCTCCTCATCCACCTTGGTTTGTCCCTCGTGCGCCATCTTGGTCCACCTTTTATCACTTTTTGCTCCTTCTACCATGTTTGACCTAATACTCAGAGGAGCATGATTATTTTAACTAGGTCAAAACACCAATCGTTTTATATCGATTCAGATACAAGTATTTTAAATCTACTAATATTTTATTGCTTTTGAAATGACGAGGATTCCAAGTACACCACAATCTTTTTGATATCAATTACAAATACAAGATACTTAAATAAGGAGCTCCTTAAATAAGACTCAACTAATTTATATCAACAACAAATAATAAATCAAACAGTTAACTCAGAATCCTAGAATAATTACCCTAGATATCAAAGACTTGTACTTTCAGAGATTTACCCCAGTAACAAATCACAAAGACTGCACTGGTATTTTTCTTAGACCACTGGCAAAAACAGAAAATTCACAAAACAACTTCTTGCTGTGATCTTACTTAGAAATTTAGACTTCTAAGTAATTAGGCTTCTTATGATAGAAGCGACTTTTTTATTTTTTATTTTGCTACATTTTGGTTCTTTACTTCTTTTACCAAATGCTCAGTGCTTACAAAGAGGTTTAGATATAAAAATGAAAAAGAGAGGAAAATAACTAACTCAGCTATATGCACAATAGGAAAAGGCATGAAAATCATTTCAAGGGGTAACAATTTACAGGAATTACAAGGGCATCGAATAAATTTATCTAAAGAAAAAATCCTCCACAAACACTGAATCAAACATCCAAGTGATGGAGGTAAAATGTTTTTAACTTAAAAGAAAAAAGAAGTAGAAGCGGTGAGAAAATGGTAGGACTACAAGGACCACACACATGCTTTGGAGGGGGGGCCATATCTGAAAGTGCCTCACTCAACCAGCGATGACTGAGAATAGCTAATATAATGATGAGCAACAAACATTTTTTTTTTCTTTTGGATTTTCTTTTTCCTTTAATCAACATTTCTATCAACATTCTCATGAATGGCTTGTAACAAAAAGAAGTCCTAGACTTGTATAACAAGGCCCATCCTACCTTCTTCACATCACAGGATTGGTTCTTCCTACAAACCATTTTCATCTACTGTTGCTGTTGCCACGAAGAGGGTGGCTGTTGTTGTTGTTGCTGCTGCTGCTGTTGCTGCTTGTAGTTAAATCTCTCCATTTCCCAACCACCTTCGGGTTCTTTCCTTTTCAATGCTGCTGCAGCAGCTGCTGCCTGATGGTTATAGTACATTCTTCCTTGCTCCTCTGTTAAGAAAGCCTGAGAACTAATAGCAACTGGTTGTTGCCTTGAAGCAGCTGAAGGATACCTATCTTCTCTCCCTACTTCCATGTCTGAACCTCCAGGACCAGCATTCAAATCTAGACCACCTTGCCTTCCCCATTTTCTACTACTACGGCTACTCTCAGGCCCACCGCCTGCATTAGAAGTACCCTCAGGAACACTTATCACATACGGCCTATGGTAATGACCAGCTGTAGGAGGTCCTAGTAACTGTGATGGAACTGCAGTAAACCCGAGCCCTGCGCCAGCCGAAGTGTCTAAATATGTAGCGGATCCACCTGCAAATGAGGTTGAAGGAAGAGCAAAACTGGTTCCAAATGGAAACCCCGGATATTGATATGCAGCGGCAGGGGAATACGCTACTGCAGGAGAAGAAGCTAGAACAGGAGGACCTCTGTACACATCAAGTCCAAAGTTGGTCCCACCTGCAGAAGGTCCTACAATCCTCTGTGTACCCGCTGCAGAAACAACTGGATAATGCTGCTCTCCTCTTTCAGGCAAGATCGATGGAACAGCAACAGCTGGATACGAATTTCCCATCGGGAACCATGATGAGAGACCCCCCATCTCCATATTGTTCATTCTTTGACCAACAGGTGCTAGGAATGGTAGATTGCCCTTCGCATGCTGTCTAACTACAGTTGGTTCTGCACTTAATTCATCAACCCCGGGACCATTATTCAAATCGAAGTCCCTCAAGACATTGACCTCGCCATTGGAGTAGACCCCAGACGATGATGATGATCTAACGGGCAAAAGAGATACTTCTAATCTTCTACTACTACTCATGGAAAATGACGAGATATCAGTATCTTCGTCAACCCTATTCAAATCAAGATCCAGACCTGCAAAAGCACTACGACCAGGTGCAGCTGGACCAATCATCTCACTGCGACCTAAATCGCGATGGTTAATATACCCAGATTCCTTCTGTGTTCCATGTGTGTAGCTCTGTGAACCAGTGTCCTCAAGAACTCTCTCATCTGCCACATTCAGGTCAAAATTCAATAGACGGAGACCTTGTTTGACAGCACTATCAGACTGGGGTACATCTGCTGCACAAAGAGACATCTCCAGAACCTTTCTAGGTTCAGCACGCCTAAATGCACTTGTGGCAGCAGATCCTTTCCAACCAATTTCCCCTTTACTTCTTGACAAGTTTTCAATTGGTGGCAAAAAACCACCTTTGGCAGCAGCTGCTACTGTGATCGAAGCAGGGAGGCTGCACGATATGGAAGGAAGAGAAAACTGCAAGGTGCTGGGCAAGTTCGGAGCAGGTGAATCTCCAGGTACAGGGGTACCATCTCCCTGGTTCCCTTCATCCAAAGGGATTCCTTCATTCAAATCAAAATCCAATTTTGTGGCTGTGTCTGATCCTGCTGCAGCATACAAGGAGGAACCTCCTGTTGTGGATGCACATTCTTCCAACTCTTCTGCTTCAGTAGGCTTTGCACATACCTCAGTCCCTTGAACCGACACTGAAGGTAGTTCTTCATCAGGAGCAGATATTTTGGAATGGCCACCAGCACCTACTTTTCTATCAACATTATTCCCATCCACACCACTGTGACCCAAAACACTTGAGCCAGCAGTACCTGCAATATGATTATCATGAGCTGAATTATCTGTACTTGTCTGCTCCGTTCTTTGATATTCAGTATGCCCTATAAGAGGTTTCGCCTCCAAAACTTCATCTCTTTCAGCGCCATTCTCTAAATGCAAAACATTTTCAGAAGGCAGAGTTTCCATCATGTTCCTCTCACCTAATTCTTGGATATCAACACCAGACACCATTTTCTTCTTTGTCCGTATGTCACAGTTTGACCCTTCATGGACGGTCATATCTAAAGATGGACAAAATGGAGAGTCTACAACAGCTTCTTTCACAACTTTTGCGCTCAGACCTGCATCAAGAACATCAACTGCTAATTAGATGAACCAAAATATATACACACATTGCATGCATTACCAGAATTTTTTTAAAGTATACCTGATAAGCCTGTTCTTTCATCTTTGCAGCCACTAACACCTGTTCTCTTCTCACAAGGTTGCTCAATCCCTTCATGCTTAGCCACAGAAGAGGGTAATGCTTCACCAGCTATTCCATCGGACTTTAAGCATGGGTTGGTCATGTGTTGCAAATTGATACCAGGAACTTGGAGCTGCTCCTCTTTTGGTTTTTCTTCAGAAACCGGCATAGTTAGAATTTTACCATCTCGGACTTCGTCCTTGGCTTTTAATGAATCAACAGATGCGACCTGCTTCTCTAAACTGGCTTCAGGTTTCGTTAGCAATCTACCTGTCCCGTCTTCAGAAGATAACCTTGAGTTTGGATCATTTGACACACACTCCGGCTCAGCACCTATGCATTTCTTAGGAGAACAAATTGGTGAAACCTGCTCTGACTTGGACATCTCTCCAGCAGCAACACTCGCAAGCAAATTCATGCCGATATCGTCCCCACCACAGATAGACGCACTAGCTTTGACACAGCTCTCAACTAAAGCATTTATAGAGCTGAGTGAAGCTTCCTTCAACTTTCCTTGCTTAGGTTCACCAAAGGCAACTCCCTGCTCAATTCCCGAGGATGAGCAAATAATTTTGGAAGGTTCTGACAACTTTCCTGCCTCTTCACCAGTAATGCCATCGGCTGATCCATTACCTGCATCAGAACCCACCAATCCACCCTTCACATCACTGCTCTGCCATGATTCTGTAGTCACATCAGTAGCAACACTAACTCGAGTAGCATCACATTTTACTTTTACTTTTCGATCGGATTGGTCACTACTTTCCGGGACTCCGGGAGAAGAAACTCGGCTCACCAATGCAGAAGGGTCATCTAATGAGGAGATACTTACACTCCGTGCAGGACTGCGGCCAGGATTTGGAAGCCTGACAATAAGTCTGTGGTTTCCGTGATCAACAGCAGGCACATCAGGAGTCTTTTCACAAGTCGACCCCGACTGGGAAGTTTTCTCTGACGTAGCATTCCTATTTCCGGAGATACATCTGTTGATAGAAGTTTCCTTTTGAACCCCAGATACAACTGATCCAGGAAAACCATTGGCTGATTTCCGATGGCGAGATGCACTGCCAGATGTCTTATTAATGCTCATAGAACCAGCAGTGGAGCTCCTAGCATCCTCCTTCCATGATGACTGGCTGTTGTTCAACGATTGACTGGATCCACTACTCTTCTCCTCTTTGACGGTTACTGACGGATCAGGAGTAGCAGTTTTATGCACTAACTTTCCATTTAAATCTTTTGAACTTGCCGCTGCTGAAAGCAGTGGCACTGATGATTTCACAGACCCGGGGGATGTCTTGTTAGCACCATCACCTTGGCCAAGCCTAAGTGATGCTGCTTTTGTTGCAGAAGGTTGTGACACGGAGCTCTTTGCAATACACTCAGAGGATACCCCCGTACGTCTGCTTCCTGCATGAGAAATATCAGAGATGCATTGCTTACTAGGAGAAGAAGCTGCCCTAGCCGCTCCAGATTTCATTTCGATGATCTTCATTTCTGCTTCAACACGCTTCTTCCATGTGTCAACTAAGCTCTTAGATTTCTTCTGTATTTCCAAATTTTTATGAGTACGTAAATGATTCACAGACCTGCCCACATTACAATTCTGGAGAGCATGAAGATCAACAGGTAGCTTGTCAAGTGCGCGAAGCAGAGCCAAAAGAAAATCTTCAGCCTGCTTATCACTTTCTTTGGGACTACTACCATCACGTTCTTTCATTTCACGGAGCCACTCATCCAAAATAGCCAGTCCGTTGAGTTGCACAAACTGCCCAAGGCAGTCATTCCTTTCAGTGGCTCCTATGACCTCCGCAGCCATTATTCTGCCACCCAACTCTAGCTTCTTCTCAGCACTGTCATGTTGCAGGAGTCGCACCAGCTTTTCAACCCCTTTAAAGTCTACAAGACCTCCTTTCTCTGCTATCTTAGAAATCTCAGATTTCCAAATAAACTGGCTAGAATCTCCGTCTTCTGACTTTATACAACGTTCTCGTTTAACCGGCTCAGAACTCTGATCACTACGCTCCCTTTTCTTCCCCTTAATCTGAGAAGGTAATGTGCTAGGACTATTCTGTATACTATCAGAACCAGGTTTCAACTGCTGTGCTGAGGTAGAAACATTCAAAGGTTTTGGAGAACGTCCTCCTGATTGTACAGCTGCATGCATTTCTATACGTGTTTTATCCAGTAACTTATCTACTTCTTCCTGTCGTTCCTGTGAAGAATCAAATGTATTGGATAACTAATTCCAGTGGACATATGGAAGTGTATAAGTATGAATATGAGACTTACATTAATGTAATCTTGATCGGTTAGCCACCATAAACGTTTGTTTGTAGTATCATATACTCGCCTGCATACAAATGAGGATATCCCTGAAGGAAGTTCAACACCTTTACGAAGGAATGCAACTTTACAAGGATGGAGTAATGATGCAGCAGGTATTTCATCCTCATGAAACGAGTAAAAAACTTCGTTGGGAGCGGCTTCCAGCAAGACGCCTTTCCCAAGGTTTACATCAACAGGTCGATAAAGCCAATTCACACGGAACTTTGAATGATCTTCTTCTTCTGATGTTAAACTACGAATTATTCCTATAAACGGTGGAGAGCTTTCTTGGTGGGGTTTGAAAAGTGCACAATCACCTACAGTAACCTTGCGACCATCCTACAAAGCGAGAAAAACTTCAGCATGAAGTAGATAAGTAAATGGTGCATAATCGAGAAAATGACATCAGCTAAGTAGGAAAATAAATGTTAATCTAAGAAGTAAGATATGAGTATTAACATTTAGACTCAACCCCCTTTAAAGAGTAATCAATATTCTTCCAGTGAAACCAACGCTATCGCCTATCAGCTTAGGTCAATCCTTTATAATGTCTTTATGATAAAACGCCTATATGACAGATAACCTTCCCCTACCAATGTAACAATCAGAACTTTGTATTGAACTAAACCATGTCTAAGAAAAGACCCCTCAAAAGTCTGTTATACTTAAAAACGCTTGCTAGTTTACCAAAAATAACAAAAGAAATCTACTCTCACCAGCGACGAAATCATGAAAAATGCATTATTTCAGGATGACGAAACCGTATCTAGTATCCTCTATTTATGTCCACAACTCTTGCAATTACCTAAAGAAAAATTAAATGCAAAGCATGATCAAGCTAAATCTTCGGAACCATTCAGATTAACATTAATTTTTGATCCTGGACTGATATAACCTACCAGCCCAAACACAATTAACTATCAAAAATTGAGACACGTAATTACACTTATCAAAAAAAAAAAAAAATCAATTATCGATTTAAGAATCCACCAAATGAACAGTAATTCAACAATAGCAAAAGCATATCTTCGAACCCCTTCCTTTAATTCAACCAAAACCTTAAAAATCAAAAAAATCAAACTTTCAATTAACGAAATTTAATAAAAAAAAGTGAAAACCCTAGAAAAAGGAAGTACCTTGCAAAAAAATTCAGAGGAAGAACTAGGGATGGAAGAATCAGCAGCTACAATCTTACTACCCAGATTGAGGACCGACCACATATGCCGTATGGGGTTCCTAATAACTTCACCACCTTCTCGCCCATGCATAATAATTCTCTTGTATCATTTTCACCTCTATTATTATCAATTTCAATCCCAAATCCTTCAGCCCAAACGTGAACCATCAAATCCCCCAACTGTAATCTAAACAAAATAACCCTAAAATCTAGTAATTCTAAGTCAAAACGAACCCTAGATCCCTTCTTACTTTCATTTTCCAAACAGAAACCCTAAATCCTTGCAGCAAATCACAAAATTAGGTATACAATTTTCCTTTGATTTCGTACTCTTCTGTGATAAATCAAAATTGATAATTCCAACAGATCTATGGTTTGCAGATGATCTTGTTTTTAGAAGCAGAATTTTCGATCAAGAAATTTTCGAACGAGTATTTCGCGATCTGAAGAGAGGAGAAGAGAGAGAAACAGAAGAGAAATGTCGAGACCACGCCAAGACGGCAAAAGTGAACTTGGTAGCTTAAACACGGGCAGAACGGGTAGTTTAATTTTTAAGGGCAGTTGTTTCTTTTCTTTTTTATAGTTTTTTTTTCTTTTTTTTTTTCAAATGTATTGATGTGAAAATTAAAATTACTACATTTCTATGCCAGGCATTTTTTTGTGATATCATTGTTTATGTTAGTTTTGTACTAGGTTTGTACTAATTACCGAACGGAGTTGTTAAACCGATAAGAACGAAAAGTATTGGTCATGGTCATGATCTTAAGAAGAAAAAAAGAATGAATAAACAAAGTATATGTAATTAGTTGCTATGGAAAATGTATTAACCATTTACTAGCATGCTGGTGCAAGCGATATAGTCAATTTTGGTTGTGACCGAGACACTTAATTTTTGTGAATATCGGTAAATATCGACCAATATCGGTGAAATATCGTCATCTCGGTTAAACACCGAAACCGATATTATCGGCAATATCTTGACTGAAATTAACTACATTGGGTTGTTGTCGTCCCTCGGTGACATATAAACTGACGAATTAGATCTATTATTATTATTTTAGCTTAGAAGTGAGACCAGTTTTATAAAAAAATAAAAAATATTTAATAATGTATATAAAGAAATTAGGATGATTTTCGTCTTACAACATAGCTAAACTTACTAATCTTATCTTATTAAAAACAGTTATTATATAAAGAAAATAAAATTACTATCAAAATTGTTTGACACAAGTAGATTTAACTGTAAGTTGGTGTGCAAATGACGGACATTCTACCTTATATAAATATTAAGGTGTCGTATTTCGCTATTGAAAGCCTAATACGATGATTATTATTCGTTCGATAGAATTTGGGAGTATGATCACGAGACTGTTTGTTGACGTTTGGGCTGAAGGATTTAGGATTGCATTTGGGAGTATTTCAATCGCAAATCACGTTTGCTAGATTAATGACACAATTGATAGATCCCTGCAATTAAAACAAAACTAAGTTAAATTGATTACGAGCTGTTTGTTGGCAATTCTAAATCTCTAATTTGCTTGAAGATCAACAACGGTATTGTTATCTGTTATTAATTGTAATCTAAAGATTTACTGAGATCTAAATAGTGCTGAAATTAGAAGATAACGTGAAATTAGAAGAGATAATGGTTAACGAGCCGTTTGAAACGCTCTTAGTACAACACAAACTGCTAAAATCTCCTTGATAGATGCTCTCCTCACTTAATTACTCACAGTTTCTAGCTAGAGCCTAGAGATTGCAAGTGGTGATCAACGTGACTAAAATGCCATGTCTGTGTGCTCAGAATAGTATGCGTGGTTGGTAGAAGATTTATTGTTTTTGTTTATTCTTTTGGAAACTGTAAATACTTTGTTGTATTCAGAAATAAATCTAACCTTTTCCCCAAAATGGTAGGATAATAACTAGGAAAATCCAATGAAATGTTCCCAGAAAAGACACCGCTTTCTGAATGTAACAGAGAAGACATTTAATGACAAGAGATCTTAACCATCCAAATCTATCTAAATTTAGACCATCATAGAAATTAGAAGAGAAAAAAGGTCAAACACAAGTTACATAGAGTATGATGATAGATTCCTAGTCACCATCAAAGAGATGGATGTTTGATTAGACTCTTGGGACATGAGTAACGCCACCACCATCCTTTCCGTTTCTCTCTACCACATGTGCACCTGCACCATCATGTGCCCTGACTTCGATAATTATAACTGATTATTCCTTTCTATTTTGTCTCAAACGTGACACGTGTTGTAGTAACTCTTGAGCACCCCATTTGACTTCTAAAAAAATGTGAGTTCTGGACTACCGATGAAATGTCTCGTGCGGTCCGTACTTGGTAGCCTTACAAGTTGCAACTGAAAGTCTGAAACTGGGAATGACACTCTAGAAGCAAGCCATCCATTCCTTACCCGGTTAATTTGGGGCCTATAAGAATTATTTTGGCCCTATCACCACGTGATAAAATAAAATATTTTGAAATAAAATGGAAAGCCCCTTATCCAACTAATTTTTTAATGACTAATTTATTTCTGATTAATTAGTGTTAATTTGGGTGATTAGTAGTAAAAATATCGTGTTAGATGCAAAATTAATTTGTGTTAATGAATCATCAAAACATGAAAATTTTAAAATTTAAATTATTTTTTTGAAGAACACCAACACAGAATCAGTTTATGTAAACATTGCTAACAACCGATTGTAACTTCAAAAACATACAGAAAATTTTTGAAACTTCTTTTACCCAGAATTGGTTTATGTGGACATGAAAATCAACCGATTATCCAGAATCGGTTTATATGGGCATGAACATAAACCGTTTCTGGCTAAAAAAAAAATATCGGTAAACTACGTGTTGTTAAACATCAGATAAAACTAAAATTCCTTCTACTCCATATATATATATACCCGAGTTAAGAATGAGTATGACTTGATCGCTTGAGAAGTCATACTCGTTTTCAATTCGAGTATAAAATTATACTCGTTTTCAAATCGGGTAAAATCATGCGCATTTTCAATTCGGTTATAAAATTATTTTCATTTATACTCGAACTGAAATCAAGTATGATTTCATACTCATTTTGTGATCGAGTATTAACTGAAAATAAAATGAGTTACCCAGAATCGGTTTACACGATACACACACAAAAACCGATTCCTGACATTGCACAATAGGAATCGGTTTATAAAAGTGCTCATGTAATCCGATTATAACCAAAAAAAATAATACAGAAAAACAGTTATCTCTTCTGTACCAAAATCGGGTTATGTGGACATTAGCGTAAACCGATTGTGGTTGATGTTTATCACATCAACCAATAATCGGTTTATGTAGGTGTATAGTAAAACCGATTTCTTGTAACATCAACTACAATCGGTCTAATCGAGTGCACACATAAATCGATGGGTTGATTTTCAAAAAAAATTGATGAGTAAATTTCAAAGATTTAGAGTTAAATCATTATTGAGTTTCTCTTAAAAGGAACAGATGTAAGGGATTGACTCAATCATTTGAATTGTTTATAAACGAAAATCCTTCAAAACCCAAAAAAAAAATGAAAATTTCATTGTCGTTTGTGATTAGGTTTTAGTTTTTGATTTTGATGGAAATTTAGAAAAAATTGAGTTTTGATTAAAGATTTTTGTATTTGTTAATAGAAATGATTATGATTATTATTTTAGAATTATTAAGATTTCTTTGAAGGGTAATTTAGTATTCTTACCTAGTTTAGACACCCTTATCCCCTTAGCCTAGGTGGGTGAGGAAATCTATAGGCCCCAAACTAGCCAGGATTCCTTAGGCCACCGGATAAAGCAGAAGCTCGTATCTCCTCTATGAAATCCTTAAGTCACCGCATAAGATAATATAACTCAATAGAAGTATTTTATTCTTCCTCCTTTCCAAAAAACTAGAGAAAACCCATCATGTTTTTCTTCCTTTGCTTGGATCTAGTTCTTTTGGGGCTAGATCTGAGCAAAGATTGTTTGTTTTTAGGAGCTATTTATTTATTTTTAATAAATTTCTTCCCTATTAGAGCGATTCTTTTCTTCTCTATTAGGGCGATTTTATCTGCACTTTGATAGTGTTTCTTTCGTTAGATTTGTTCATGAGTTGGTTTGTCGGATACAAGTACATCGGCGATTTGACAGAGGCAAGATCAAGTTCTTTTTCAACAAAATAATAAATCTAGGGTTTCCGGGCTTCTCGCAGCGCATGAGTTTTTGGGCAAATCACTCCTCACTCATAGGAGTGTCTCTTTCAAGAAGAAAATCAATCAAAATGGTCGAATTATGATTTCGAATACCATTCCTTCTTCAATTTCAACATACAAGACTTGGGTGCTACAGTTGTGGACCGCTCTTTCTCTTCGCGATTTATTTGCGTTTTGCATCTTTCATTGTATTTGTTTCATGCTTATGTTGTACTTGTTTTTTCTTAAAAGTCATCACGTAAACGTCTCTTATTTGGAATGAAAAAAAAAATAAATTTATACTCTATTATTTTATGACTCATAATTTGATTCGTATAGGAATGTATTCCTTACATTATGGTAAGAAAAACAAATGTACCAAATAAACAAAAAATGAAAACTGAACCAAAGTTTTACATTCAGTTGAAGAAATTTAATATGCTCTCTCTTTCTCTTTCCTTTCTCAAAAAAAAAAAAAAAAAAAAAAAAAAAAAAAAAAAGAAAACCTTAGAACCGTCTTTCTCAGATTTGGTCCTTTTGGTCCAGATCTTAGCAAGGATTCTTTTTTTTTTTTAAGTTTATGATAATAGGTAATTGAATAAGATGTTTTTACATCGTTTTTGGTGTCTTTTGACATATTTCTTCGTCGTTTTGGGGGATTTTTCTTCGTCGTTGTGGGCGAGTTCTTCAAATTCTAATGGCCGGTTCGTGGCTTGCTATTCTCGATTCAAAAACATCGATGATTCATCACGACGTCGCTTTGGATCGGCATCCGTGTTCTTGTGGATCGACAAATTTATGGGCAAAGTACTCCTTCGTTTTAGGAGCATCTCTTATCGAAGAAGGATACGATCAGATTAAATGGTCGGATTTTATTTCCGGATATACCATCATCTCTCCTTTATACATAAAATTCTTTTGGATATCTTTGCGGATTATCTCTCTTTCTCTTCGCGATCTATTTGTAATTGATGTCCTTAGTTGTATTAGGGTTTTGATTATCTTGTATTTTGATGTTTTCGTTATTCTTATAAGCGAGCATGTAATCATTATTTTGATTTGAATGAATTGAAATATGTTGATTGTCCAAAAAAAAAAAAAACTTAATATATCGGTTACTTCCTTAATAATAGTGATTCCATTATTATGAAATGCTGGAAGAAAAAAATTAAAGAGCATCATGATTTGCATGAACCAAAAATACCAAAAGGATTTGTTTAATTAACCTAGCTTTTGACATTGATTTTGTAAGAAATAACAATTCCCAAATATTAACTTGAAACTTGTACAATATCCCTAAATTCCTAATTCAAGAAATCAATAATACAATGATGGGTATCATCAATCAAAATAATGGTTATTTAATGTTTGATACCCGACAAATGACCAATACCTTAATTTAGTACCCTATTTTTAATTATTAAAGGATGGTACCTGGACTAACAATTGACTGTTAGTGTCATTGTTTAACCAATCAGAACCAATTGGCAATAGCCCAAATGGCCAGGGGTTATACTCCCAACCTATAGGTTGCGGATTCAATTCCCGCTGCTGATGGACCAAAAAAAATAATTTTGACCAATCAGCTTTATTTTGGGAAAAAAAAATACAATATTACTACATGGAAACTGAAGCATTTTTTTAAGCTTAACGTTAGTTTCACCCAGATGATTTTTGAGAGGACCAAAGCTGCTCCTTGTAGTCCAAATGTCGTTGATATCATATTCAGGCGAAGGCGTTCAGATGCTGGTGGTAGTCGTTCAGGATTTTTCTCAAAAACTTGTTGCGCCTGAACTTGTGATGAACATGTATTGACTATTAAACTTAACGCCTCTTTCTATATCAATTCTTCTCGGGAAATTCAAATACGATAAGCATCCAACAATGTTAATCATTACTAAACACTAAAACCTTAGTTTGCTAGCCAGCCACCATCATCAATAGAACCAACGTTAACAACACTTATTCCTGGCTGTTAATTTTAATGGCTTGAAACTTTTTTTCACCATCATGTAACAATTGTTTCCCCTTCCCCTTATTTTCTCTACAAGACTAAGAATCACGCTGATAGCTCCACCGTTTTAGACTTGTTACGAGCGAGAAAACACTATATTATAATTATATTTGTTCCCATCAATGCAAGTTTTTATCAATAAGAATTTTCAACAAACGCTTTAAGTACAATATCATGGTGAGATTCAAGAATAAGAAAACCAAAAATAAGTATTTGGGATTTACCTCTTCATACTTCATAATAAGAGTAAGATTTTCACCCTTAGTGATACAAACACAATTTTATATTGAGGTTTTTCGTTCTCTTCGATAGCTAAAATACCAGATAATGACGGTTCATCATCTTCTTCTGCACCCCCTTCAAAAAATAAAACTAAAAAAATCTAAACTTAAATCTTTATTAGATAAGCTTTCACGGGTTCCTCTCAAACCTCAACTTTGTAATTACGAGATTTGTTTTGAAAGGAAACTTGAGTAAGTGACACATGGGATGAAAAAAAGTGGAAAGAATATTAGTTTTCATTCAGTAGGTGAATTCGTAAACCATAAATTTTTTTAATAAAAATTATAGAATACAAAAACTAACTAATACCAAATTGAAACAAAAAAAAACTTTTCATTTGTAAAATAAGATCTTACAAACATAAGAAAAAAAGTTTACAGGCTTTAGTTATCACCCCGAAATGAAGGTAGTTGGTAGTGAATTCATATTTCAGTTCAGTGAGCTAGTGACATGGTGGCAGTACTCGAGCAATAAAAGTAGAGTGAGTGAGGCGCTTACGAGAGAAGAGAGAAAATAAGGTTAAGTGGATGTATTATATATCAATCCATTGAATGGCTATAATGAGGATAAGCGACTGGGATACCAGATGATATTTTATTTCTCGATAATAGGCAGGGTGGGTTGGGTTAGGTCGGGTATTCTTACCTTTACCCATCAACTAACTCACTAATGGCGGTACAAGAAACCCTTACACGAACTGTTGATGGTGGTTTTTTGACAAGGGCAAGACTTGTAAATTTACCTTTGAATCTCTATCAGTGACATATCTATAAATTTGTATGTACTAAGGCTTCACCCAGATGAACTCTCAGTATTCTATATATATTTAGTGTGTTTACAGAGTATTTCAGTGTTTATATTGTACTCACCTCTGCATCAAATCCACATCGATTCAGCTCCTAAATGGATTAACCACTAGTATATGACATTGAACCTGTTCTAAGGTGCAATAATTCCACAGCTGAATTCCTTGGACTCATTCCATATACCAATATTTAGATTCTCATTGGGTAATACTGTCTCAAGTCGCAGAACTTCCACGAATGAATTCCTTGAACTTGTTCGGTATATGTATCAATGGAAACCTCCCCACATCCTGGAACCTCCCTCCGCCTCAGCGCCAAGGAAAAATATCAAACATTGTCTCAAGTCGTAGAACTTCCACGACTGAATTCGTCGAAGCTTATTTCGTATCAACATCATGTTCTGAACCCAATATGAACAACATTAATTCTCTATTATCTTCAAAATAAAGCCTAAGATAAAAAAAGAGTGCATGGTCTCCCTTCAAAGAGTCAACAAAGGCTAATGAAGAGGTTATCAAATGTGGTATCAATCCAGTGCGACATGAGAAACTAACGAGTAGTAATGACGGTTAAGAGCAGTTAGAAGAGCGACGGGGTAGTGGTCATATGGTTTTCCGTGGCATAGCGGACATGATTTCACCACTACCTCCACAACCTCCGCTTCTCCACTCCTTCACAACCTTTACTGCTTACGGAGGCAACAGGTCTTGCCCATGCCATCCATGTAGGGAAAAAAAACACATAAAAGAGAGTCAAAAATGAAACATGTATAGGTTTGTTGACCCACTAAAAGGCCAATAAAAATTACATCATGTGACATTTTTTACTTTTTATTTTGAAATAAAATGGAATGTGTTGGTGCCTAGCTTGTTGCTAGGTGTCACACCTGCAAATGCTCCAAACAAATTTTTGCACAACTATGACCCGACAATACAGTGGTTCAGTGATCTCTTATCACCTACTCGTATTCTAGACTTATAAGTTTGCACCTACGAAAATAGCAACACTACCCTGGGTTATGCAGCGAAAAACTTACTTAGATTTTCTTTTTTCCTTCAATTGTAGTCCATACTACAAAGAGAGGTTAATGCCATGCTTATGCGTCACAGAACATGGGGAGTATTTTCGAATCAATAGAACACATATATAAATCTAAGCCAACAAACTCACTTTCATTAGCTTAAGGGGAAGATTAGAAAATTTTATCCAACCGGTGGACTTACAAGCTTATTATCTTTATAAGCTTAAAAAAAAATACTCTCTACTGCAGTGTGGTGCCTCAACACTTTGAAGACCTACATTTGCAGAAGTTCTCTGGCCTATTTATAGTGCCAAGAACCAAGCCAATCTGTGTGTAACCAAGTGCATGGCCTATGAACAACCATCTGCTCATAGGCCGTTATCCTAACTGCAACAATGCCTTTTAAACTTCTAGCTTTTGTGTTGGCTTGCAAAATTATGTCACACTTGTTTTCAACGGTTATGATATGCCAAACTCGATTATAAAGCCTCTTTATAACTGTCTCAACCAACTCCTTTGATCTGGCATGCGTGTGATGCACACACAAGTCGTAACTGACAGCCTGAACCAATAACCAGCAAACATTGCGCGACGCTCAACTTGGTCTGAGCCAAAGTACAACTATGATTGCTCTTCGTTCAACTTGGCCTCTACCAATGTACAATAATGATTGCGCTACATTTATCCCAGCTATGTGCATAGCTCATTTAGATGCCAACATCCGAGTAAAGTCATGCCAATCGAGTCTTGTCTTGCTGCTTGGTTTAGCTTCATACTTTAGATGCATCACTTGCATTCTTTTTGCCGAGTAATACACAACAATGTCGTATTTGGTAACGCCACTGCTGCATATATATATATATGCATTGTCCAAGTCTTAGATAATGCTTGGGTCAATGCCTAAGTCATTTCACGACTTGTAATTCATCCTTCATTCCTTCCTTGAGCTTGGCTAACTCTGATCAAGGATATACAAAATTATCGATTATATTGCATGTGTTAAGTAGCATTTCTTGTCTCAGCCGTGATAACACTTCATCTTCGGATTATGTAGCACTATCGACTAGGCCACTGACTCCAGTAATGGGCCATCTTGGCGCTTCACTATTGGGAACGGTCATACTAGGCTACCCACCAATTCTTTGGAAAATTTTATTGTATAATAAAAGTGAAGAAACAGAGAAAGAGATAGTGGAAAGGGATGTTGATAGACGCATTTATGTGTCTAATATAGCTCATTTGTATATATTGTTAGTGCTCGATATCGTACTTATTTGGTTATTTTATTTATTTGTAGGTGTTTTTGGAAGAATAAGGCTTTGTGGCGAAATTGGCCAAAAATGCGGCATTTGGACCTCCGTTGATAACTACCAGAAGCACCCCAGAAGTATGTTGGAGACACCCCAGAAATACCCCAGAGGAACCCCGAAAAAGTGCGGAAAACATCCCAGAAGAATTGTTAAAGGCATCCTTAAGTGGATAAGGGGCACCCACTTGATAAGGGGTGACCACTTGCTGTTCGCACCCATCATAGGATAGGGGGACACCCTTCTTCTTCACGTTCAAAACAGAAAAATGGTGGGAAATTTGGAGTTCACAGCAGTAAATTAGAGTTTGGATTTTTGACGTGATTTTATGAGATTCAACACTGGATTTCGAGTGGGGTGGACTCTAATAGACTTAACTGGGCTTCTATGGGCAATTTCCTCAATCCAATTGGGCTGGAATAGCCGGGAGAAGAGATCAAAGTCCAAACAGGATACCGCTTCTCTGTTTAGGGTTCAAGAATTGTTTGAGAGATTTATGAGATATTCTTACGTGAGATACACGTCAAATCAGTTTAGTCCAAGTCATAGAAGATATTTGTGACGAGAGAATAGCTAACAAAACAGTGGAACACAACAAAAAGGGAATTATTCTCCCAACTGCCCGTAAAGAATAATGGGAATTTTCAACGATTTCGATCGAGTTTCTAGGGGATTTAAAGCCTATAAATAGTTGGGTTTATGTCAGAGAAGGGTTGAAAAAAGTTTTGGAGAGAGTTTAGAGGTCAGGAGAGACGAGAGAATCGAGTTACAAAGAGACATTGTTGCTGCTGCGAGGAGGAAGAACGTGAAGAAAAAACTCTCCAAGACCGTCGTTTACCAACAGTGACATCGACTGTCATTTGTGGGTCGTAGTTTCCCAACGACAACAGCACTTCTGCTCTGTCGTTCACTTTGGACGCCTTCTGTGGGTCGCAAAATCATGTTTTACATCATTTTCTTGTCTTTCTCTTCATTGTAAAACACTTTTGATCATCAATGAAATTCTTTGAGAGGTTTTCCAACATGATGAGCGGCTAAAATACCTGTTGATTGAGGCAATGGAGGATCTATTCACTCATGTTTGATTGGTAATATTTTTATTTATAATTTCGTTAATTATTTATTTTATTTAATTCACTTGGATAAAAATATAAAAAAAAAGGATAAAATGGTTTTCTTAATTATTTGTGAATCAGTTTGATGTTTTATGCTTAGAATATATTCTTTGATAAATCATGCTTAAGGATTACAACTTAATATTTGGACACTTTTTAAATTAAAAAGTGATTTAATAAGAAAAAGAGCTTAATAATAATTTCTGAAATATTATTTATAACCAATCAACTTGAAGTAATAGTGAATCCTGAGCCTTAATCTTTCTAAAATCTTGACATTACTATTAATTTTCTTCATTTATTTATTTGTTTAAATCTTAAAAAAAAAAGAGTTACCTTCACAAGTTCGAAAAGAACCCCAGTTCTTACCACTATTCACAACAACTTTTGAAAATACATCAAATTTTTGGCGCCGCCGACGCGGACCTGTGCTTAGGTAGAATTTTTTTTTTAGGTTTTTTTTTTAGTTTTTTTTTTTAGAATTGTTTGTTCCTTTTTACGTTTCTTTTTGTCTTTATTTTGCAGGTTCAAAGTGAAAACTAAGGACTTGGAGAGGAAAAAGCTTAAAGGGAAAAGCGAAAAGAGAAGAAAAGAGGATAATTTTAGGATTTGATTTTTAATTCTTTTTGAGTGTGTGAGGAAAACTGTAATTTTATTTTATTTTTATTTTTTTCCTTTTTGAACTTTAAATTGGACTGGACATTTGGACTTTAATTTCTAAACCCTACGGAAGGGTACCCTTAAATACAAACTGTGTGCAGGGAAGGACGGTGATTACAATATCACCTCGGCCCCTCGGGTTCGCACACGGCATAGGAGTCGTGGCCCGAGTCGACGACAACGGTTCATCCCCCGTAAGTCCAATCGAAACACTCGCGAATCCCCTGCAAGCGAGTTACTGTACTCCTTAAGGTGCTAATTGTTTGAGGACGAACCGGACTGTCTTTATTTTCCTAGTAAAGGGAAAGGCCTGGCCTAAACAAGATAAGGGTTCATATTTCATCACCGCTCCCTTCTTGCTCGCTTTAGGAGAACAAAACCTAATGCGAACCCAAGCTTTAAAATCTGATTAGAAAGAGACCTATAGGGTATCGAGCTTGTTAGGAAAATTTTTCGAAGGATATTGGTTATTCTTTTAGCATACTTCGAAGTTCATGACGGTTTCTGTGAGTTGAATGCGTGACTGCGCCTTGTACTGCGGTGAGGCCTTGGGTATCAAAGCTCCACTAAGCTTCCCTCGCCTCGATTCAACTTACTTTGACTCGGATTGATTCCAGAGGGGTTTGCTTAAATTGTAACGAATTCCCTTTCGAGATATAGAAGCTAGTCTAGAAACAATCTAAGTGAGCCATCATGCTTGTTGTTTGCTAGAAATCTCTAGGTTTGCTGTGGTAAAGTCGAGTCAGCCTGCTGTGTGATTGCTAGAACCTTCCTGTTAGGATTTTTATTTCTTTTTGATTTTTTTTAGTGTATGCCCGATTTTGTTAATAGGGCTTGGAAAAGAGATACTCTAGGTCGATTGATTAGCGAAAAACCTAGTAGTTCTTCTGATATAAGCAGGGAGCTCAAAGATTCTTCTTTTGAGAGCCGTGTTTTTGGAAACTTCAGTTTTGAGAATCTGTCTCTTCGTGAGGAAAGTACCCCTAGTATTTCTGTTGTGCCAGCGATGGCAACTTTGAAAGATTACATGTTCCCAACTAGGACCAACCGAGCTTCGTGCATTAAATTGCCAGCCACTATGGCTAATTTCGAGATAAAACCTAGTATTCTTCAGATGATTCCTATATTCTTAGGAAAAGATGATGAGAACCCTTATTTCCATATTAGGGACTTTGAGGAAATCTGTGGGACAATTAGAATAAAAGACCTTACTGATGAAGTCTTGAAACTTAAGATGTTTCCCTTTTCCTTGAGAGATAAAGCCAAGACTTGGCTGAACAACCTACCATATGAATCCATTGAAACATGGAAAGAACTTATTGCTGCTTTCTATATGAAATTCTACCCTAAGCATAAAACTGCAGCTGTTAGGCAGAAAATTAGTGCTAGTGTGCAACAAGAGGGAGAGTCTCTTTATAGGTTTTTAGAGCGATTCAATGATCTCCTATCTCAGTGTCCTCACCATGGATTTGATAATATGAAACTCGTACAGATTATTTATGATGGTTTAGACTATTCGACCAAAGCCATGGTTGAGTCTATGTGCGCTGGTGAGTTCACTAGTAAAAATGCTGATGATGCTTTTACCTTCTTAGGAGCTATCGCTGAAAAATCCCAACAGTGGGAATCTTGTGTTGAACCCCCTAAAAGACTCTTGGTCAATAGAAGTAGCACCAATATGGTAGATACGAGTTTTGCGTCAGATGCTAAGTTTGCTGCTTTGTCCAGAAGGTTAGAAGCTTTGGAAATGGGTCAGTCTAAAAATAGGTCCCTTGTTGAACCTAATAGAGCCTCTCAAGTCTCTAGTTGTGGAATAGAGCCCGATAACTCATTTTGGGAAGGTCAGGTTAGTGAAGAACAAGCCCATGCTGTCTATAACAATGCTAGGTTTGAGAACCGTCAGAAGTTTGACCCATACTCAGAAACCTACAACCCTGGTTGGAGAAACCATCCTAATTTCTCTTGGTCTAAGGGCCAGAGTCAAGGCCAGTCTAGAAATTCTCAGCCTCCCCTAGGTTTTGGTTTTAATAACTCTTCAGGTCAAACCAGTCTCAGAACACTTCCGAGAAAAAAATCTCTACCTTAGAAGAAACTCTCACTATGTTAGCAAATAACCATGACATGCTATCAAAGAACCACATGAGCTTTCAACAAGAAACTAGGCAAGAATTGAATAATAATTCCCAGAGTCTTGCCAAATTAGAACTTCAAGTAGGACAAATAGCTAAGTTCATAAGTGAGAGAGAAGATGGAAGGTTCCCTAGTCGTACTGATCCTAACCCCAAAGGAGAGAAATCGCACAATCATGTGAATGTTGTCGCAACCCTTAGGAGTGGAAAGAAAGTTGACAATAAGGTTGCCATGCCTGATAGTGAACATGTTGTAGTTCACCCGTCTGAGCCAGAGAATGAAGAGACTGACAGAGTCTCTAAAGAGACCAATGAGGGTCCTGATAAGCCCGGCTTTGTTCCCAGAGCCCCATTCCCACAGCTGCTAGTTCCGACTAAGAGGGAGTCCAACTTTAATGATGTATTGGAGGTTTTTAAGCAGGTTAATATCAACCTTCCATTATTAGATGCAATTAGGCAGATTCCCTCTTATGCCAAGTTCCTTAAGGACTTGTGTACGCGAAAGCGTAAGCTCAGTGTCCAGAAGAAAGCCTTCATAGCTAGTCATGTGAGTTCTATTATTCAGAATACCACTACTCCTAAGTATAAAGACCTAGGGTCCCCTACCATTGCTTGTACAATAGGTAAGTACCGTGTTGAGAAAGCTTTGCTTGACTTAGGAGCCGGTGTGAATTTACTTCCATATCATGTGTACCTTAAGCTAGGACTTGGTGAGATGAAACCTACCCAGATGACACTTCAGTTAGCTGATAGGTCCGTTAAAATTCCTCGTGGTGTGATCGAGGATGTTCTCATAGAGGTTGACAAGTTTATTTATCCAGTGGATTTTGTTATCCTAGATACCCAACCTGTCCCTGACCCAGAGAACCAAATACCAGTGATTTTAGGTCGCCCGTTTTTAGCTACATCCAATGCGATCATTAACTGTCGAAATGGTATTATGAATTTGTCTTTTGGTAATATGACTATTGAGCTGAACATTTTTAATATTAGTAAGCTACCCTATGAACTAGATGACTCGAATATATAAGAGGTGAACATGATAGGAACATTAGTCGAGGAGTCATTACCAAACACTTTGTTAGAAGATCCATTAGAAAAATGCCTAGATCACTTTGGGATTGATTTTGATGATGACAATGTGATTAATGAGGTGAATGCTTTGTTAGATTCAACTCCTTTGTTAGATACTAGTAATGGATGGAAACCTAAGTTCGAACCACTACCAGTTTCTAAGTCTACCCTAGTTCCTTATTTAGAAGAGCCTCCTAAGTTGGACCTAAAACCATTGCCAGATACCCTGAAGTATGTGTTTTTAGGCCCGTATGAGACTTTACCTGTGATTGTTTCTTCCGACTTGGATAGAGATCAGGAAAGTAGGCTAGTAACCGTCCTTCAAAACAACAAGAAAGCTTTAGGGTGGACCATAGCAGACATTAAGGGTATAAGTCCTACTGTTTGTATGCATCAGATCTATTTAGAGGAAGACACCAAACCTTCTAGGGAGATGCAACGTCGACTAAACCCCAATATGAAAGAAGTAGTTCGAACTGAGGTTCTTAAGCTATTAGATGTAGGCATTATCTACCCTATTTCAGACAGTAAGTGGGTCAGCCCCGTTCAGGTTGTTCCCAAGAAATCTGGTATTACTGTAGCCAGAATGATAACAATGAGTTAATCCCGACCCGAGTGACCACGGGTTGGCGTGTTTGTATTGACTATAGCAAATTGAACAAGGTCACTAGGAAGGACCACTTTCCCCTTCCCTTCATCGATCAGATGCTAGAGAGATTAGCTGGACATAGTCACTACTGCTTTTTAGATGGCTACTCTGGATATAATCAGATCGTTATTGCCCCAGAAGACCAGGAGAAAACTACTTTTACCTGTCCCTTTGGTACCTTTGCGTATAGACGCATGCCTTTTGGACTTTGTAATGCCCCTGCAACTTTTCAACGTTGCATGATGAGCATATTTTCTGATATGGTAGAACGGTTCTTAGAGGTCTTTATGGATGACTTTTCTGTGTTTGGTTCGTCTGTTGATGAGTGCTTGCATCATTTGTCATTAGTTTTGACTAGGTGTAAGGAGAAAAATTTAGTGCTTAATTGGGAGAAATGTCACTTCATGGTTCGTTCAGGAATTGTTTTAGGGCATATCGTATCTTCTAAGGGTATAGAGGTAGATAAAGCCAAAGTTGATCTTATTAAGACTTTACAGGTCCCAAAAACCGTAAGAGATATTAGGTCATTCTTAGGGCATGCAGGTTTTTATCGTCGATTCATTAAGGATTTTAGCTTAATTTCTAGACCTCTTTGCAATTTGCTTGCAAAAGACGTTAAGTTTGTCTTTGATGATGCTTATTTAGAGGCTTTTGAGAAGCTTAAGTCATTACTCACTACCGCCCCCATAGTCCAGGCACCCAACTGGAACCTACCCTTTGAGATCATGTGTGATGCTTCAGATTATGCAATTGGTGTTGTGTTAGGTCAGCGAGAAAATAAGTTACTTCATGTGATTTACTATGCTAGCAAAACTCTGAATGAAGCCCAGTTGAACTATACCACTACTGAGAAAGAACTTTTAGCCATCGTGTTTGCTCTAGACAAGTTTAGACCCTATCTCTTAGGTTCTAAGATCGTAATATATACTGATCATGCTGCTTTGAAATACCTTTTGTCTAAGAAGGATACCAAACCTAGATTGATTAGATGGATCCTATTGTTGCAAGAATTTTCTCCAGACATTAGAGACAAAAAGGGCGCAGAAAATGTAGTAGCAGATCACTTGTCTAGGCTAGTTGTTAGTTCCCTAGATGATTCCCTTCCTATAAGGGATAGATTTCCTGATGAATAATTGTTCTTTGTTACCCAATTACCTTGGTATGCGAATATAGTGAACTATCTTGTCACTGGTCGAATGCCCCAACATTGGGGTAAACAAGACCGTTCTAGATTTTTAGCTGAGGTTAAGCACTTCTTTTGGGATGATCCTTATTTGTTTAAGTATTGTCCAGAACAGGTTATTAGGATATGTATACCTGAGAGTGATCAGTCCAGTATTATTTCCTTTTGTCATGATCATGCTTGTGGGGGTCACTTTAGTGTTAAGAAAACTGCTGCTAAGATATTGCAGTGTGGATTCTATTGGCCTTCGTTGTTTAAAGACTCCCACAGTTACTGCGTTACTTGTGAACGATGCCAGGAATTAGGAACCATTTCCCGTAGGAACATGATGCCCTTGAACCCTACTTTAATTGTTGAGGTCTTTGATGTGTGGGGTATTGACTTTATGGGTCCGTTTCCTAATTCTTTTGGTAACCTATACATCCTTGTCACCGTAGACTATGTCTCTAAGTGGATTGAGGCGGTTGCGTGTAAAACCAATGACCATAGGGTTGTGATTGAGTTCTTGAAAAATAATATACTTACACGTTTTGGTACACCGCGAGCTATAATTAGTGATGGAGGGTTGCACTTTTGTAATGGGACTTTTAGGCTTCTGATGAAGAAATATGGTATTACACATAAGGTAGCTACCCCGTATCATCCACAGACTAGTGGTCAGGTAGAGGTTTCCAATAGGGAGATAAAACGTAGAATCCACTTCAACTATTCATATCAAATAAATAATACAATATTGTAGAGTTGAAGGTAAATATCCAAAAAAATCGTATATTAGAGAAAACAGTTAATCCTAATCGGAAAGACTGGTCGTCTAGGCTTACTGATGCCTTATAGGCTTACCGTACTGCGTTTAAGACCCCCTTGGAATGTCGCCTTATCGGCTTGTTTATGGCAAGGCATGTCACTTACCTGTTGAGTTAGAACATAGAGCTTATTGGGCTGTTAAGCAGCTAAATTTTTCACTTGACGAGGCAGGAGCCCATAGAAAACTCCAGCTCAATGAGTTGGACGAGATTCGTATAGATGCTTACGATAGTGCGAAGGAGTATAAGAACAAAATTAAACTTGTGCATGATATAAACATATTACGGAAGTCATTTTCTCCAGGTCAAAAAGTTCTTCTGTATGACACTCGTTTGCATCTATTCCCCGGGAAACTGCGCTCTCGGTGGACCGGTCCTTTTGTGGTCCGTACTGTTTTTCCTCATGGCGCTATTGAGATTGAGACATCAGATGGTACTAGTTCTTCAAAGGTTAACAGTCAGAGATTGAAGCCCTTTTTAGAGCCTTTTCCTACAGGTGATGTTGAGGAGGTCCCTCTGGAGGACCCTGTTTACCCTTGATTGACCATCGAGGCGATTTGTATGTTGTATAATTTTTTTTGTCAGTTTTTGGTTTCACTTCACTCAGGTACTATCTTTCCGAACTCTCTCTTTACTATTTCCTCATGTTACTTATATTTTTGGTACTGTTCTTTCATGCGAAACATTGAGGACAATGTTAGATTTAAGTTTGGGGGTGGGGTAGAAACTTTTTGTTTTAAATAAACTCCAGAGCCTAGAAATTTATGCATATTAAGGATTGCACTAACTAATCTAAGTGGATGGAAGCATTTTGGTTGTAGGAGTTGAGGAACCAATCTGATTAGATGGAAATATCTAAATAGTCTATTAATAAAAGCACATAATTCAGGTGTTAGAAATAACATGATAGTTTCACCATATCTCGTTGAGTCCTTTTCACTTCTATTTTTATTTTATTTTGTTTTTAAACTATGTTTCACTAGGTGATAGGTGGGGCCCACGATTCAAGTTGTTACCAATGCTAGGGTGAATTAGAGTGATTGAGATACCAAAAAAAAAAAAAGTTGAAACAGTTGAAAAAAAAAAGAATTTAAAATTGAGACCGGACCATTTGACCAAAAGGAATAAATTCAATAAAGTCGACCACTGGTACCCTTGTATATGCCAGTTGTGTTGACCTAGAGTTAGGTTATCGACCACTGGTTCCCTTGTATATGCCAGTGTGTTGATATTAGCCAGACTAGTATCTCAATCCATTAGGATATGTTCATTTTGGCGTAGGCCTTCAGACAGATATGGGAAACGTCGTTCACTTAGTAAACATCAAAACCATATATGTTTTTCTATATCCATCTTCTTGATCTATCCATGTGTTTATTTTTGACTCCGAATATGATGTCCATAGTACAACTATCTGAGTAGAGCTCTGTCACTTTATATGAATTTTAGTATGCTTGAGTGCAAACTCGTGTACAACAATTGGAATTTCGCATCAGGGTACTTCTTCCTGTAGTCAATAAATATGCCAACCAAGGAGATTCTTTAGTGCCTTCCAAGGTTCTGCGTAGATAGCTAGGGTCTGGAGTAAAGATTTTGTGGGTATATCTCTGGTAAGCCCTCCCGAGACTATAACTCGCCCACTAGGGCCACCTAGGGGTTTAAAGGCTTATTGCATACGCTAAATGCAATCGACGATGTCTGCGACAGTGAGTTAGGATTTTATTTTGTAGTTTTGATTTGCTCGGGACTAGCAAATAATAAGTTTGGGGGTATTTGATAGACGCATTTATGTGTCTAATATAGCTCATTTGTATATATTGTTAGTGCTCGATATCGTACTTATTTGGTTATTTTATTTATTTGTAGGTGTTATTGGAAGAATAAGGCTTTGTGGCGAAATTGGCCAAAAATGCGGCATTTGGACCTCCGTTAATGACTACCAGAAGCACCCCAGAAGTATGTTGGAGACACCCCAGAAATACCCCGGAGGAACCCCGAAAAAGGGCGGAAAACATCCCAGAAGAATTGCTAAAGGCATCCTTAAGTTGGATAAGGGGCACCCACTTGATAAGGGGTGACCACTTGATAAGGGGTTACCACTTGTTGTTCGCACCCATCAGAGGATAGGGGGACACCCTTCTTCTTCACGTTCAAAACAGAAAAATGGCGGGAAATTTGGAGTTCACAGCAGTAAATTAGAGTTTGGATTTTTGACGTGATTTTATGAGATTCAACACTGGATTTCGAGTGGGCTGGACTCTAATAGACTTAACTGGGCTTCTATGGGCAATTTCCTCGATCCAATTGGGCTGGAATAGCCGGGGAGAAGAGATCAAAGTCCAAACAGGATACCGCTTCTCTGTTTAGGGTTCAAGAATTGTTTGAGAGATTTATGGGATATTCTTACGTGAGATACACGTCAAATCAGTTTAGTCCAAGTCATAGAAGATATTTGTGACGAGAAAATAGCTAACAAAACAGTGGAACACAACAAAAAGGGAATTATTCTCCCAACTGCCCGTAAAGAATAATGGGAATTTTCAACGATTTCGATCGAGTTTCTAGGGGATTTAAAGCCTATAAATAGTTGGGTTTATGTCAGAGAAGGGTTGAAAAAAGTTTTGGAGAGAGTTTAGAGGTCAGGAGAGACGAGAGAATCGAGTTACAGAGAGACATTGTTGCTGCTGCGAGGAGGAAGAACGTGAAGAACAGACTCTCCAAGACCGTCGTTTACCAACAGTGACATCGACTGTCATCTGTGGGTCGTAGTTTCCCAACGACAACAGCACTTCTGCTCTGTCGTTCACTTTGGACGCCTTCTGTGGGTCGCAAAATCTTGTTTTACATCATTTTCTTGTCTTTCTCAATGAAATTCTTTGAGAGGTTTTCCAACATGATGAGCGGCTAAAATACCTGGTGATTGAGGCAATGGAGGATCTATTCACTCATGTTTGATTGGTAATATTTTTATTTATAATTTCGTTAATTATTTATTTTATTTAATTCACTTGGATAAAAATATTAAAAAAAAGGTATAAAATGGTTTTCTTAATTATTTGTGAATCAGTTTGATGTTTTATGCTTAGAATATATTCTTTGATAAATCATGCTTAAGGATTACAACTTAATATTTGGACACCTTTAAAATTAAAAAGTGACTTAATAAGAAAAATAGCTTAATAATAATTTCTGAAATATTATTTATAACCAATCAACTTGAAGTAATAGTGAATCCTGAGCCTTAATCTTTCTAAAATCTTGACATTACTATTAATTTTCTTCATTTATTTATTTGTTTAAATCTTTAAAAAAAAAGAGTTACCTTCACAAGTTCGAAAAGAACCCCAGTTCTTACCACTATTCACAACAACTTTTGAAAATACATCAGCTGTATTCACCCATAGGAGAGGCTCCTCTTATACACAATTAGGTATACTTTTAGCTCACACATTTAGGGTTAGGTAAAAATATCTCTAACACTAACACTAACTCTACAGTAATGTAACTCTATAGTACTAACTGTACAGTGACATTCATGACTCATTCCAACACTCCCCCTCAAGCAGGCGTGTAGATATCATGCATTCCTAGCTTGTCGAGGAAAGAGTGGAATGGTCGACTATGAACTCCTTTAGTCAGCATGTCTGCAATCTGGTCTCCTGTTCTTACAAACGGAGTGCTGATTATCCATACATTCAACTTCTCTTTGATGAAATGCATGTCCACCTCCACATGCTTTGTTCTGTCATGCTGGACTGGATTGTGAACGATATTAATAGCAGCCTTGTTGTCGCAGTACAACCTCATAGGACCTCTAGGCCTGAAACCAATCTCTGTCAACAATGTTCGTAACCACAATAACTCACAAATTCCATGAGTCATATCCCTAAGCTCTGCTTCTGCACTGGATCTAGCTACAACTGATTGCTTCTTGCTGCGCCAAGTTACTAGGTTTCCTCCCACAAATGAACAATATCCAGAGGTAGACCTACGATCAATTACGGAGCCTTCCCAATATGCATTTGTGTATGCTTCAACCTCTGTGTGGATATTCTTAGAGAATAAAAGTCCTTTTGCTGGTGCTGACTTTAGGTAGCGAAGTATTCGATACACTGCATCCATATGTGTCTCTCTTGGAGCATGCATAAACTGACTTACTACACTCACAGAGTATGCAATATCAGGACGAGTGTTAGAGAGATAAATCAATCTTCCCACTAACCTTTGATATCTTTCTTTGTCCACCGGAATACCATCGGTGTCTTCTCCCAGCTTCTGATTCGGTTCAACTGGTGGGTCAATAGGCTTGCAGCCCAACATTCCTGTATCAGCTAGAAGATCTAGGACATATTTCCTTTGAGAGATGTAGATGCCCCTTTTAGATCTTGACACTTCAATTCCTAGGAAGTAGTACAATTCTCCTAGGTATTTTATCTCAAATTCCTTGGCCAAGTAAGATTTTACCTTCATCATTTCTTCCACATCATCACCTATCATTATAATGTCATCCACATAGACAATAAGCATGGTCAGCTTTCCATTCCTTGAACTTTTGAGGAATAAGTTATGATCTGCCTGACTTTGCCAAAATCCATATCTCCGCATACTTTGGGTAAACCATCCAAACCATGCTCTTGGAGACTGCTTCAACCCATATAAGGATTTCTTCAACTTGCATACTTTCCCTTCATTGGTGGTTGTTTGAAATCCAGGTGGAATGTCCATGTATACTTCCTCTTCCAAATCACCATTAAGAAAGGGGTTCTTCACATCGAACTGATGAAGTGGCCAGTCCTTATTTGTTGCCAAAGATAACAAGACACGGATAGTGTTCATCTTAGCAACAGGAGCAAAGGTTTCTTGATAGTCAATTCCATAAGTTTGACTGTATCCTTTAGCTACTAATCTTGCCTTATGCCTTTCAACTGTTCCATCAGACTTGAACTTCACAGTAAATACCCATTTACAACCAACTATCTTCTTCCCTTTTGGTAGTTTGACCACATCCCAAGTGTCATTCTTGTCTAGAGCTTCCATTTCTTCAAACGTAGCTACCTTCCACTTTGGATCAGCAAGAGCATCTTCAATCCTTGTAGGTATACTCCCAGATGATAGGTGGTTTGCAAAAGCAACATAAGTAGGTGACAACCGATGAGAAGACACAAAATTGGAAATAGGATGGTCTGTAGAAAAGCCATATCGAGTTGGAGGATTACGAGTACGAGTAGGATATCTAGAAGAACTAGGGTCTTCTTCTTCTACAAGCTGCTCTTGATGTCGGGAGTCATTGAGTCTATCAATAAACTCATTATCATGGTGTTCTCTTGAATCTAGGTATCATATGAAGGGTCTCCTTCTTTTGGACAAGCTTTACTTCCAGTCAGGTACCCAAGCTTTCCTTTACCCGTAATGTAAAGTTTTACGCAGTGAGACCAACCAAGGTAATTTATATCATCAAGTTTACAAGATATCATATTTCTTCACATAGTATCATTGTGAGAAACATCCATAGATGTAGAACCCATAGACTGAGAAGAAACACTGTTCTCAGAGGTTTCAGGCATCAAATCTACCTTTAACTCAACAAATAATCAAGAGAGAAAAAGAACAACTTCCAAAAAAGGAACCACAACTTTCAAATGAAGAAACCTACTTACAGATCAGCCACTGGTTCTTCTCGAACAACTTACGAATCTAACTTACAACTCTAATTCTAGATTGAAGCTATAGTAGATCGAAGCTTTAAAGGGGATCTAAGCTAGGTTTTCTCTTCTCTGACTCCTTCGCTCTGATACCGTGAAGAAACAGAGAAAGAGATAGTGGAAAGGGTTGTATTCACCCATAAGAGAGGCTCCTCTTATATACAATTAGGTATACTTTTAGCTCACACATTTAGGGTTAGGTGAAAATATCTCTAACAGTAACACTAACTTTACCGTAATGTAACTCTATAATACTAACTGTATAGTGACACTCATGACTGATTCCAACAAAAAATTAATTTCCACCTTATGAATAAAAATGAAAATAAAAATAAATATTAGTAAGACATTAAGAAAGATCTCCTTAATTATGTGATTGTTTCCCAATTCTCTCTTAATCTAATCATACTCTATAGATTTATACCGTCGACATGTCTCATTTATTTAAACGTAAAGCGTTTGTCATCTACTCCGAGGAAGAGAATCAGTTTAGAGATGCTGATCTCTCTATCCGTAAGCACTCCTAAATTAGGTTTTGATTTTGACTGGTGAAATGATTAATTAAGATAATTTTTAATTTTTAATCATAAAAGGAAAAGCTTCTTAGATTTAGTGGGTACACACTTAAGATTATAAAGATGGGACCCCAAACAAACATAGTTTCACCCACGTTCAACTAATTCTCATTTCTTAATCTTGCACATGGATGGTTGTCTCAAACTGTAAGCTTTTTTTCTTCTTTGCTTTGGCCTGTCCTAACAAGAAAATGATAATCTATCACACGGGCTCGTGGTTAAGAAGTTAACCATGTCAGACTAGTTTTATAAACAAACTAAATCCGGCAATGAGGATGTATTAAGAAGTTAACTATGTCTGGCTAGGAAAATGCTAATCCCTGGTTGTACAGTATCTTGTTTTACCTGGCTAACTTTCTATCTTGTTTTACTTACCTTTACAGTTTTCACAAGTAATCATTAATCGTCGAGAACGATGTTTAAAGTAGTTGTAACTTGTAAATATTGGCATTGTGGCATTGTAATTTCATGTTTTTTTCCATTTTTACTGCCTTTTATTAGTTTTTTTTTCAGTTTTGCTATTCACAAGTTTACAATGACAAATGTATCGTTTTGATAATGCTTCTTTGTTGTTTTTAAAAAACGGAACACTCTAAAACCTTTTTCCTGAGGATAAGAAACGCATTATTAAGTGAAAGACGCAATTTATCAAGAGATGAACTATACGGAGAGGAGGAGAAAGAGGATAAAACTGTCGAGATTATGGGAATTCATAGAGAATATCTCTTCAACAAATCATGAAAAGTACCAAATTATCCAAAAAGGTTTATGTGATTTTATAGTTATCCAACAACGGATCTTCAACCATAGTCATTTATGCTTGACGATCCCACAATTTATAAGTATTTTTAGAGTTTGTATTACATAAGTGAAGTTATGTGATCTTCATTATAACAAGACTAACAAAGTAAGTTTGCGTTTTTGTTTTTGTAGGAGGATGTAGCGAAGAGTTGGAGGAAAAAGGAGAAACATTCACATTAGATGAAAGCTATAAATTTCATGAATTCCAAAATTCCAGAGTTTGACCTAGACTTTATGTCAAATTTTGCCGGATTGGACGAAGATTCTTCCGATGAAGATTAAGACTAATAGTTATAGACTTTCTGGGTAAATCTCTATGTAAACCATCACAAGACTATAACTCATTCACTAGGATCGCTTAGGGGTTAAAAGGCTTGGTGCACATGTTAAGTGCATCTGTGTTGCCTACGAAAGTGAGTTACATTTTATGCTTCAATCAATGTACTAACCAATATTGCAAGAATCTAAAATACAAAACAAAGCTTGCCTAAGTTAGGATAAATAAAGAATGACCGAGATTTGTCTAGGATGAAGATAAATCTACGGTAATGGTTTGTTCAACTTAAATCCTATATGTGATTTATTAGTTAATGTTTCACTAATTGCTCATAATAAATGATCTATTAATTTTTCTCATTACAAATTATTTTATTAAATAATTAGTGTTTCATTGATTGCTCATAATAAATAATTATTAATTTTTTAATTATAAATGCTCGCTTACTTAATTTAATAAACATTAATTTCCATTAATAAATAATTCTGATAAAAGTAAAAATAATATCAATAGACATTTTTGGCGGTAGTGGAAACGGTGGCGGTTCTTATAAAATGGTGGAGGCAGAAACATTAGTGGTGGTCAGGGGCGGAGCCAAGCCCAATTGTAATTATTTTTGGGTTTTTTTTGTCATAGAATGACTACAAAGTCCATTTTGTACCGTATCCAACTTGCCAAGAATTTTTGCTCCCCCTTTTCCAAAATCCTGGCTCCGCCTCTGGTGGTGGTGGTGGAAGAAGTAGTGGCGGTGGGTTCTGGTGAGTAGTGGTGGGAAATATTAGGCTTGTGTTGTTACAACACGAATAACATTGTATTGTGAAAGATGTGGTTGGTTGTTTTTAGCATGATTGATAATGGCAGGTACCATATATTTTGGGATGATGTCAAATCCACTTACATGGAAGATAAGATTACTTTTTGCGTCACTGGTTTCACTGAGCAACTTGGCCGAGTCGAGGAAAACCTGGGTTGAAGAATCAGAAAAGAACTAAGTCATTAAGACCACGCGATTCAACCCGGTTTAAAGTGGGTTCGGGTGGAAATATTCCCTGCAGAGACGTATTTTGTTTCGGGGAAAGTGGCAGTCTCTGCTGTTGTTTCTGTTGTTGTTTCTGACAAAGAAAGGGATAAGGGTCCTTTTGAACGACAAGTGGAAACACTTGGACATAAGGATATAGATCATAAATTCAGTGACCAAGTGGGCGTTTGTTGTCCCAGAAAGACAATGATTGAAACTAAAGGTAATAAGATCGGAACACGTTTTCCAGGCCCAAATACTTACATGCGTAAAGTTGAAGCTAATGAGAATGTGGAGAGAGCAAGTTTAACTGTGGGAGACCCAGCAACACATGCCGTCACTGAAGAAATGCGAGAGTTTGACAAGGTCCGACTCTCGCAAGCCGAATGATTACCATACGGCTTGACTGTCAAAAGATGCAACCATTGACAGCCCAAAATCTGTGTAGTCCTACGCATACTTTAGGGCAAACTCGGAAATTAGACTAGTATTTCGCTTCATGTTCATGAATAATCTAGATTTAGGTTTAGTACCCTTCATGTTTTTCCCTTTCATGTTGTTAAACAAGTATGTTAGAAGTATTAAGGATACTTCAGGTAATGCGAGTCATCAACAACAGGAGTTCTTTATGCAAGTTTCTCATAATTAACGACGACAACAGGTAAGCACAGAAGGCGAGGGCGACAGACATACACCTCACCACAACAACGACAATTACCAACCCATCAACCACTCAACTACACAACCACCAGCAACACCATGGGATCACTTCAATGTCCAGACAATGAAGTATCTGTCAAAATTTAGGATGTTCTTGTGGATATTCATTGAAGAAGGAGTAACAACCTTCACACTCCGGATTTACCACCACCACACCAACAACAAACATCGGGCTAGCTATATTTGTTGTGTTTTACACCAACTATGGACCAAAACACCAAAGTCAAGAACTGACCAACATTGTGATGAGCTTATGCAGATGACAAGGATCAAAATAGGACTCGAGACTCACAGGAATATCGACGCTATCAAGGGGATAAAGAATCAACGAACAAGTCAGCCGAAAATTAATGCTTATAATTGGGAATTGGTTACACAAATGTTTTTTTTTACACAATTGTAAAGACCAAAAATGCTACTTTCCTGAAATATGTAAATCTTGACTGATCGCCTAAATAAATAAATTCCTATTTTCAAAAAAATAAAAATATAAGACAAAATGTTCATGATCGTTGAATCACCCAAATGATATCCCTGCAATATTTGGTATTATATCGTATAAACATGATTTTTTAATGTTATATAAAATTGATTGCAATACAAAAGAAAATATTACACGGAAAAAAAATGAAACAAATCAATTGACGACCTTTTGTTCAATCTAAACCGCATAAATGGCATTTATGATTGAAAATTAGAATCACGTCCAACAACCTACAAGGGGTAGGTGGCAGTGGCAGAGTCATAAATTGACATTGAGGGGGTTATATTTTTTTTAAAAGAAACATGTAAATTTTGGTGGACTAAAACCTAAATATATATGGGCAGAGTACTATTTATAAAATAAAATTAAAAAATTTATGTAGTTATTAAAATTTCAAGGGGAGTTAGAGCCAGGTTAGTCAATCCTTGGTTCTTCCACGGGATGGTGGTGGGAAAAAAAATGGTATCATACAGTCTTGTGGTGCGAGTTTTGGTGAGGTAATAGCGTACCATGTTAATTTCTGAACTAAACGTGTATAACATTATAAAGTATGAAACGTGGTTGATCGTTTTAATGTTAAGATAAACTCGGCTAAAACACATGACAATTAAAAAAAAATACTGGAACAAATTGTCATGTTATTTAATAACTATAGACGAATTACACGAATCAAGATCAAAATATATGAATTACTTACTATCGAGTTGTGCCGTTACGACACGAGTTATATTCTAATAAAGTAGATAACATATTTTGACATTCAGTTTTTGTTGGGTGTAAATCAAAGTCGTCACAATTTAACACTGGACAGCTTACCGACTAGTCCAGGATCGTAACAAAAAATATATACAATGACGAGAATCGTCATTTTCTAAAATTACAACCGTGACGACTATAATTTAGTCAGCAGGTTATGAAATTAATACTTGCCGGCTAGTTATGCATTTGCAACACCTTTCTCTGTATGGAAAAATTCACTTGGTCGGTATTATGGTTTATTATCAACATGCCAGATATACAAGGTCGTTATCTTTTTGTTTAGTCGAGCATGCAGATTTTCATTGTGAATTCTAAAATTGTTGATTTCTTCCATAATTTGGAAAATGAAACCATTAAACAACAGTGCAATCCCTTTTTAGAAGTGTTTGGCTAGTGTGGTTTCATTTCCATTACAACCAAATTCTCAAAACATTTTTCCCCAAAAAATCTTCCAACAAAATCCATGAGCTCGATTTAACGAAAACAAGGTTTCATAACTTTTATTTCAACTAATTAATCTAATCAAATTAATTAAACTAAATAGGTCATTCAGTGCTAATTAAACAAAGGTAGTTTAGTCATTTTCAAAAATTATGGCTAAGGTGCTTTGGGTTTTACTTCCTAATGACTGTATTTTGTTTTGTTTGGTATATATGCCAATCCATCTGGGTATACCCAATTCGATAAGTTTCTAAATCTGTAATAATTTATTTTTTAATGATTTTTAAGAAATATAATTTTGATAAGATTTTCTGAACTTAAAAAAAATAAAAAAAAATGTTTCTTTTAATAAGGAAAATCACATTTTTAATACTAAAAAAAATGAAAAAAATTTCTGATTTTCTGAGAAAAAAAAAGGTTACCAAGTCAACTCAACTGAAATATATGACTCGCTGAGTAAACTCAACTAAACTGTGGGTTCACAACTGGAACGATACAATACACGCGATATTTTGGGTGAAATTTCAAACTCAAAATTCTCCAAATATTTATTGAATTTCTTGAAATTTCGTAGAGGTGCAACGATTTCTCTCCAGTGAAAGAAATTTGAAGAAAATATGTTTAAAAAATTGTGAAATTTGAACCATTGATATTTTCGAAAAAAAAAAAGAAAAACACTTAATTTTCCATGACATTTGTTGTGAGTGACGTTACTAAAATATTTCTTTTTAGTCTTTCAATTATGTATAATTAGCGATAAATTATTAGAAAATTAATAGCTCTGACACTACAAAATCTTAAATCTAACAAAATTGCTACATTGATCGTGTTTTATATCTCGCGGTCTGTCTCGCCTCTCACAAAGTAGAGCCCAAACAGCATATAACATGCTATTAGCATAACAAAGTTGTAAAATTAAATAC
Source organism: Papaver somniferum (assembly GCF_003573695.1). Taxonomy (NCBI): domain Eukaryota; kingdom Viridiplantae; phylum Streptophyta; class Magnoliopsida; order Ranunculales; family Papaveraceae; genus Papaver; species Papaver somniferum. The sequence goes on from NC_039362.1 coordinate 119,848,734, forward strand.
ATGTTGCATTTGAGTCACAGAATACATGCAAGTAGCGGATATCACTGTGATACAGTGCCCAAGTCCTTGGATGATACTAGTAATCTACGTTCACTAGTCACAACCACATTTTTTATCGATCAAAATGAAATAGAATAATAGGTAGACGATTAAACGTCAATTATAACTAACCTTGACGTCCGTGAGGTTTCGGTTGACAATTGCGGATCCAAATTGAATCGACGTTATTCAAAATGCATTTTCAAGACATAAGTTCAGTAGGATAAGATTTGTGTGATGCATATGAAAAACTAAAGTCTAATATATACACTTCTATGTTAATGTGGTATATTTTCTACTTTAAATTATTCTCTTCTTTTTGCAGGACTGGAAGTGAAGAATACGACCAAAATAGATCGACAAGTACACCAAACTCATCGAGACAAAACTTTACAATTGAGATTAGCTCACATGACAAGACCCTACCCATTTTTATCATTTTAATTTGGCTATCAATAAGAAAAAATGCAATAAGGTCGTTGTTAAGGGTGATTCATTTTGAAAATGACTTATTACGAAAAGTGTTGTTTGGTTGGACACTAATGAAAACAACATTGGTGTAAACATCATGAAATTTGATCTGGCCAAGTAATTGACGCATTTTTGTCAACAACAAAGAAAAAACTCAATCACTACTGCATGATGAATTTGTCGCACTATTTCTCGAGTCTTGTTATTGCGAGGGAAGGAATAGATTTGAGGAGGGAAAGATTGTGGGGGAGGGAATCCGATTTTTGGAGGAGGGATTGACTTTTCAGAAAATATGTTAAATGTCTAAAATACCCTAGTATTTAGTTTTACTAACCAAACAGATACTTAACTAACAGTGAAATATCTCATCTCAAAACAGGGGAAACATTTTGTTGATAACCTAAAAGTACAAACATAAACGAGATGAACCGAGAAATACTAAACATCCTTTTCTGCCACTATAACCCATGATTGAACTAAGATGATCCAAAACGTATAGTTAAAGATTTATTTTTTAAAGTGTAACGATCCTCGAGCTCGTCAACGTTATTAGACCAGTCAAGGGAAGTTTAAGCCGTTAATGATTCGATTAGTTTAACACGATCAATAATTAACAGAGTTAGTCTATCAACGATCTAGAAACGGAACTAGTATCACTAGATAGATCTCGAAAAGTTATGCGAGATGGACTACTCGAACGTGTCAATTCCGATACCGGACAAAGAAGATATCTTCATATATGTACGAAAGGTAAAACTGTTAATTTTGACTTAGACCGACCTGGCTGCCCTTAGCCGTTTCGTGGACGCTTTCATAAGTTTTGTTGGCCTTATCTCCTACACGTATCGAGAGAAGCTCATTTCTTCTCTTCGTTTCTTCTTTCTTCTTCTGCTTTCTTCTTCTTTCTTTTCTTCTCCGTTTCTTCTCTGTAGAAAGTGATTGATGTAATTGAGGTCTTATTTGAGAGAGAGAGTCAATCGATGAAATAGAGAAGATGAACTAGGAGGTGTGCTGATGTTGATGAAGAGATGAGAGGGGTGTTGATTCATGGTTAAACAGAGTTAGGGCTTCATCTGATTTCGAGGTTGTTTGGAGTATGATAAGTTTACTGGGTCGATGTTTGATGAGAATTAAGAGGGGTTGTTGTTGAAATATCGATTGGAGGCTATCCTGATGAGGAATCACAGAACCAGGTAAATTAGGGTTTTCTTAATTTGAAGATTTAATTTGGGGTTTCGGTTTTGATTAATTTCTTTATGAAATTATGGTTATTTGATTGAATTGTTGCATGGGTTTGTTTTTAATCGAGTGGAGATAGTTGTATAAGGGTTTAATTTTAGTCTTTTAGCAATTTAATTTTGGAATTAGGGTTTGGTAAATTGAAGATAGAAATTGGGGTTTTCCTATTTGATTTGAGTTACAGAAAGGGAGAGTTAGATGTTGTTGGCGAAGTTAAGGTTCTAGATTGAATTACAAGGATCTTTTGGTGGAGTCAATGAAGAGCTGAAGATTTTATGATGGGATGTGAAGTTGAGAAGTTTAAGTTGTAATTAGAATTACAGGGGATGAAATAGAGTTAGATAGTTGGATTGTAAATAGTGGTGTTGAGATTCATGAAGCTTGCAGTTCCATAGTTTGATGTCTTGGCTTGAGACTGTGAAGAAGATATGTCTTGTTTTAGCTGAACTAGTGGTGCTGGTTGGGTTGATCAGGAGGTGGCGTTGCTAGAGGTGGCGTTGTTTGTGTATTAGTGATGCAGTTGGGGGTAATGTTTGATTACTGAGGTTGAGTTGCAGAAGAGAATAGTATGAATAAAGTGTAGGAGTTGGGTTTGTATTTTCAGTTAGCAAGGACTTGATAGTGTTGATGCAGTTGGAACTGTAGTTGAAGTTTAGAGGAAATGTAAATGAGATTAAGTCAGGGTTCAGGGTGTTGTGTTAAGTTGCAGCTAAAGAATATGGTTAGTTAGAGATGGTATTGTCTGTGTATTGTACTGGTGATGGAGATGATTTACATATGTGGTTTCCTGGTTGTTTGATGGGTTTTAGAAGTTCAAGCAAATAAGCTAACATTTGAGAAGATTTGACTGAGTTGAAGCTGCAAACTAAAGAGAGAAGTTATATTTGGATTCTTCTGAAATTAGGGGATGGAAGAATGAAACTGATATTTGAGATGAATATAGTTGGCTGAAGCTGAGTCATTGCAGTTGAAGATTATGTTTGAACTATTGCAGATGTTAGTGGTTGAGATAGTGGTGAACTGTATTATGTGCAGTTAGTGGAAGCTGTGTATATGAATGAATTAGTGAATGAGGTGGTTGAGGTGATGCTGCTCAGTTGGTGGTGGTGGTGGTGTTAATGCAATAAGAATGTAGTCGAGTTACAGAGGTACACAAGGAAGGAGTGATGAATTACAGAGCATGAAGCTAATAATGTAGTGATGCTAGAATTGCATTTAGAACAGATTGTGTGATTGTAGATGTATTAGATTTTTCTGTTGTATTAATTTTTAAATTTCTGTTAGAATGAATAGGTTGATTTTGAGTTGGGATTAGAGTCTCTGTTGTGTGTGAATCTTAAACTTGTCTGACTGAACTTATTCAGTCTGTTTCAGTTTGGTTATTGTCTGACTCAGTTTCTGATTGGGTCGAATCGTGTAGACTCATTGAGTTTCTGGTCTTGACCTGAGTTGCCTCAGTTGACCGACTTAGACTGGACCTCTTGACCTGAATTTGACTTAGATTTGGACTTTGACTTTACGTGGACTGTTAGTGGACCTTTATCTGTTAGAGACTGTTAGTTGACGGAGTGGACTTGGCCTTGTGTTCATGGGCTGGGTTTAGTGGACTTGGGCTTAGAGTTAGTTTTCCTATCTTGATGTATTGGACCCTAATGGTCCGAATTAGCGTTCGATTCCTTCTACAAAGTTGTAGATTTTCAGAAGTCATATCTGTGGATTTTCAGAAGTCATATCTAATAGACTATAGAACCAACCTAATTGAAATAATAAGCCTTTGTTATGCTAAAGATAGAGAATGAAAGGTCTAGAACCATTAATGGGCTTAGAACCATTAGATAGTTCACTTAATCTATAATTAGAGAATTGTACGAGATTATAATTTGAGTCTTGTACGAGCCTTTTGGCTAATTTTTAGAGTGCTTCTGTGATTAACAGTTAGTTGTTATTAACAACGATCGATTCAAAGGATGATCCAGTGGATTGAACATCTCGAGGTAGGCGAGGCTCGTCATCAAAAGAGGTGGGCATCGATAACGAACTCTCTTGTATTCATTATTGTTTTACAAATCTATCTTTTGTGAAATCCATGCATATCTTTGTTACTATATGATAGTGTATGCATGTATTATCGGTGTGCAATGCAAACTAGTTTTCTTTTACACTTTGGGATGGGCTTAGATCTTTAGAAACAACTAATACCTGTGTTTTGGGAGTATTTACTTATTTTTCAAAATGTGATTCTTTCCATTGACTGGAAAGTGGTTACAATCTTTATTTGTTGTTAGCATGAAAGGGATAAGGTATCTTTTTGATCGGTGTGAGATGTGTGCTCCCAAATATTATATCTATTTATTGCAAACCTAGATAGACCTCGTTGGGTTGAATATTATATAGGTCTGGTTTTAATTTGGCCATTATACTTTCCCTATTTCTGTACGGGGGCAACACATGTCTCATACGTGAATGTTTACTGTTTCTTTTAAATTACTTTCAAAAGCTATTTTATTATGTTTTGGTGTTTAGAGAGAATGATGTTGAGAATATTATATAAGATTGTTGGATTTACACGTGGGCGGATTGTGGGCTCTTCACTGTGTAAGCACTTCGGTCGGATATAATGTTGTTACCATTTGTTTTCTTTGAATACTTGCTATGTAGAGTGCGCGTAGAATAAGGTACTGGTAAGGTACATATCGTTTATGACTTGAGGACGGAAATCTCATGGGCGCTTTAATGATCATTGAAGAATCCGCAACAGTCATGCCTTGCTATTCCGAAGGAAGACGTCGCTCAACTATTATTTATGTTGTGAATGTGTGTCGGTTTAATGGTTGGTAAAACTATATATTTTCAGTACAATTTACTATCTTAATATGTTTTAATGGTTGGTAAAACTATATATTTTCAGTACAATTTACTATCTTAATATGTTTTATTCTGTTTTCCGCTTTTCTAACGGTTTTCAGCAAAACCTGCATTGTCTTTAAATCATTCTAATGATTACTTGAAAGTTAGTTGTTATTTCTACGGAGCACCCCTTTTAGAGATGATGTGCTCACCCATTCCCACTTTCAGTTTCAGAGACAGATCAAGTTGTGCACGTGGTGATGAAAACTTTGAAGAGTTGGTTTCGTTAGTTGGTTAGCTTCCGCTATGTTTATTTTGTATTTATATTCTATTTGTAAATCAACTCACTTTAAATATGTAACACTTGAGAGGAGTTCTTGTATTTATTTCGAAGAGGGTTTAGATTCGGGTTAATCTTTGTTTAAAACTTCTTTCTTAATGTTTAAATAGATGTTTTAGATCGTTAGTGCCTCATTTTATAATTAATCTCTTGGATTAATCAGCTGCTAGCTTAGGGGACGCTACATAAAGCTTCGATGCATATGGGATATGAAGAACAAAAATAACAAGCATTATCAAATCGGAGATGAGTTTTAAATACCAAAGCTCCAGTAGGAATGAAAAGTGGAATGTCGAACTAGGTTACATTACAAATACTTGTACGGGATTCTAAAAAACGAGAAAAAATCATGTATAAATGACGATTGACTTGTGATTTTTTGTACCCGTTGATAACTAGAAAAGCTAGACAATGAAGATTCTCCGTCTGTGTGGATACCTTTCCCAGCTACACAATTATTCTTTCCTTCCAAGTTTTTTTCCATGATTCAACGTTATTCAAAAATAATCGTTGTTTAGAAAAAAAAGTTAGGGTTTTAGACGAAGACCATCCACATATGTAATTATAGACGGGTAAACTAGTAAGGGTGAGATTGGCATTTTATAAAAATTTGTTTATTTTGGTGATGTTTTTATTTTGACCGTGTTGACCTGAATTTTATCTATATTTTCCCCTCCTCAAATCCATTTTCCCCTCCCAATAACAGGACTCTATTTCTCGGTTACTCTTTTTTATTTTTGAAAAAGAAAGGTTGTTTTAAAGAGAAAAATATGTACAAAGTTATTTACAATGGAGATTCAACTCCAGACCATGAACAATTAAAGAAAGAAACTATCTCAAAACCATAATCTCTTCCCATTGAAACAACAATTGAGTTGAAGAAAAGTTCTTGAAAATCTCGGTGTTTAAACTCCACAGGACAATGTCAAGCTTAACTGCATTCAACAACTCCTCCTTATCTTTTGGTCGACCACCATGATCCCTGTTGTTCCTTTCAAGCCAAATTTCCCAACATATCGCTAACGGAATCAGGTGCCAAACTGTTTTTAATTTACTTGAAGATCCCTGTAAGTTCCAACCTCGTAAGCAAGCACTGAACTGAGCATTAAATACCCAGTTAACCTCGATCCCTGTTACTCATTTTTTATTAATATCCCGTGGGCCATTTATGTTTATGAGATGATGGCTAAACCCTTGATGGCGGGTGTTATAATTGCATAACTTGATTATGAGTTCACTCGTCATTGATTAACCTCCATGGATAATGTTCGTGAAATTTAGGCTTGGTTTGGTGAGATGTGCCATTTGTTAAACGGAAATTGGGTTAATTGTCCAAATATTCTTAAAACATGGTTAAAATGGACGAGTAAAAATTAGTATGGGTGAAATGGACACCAAAAAGATGATAAGAATGAAACTGGATTCATCCTAGTCCAAACTTAAAAAATAGTGAGGATGAAACTGGATGCATCCTGATGTAAATTAAAAATAAGAAAAAGTATTTGAAAAATGGGCAGGATGAAACTGTTTACATCCTGGCTATTTTTACAAATTCGTCCATTTAAACAGTATCAAATTTTACATGTCTTTTTCACCCAGAAATTGTTGATTTTGGTCTTTTTAACCAATTTTGTGTTTGTTAAAGCGCTATTCTGTTGTGCTGTGTAAAAAAACTGTTAAGTGCTTGGGAAATTATATACTAAAAGCTAAAGCTGATTAAGAAATGATCAAATTGTTTTTGGTAAAATATAAATTCACTTATTGTAGTTGTAACAAATGACAAAAACAGACATAATCTTTTAATATTATATTTTATGGGATTTATATATAATTAGATATTTGTATATATATTTTGAGTAACTATTTTTTATTCTAGATATAACTTGGGTTAAAAAAAATTATACTAAAATCAAATATTTCTTTATTTATTTTAATTAAAATATAATTAATATTATTTTATAATATTAAAAATATGAGAAAATATTACAAAGGAGCAGTTGGTAGCCTAGCCACAAGCTGGGCACCAATATCTTTCTGAATAACCAAACTTAATCTATGAAAAAGAAAATTACCATGACCACTGCAAGCATCAAGGTTAGCCAGGCAATTCTTAAGACGCATTAAAAACACAACAAAATCCTCACCAAGTTCACCTAAGGTAGTGAAAGCCAAAACCCCCAAACCATAACCATGAGATGCACATTTATCCAAATATTTTGTATGTTTACGTGAAACTGCATTGGAAATCGCTTGACCAGGTAGCGGTAGTGAAAGGTGAAACACCAGTAACATCAAAACACACATCTCGTCCATTCTCCCAACCATAAACAAGGATGTACGCGGAGTTTCAAGGCTTTGCCATCTGAAAGAAGTCCCAAAGACACTTCTTTTCTAGCGTGCACACCAGATTTATGACACATGTCAGCAACAACATCTCTAACAAGATCATGACGATACTTGAGCCCAACCTCACTAGCACAATGAATCGCGTGATCACCAAAAATGTCCATTTCTCGCTTACAACAAGAACACAAACCATCTTTGGGAAAGAGCGGGATACCGAGTCGATAGCACAACACAGCTTTAAACTGCCTAGGTCCAATACACTGGTGAAACCCACTAATTGGTACAGCCATAAAGTATCCTTGCGCATGTTTAATTTTGTTAGACTGCCACAAAACCGAGTCTCTCCCAGACATGATAGATTGGTTCGGGATATTTTTCTTCACAGCATCAACGTATGTAACTGCCAGGGTATGTATGGGTGGGGGGGGGGGGGGGGGGTTTCTTCAAAGCTAAAGGAATAATGTAAATCACAAACCCGAATGAAGGTCTGGAAAGCTTGCCGGTAGGTATGACCATTCTCACAACACGCGGAGTACAGGTTGTTAAGTATTATACTATGCACGGACCTGGTCTGGCTCTGAGATGCGAGATAACAATAATTGCTTGTGTCTGACACCGTGTAAATCCCCAAACCAACATCCTTGATGAGTAAAGTGGAGATATGTTGCCGCAAAGGGCCAAAACCGGCTCCATATCCAGTCACAAGGTGCCTCAAAAATAACCCAAGCTGATTATCAAAAATATCAACACCTTGTTGAAGTTTCAGAGGCCTGGTGGTGCGCATTGCGAAATATAACTTAGAAACACCAGCACAATTACGCAATAGGAGCAATTCACATTGGGGGTCCTTGAGTTTCTTAATGGAATCCATAAGCTGGATGGTTTTGTTAACTCTAGCAACAACCATATCACTACAAAACTGTAGATCAAGACTAATAGGGCCTCCAAGAAGCTTCACTCCACCAACAGGTCTACCAATGTTTGTAGGAAACATACCTCCATTAAAGCTTTTAACATCAGTAGTTGGCAAAAAACCTATGTCTTATTGATATTAAGATGCAAACCCCTAAGCACACCTTCTGACTGTACGATCCTTAAAGCCTTGGCCACCTCCACTGTATCCCCCAATAATAGTGTCATCATATAGGTACCATGCATGTAAATCTAACTTGCACTGCGAAACAATCTTTTTCACCAAGGGATGAAGCGTGAGGGCAAAAAGGAGGGGGGCGAGCTGGTCAGCTTGTTGAACGCCTTGTGCGGAGGATAGAATGAAGTTGTCATAATAAAGTCTTGCAGGTTTTGCGTAGCAAAACTTAACCCACCTAGAGATGGAAGGAAACCGCGTTCTAACTTCTTGGATAAGAACAGACCTATCTACCATGTTAAAAGCATTGGAAAAGTATATCACAAGCATTGTCATGTTATAAGATGTACCTTTCAGCTCATGCAAGTTGTTGACAGCATGCAAAATACCTTCATTACCGCAAGGAACTCCAACCCCAAATTGAAAATCACCCAAATAAGAAGTCATCTCTTTGCCAACAGAAGCAGCAGCGAGCTTCGACACTAACCTCCTCCATATAGTAGCAACTGCAATTGATCTAATGCCTCTACCAGTCTTCAAAAGAGGAGTTAAAGGAGTGCTAGCCACATATTCACCCAAAACAGCAGGGCACTTACCTGCGAGCCACAAATTAACGACCCCAGAAAGAGAAGAAAACAACTCGTCTGCCATGGCAGCTGCAAAGCCACTCATGGCATCTAAAAGATGTTGAGCGCGTAAACCATCCCTGCCACAAGAAGTCCCTTTGGGGAACTTCTAATTGCACCTAAGACATCTTTAGAATCGACGGAGACAACATCAACATTAATAGTTCCAACTGGTAAGGATGGGGGAAGGGCCTGGGGGTGTTTTTGTTGCAGCTCGGATAAGGTAGTCTCATTACAGGGGGCGTTTCCATTAGAAGACAAGACACGTATAGTAGTCGTGTAATGTCCATACTCCATTTTCCTTCGACAAGCAATTAAGTTCGCAATTTCCTGTTTGTTCTTCTTGTCGTTCTTGTCTTTCTGCGTACGAACCTGTCTGTGAACTGACGACTGCAACATGTTGTGGATCAAAGAGCAACATCCATTGGGTTCTTTCCAGGCGTTAAGAGCTTGGGTTATAGAAGTAATCTGGTGTTTTTTCCTATTTCCAGACCTCTCCTCAGAGCGGCTCTTAGGACAATACAGTTGGAGAGTGCAAATAGGCAGCAACAATAATTCCATCCATGGGGAAAGAGCCGTATGATTAGCAAGATTAGAAAAGCTTTCTATAGTAATCAAGGCTAGACTTAAGCACCCTAGAAAAGCTTAATCTACAGGGATGGGGGATGCTTGTGACGGTGACAAACTGCCTCTGGAAGACAACATTCAGTAAGTCCAAGGATAAGAAAATAAAATCATCATCTCCTGCAGCTTTCTCACCTACAGTCCAACACCTGCAACTACTTCCGAGACACCACCGGCAAACGGCTTATCAACACCATGGATAAGAAATCTGGCAGAGTTACCATACAATGGCGCAACAACAACATCACCACCATGATCCGAACAACTTTTCTTCCAGCCATGCATGCGCATGCATTTCGTACACAACCACATTCTCAGTTTCAACAAAACTTTCTCCCAAGCATCAAAGATATGGGGTTCAGTAGAGATTCTATTTCTGCTCGAGTTTGTGTTGTCAGCCGAGAATAGATGTCTATCCTGAACATGCCGGTAGAAAGAAGATTTAGCATAACCCTTACCATTGACGCCATCACCACATTTCTCATAACCTTTGAACGGAAAATGATAAAAACCAGCATGATCAGTTTCGTCCTCACAAGAGAATTGGGTCGAAAAGGATAGCCCTTCTACAGAGGAATGAGAATCTGTATTGTCATGAGACAACACAGGTGAGGTTACTGATGATGACGAAGTATGGGATGTAGAGTGTGTTGAGGATCTGGTGCTGGATCTTGTTTTTTCGCATAAGTATCTCAAAAAAAAACATGAAAAGAAAAGAAACCCTGGGCGTAATAAAACTACAGCAATGACAGTAATGGTGGCGAAGTAGGTATCAAAAGAAAGGTAAAAAATCCAATGAAAAATATAAAACCGAGGGAGGAGGACCAATCTGTGAAGAAATCACAGAAAACTACCGGTGAATGATCTCGGTTTTCAGTAGACGAGAAAATCACCAGAGCTGATTATGGTTTTCCTCGAATAAAATATTATTTGAAAGTGAAAATGATAATCTTCAAAGAATGTGACATAGATTTAAAATAACAATATTTAAAGAAGATTTTTGTTAGAGGGAGAGCAAAAAGTGATCTGAGGTGTGCAAAAATCATAGTCAACTCGGTGATTAGCGCGATTCGTATACTGATTGTTGACTCGGACAACAATACCCATAATATTACCACGCTATCCTCACATGCCCATAAACAAACTCAACTGAACCTAATTTAGGATCGGAAATTAAAAATTCAGAAATCACAAACCCTTTTTCCTTCTTCAACCTTCAAATCCTAGAAAGAAAATCAAACTCATAATACAAGTTGTCAATCTCAAAATCGTCAACATCCCAACGACGTTTGAATTCCATGTCTATGGTCTTTTTAATTTCGTCGAGAGTCTCTTGTGATGCACCGGCTTCTTCCAGTTTGTTGTATCGCGCATATAGTTGTCTGATGTTAATACGCCTTCCACAGTTATGCACAATCTTCTCTTTTGGAAAGAGTGAAGGAAAAACACGACAAAGAGGAGTAGGTTTTGATTCAGGATCATAACATTTTAGTTCCAAACTCTCTTTCATATGCACATTACTAGAAAACAATTGATCAGAAGCATAACTATCCATCCATCCTTGTGGTTGCTCCCTTACATACCCGTCAAAAGTTTGTTGGTATGCATGAGAGTACCCGTAAGGTTCCATGGGATATTGATCATAGCCAAAAGATTGGTTTTGATTATACCCCTGGTATGATTGGTAGTTGTCATAAGACTGAGATTGAAAACCCTATTGACCAGTATCAAATTGATCACCACCGTGATGTGATTGATTTTGTACACCGTACATGTTATTTCCAAATGGAAACATGACGATGATACAAAATTGTAACAATTAAAATTAATTAAACCTAAAAATAAAAATAAAAATAAAAGTAAAAATAAATAATTATGCACACAAATCGTTTATAGAATTTCCCCCCGTTCTAGACGGGTCATGAATACTATTAGTCCATTATGAACACATAAAAAAATAAAAAATAAAAAAGCTAGAAGTAAAATCTAAAAACAAAGTATTAAAAAAGATTACTAAAAAAAAATAAACTAACCAAAAATAAATAAATAATAGAATAAATAAATTAATAGAATTACTGAAATAAATAAATGTAAAAAAAACTACAAACAACTAAAAGCTACCGACTGCTCCCCGGCAGTGGCGCCAAAATTTGAGTCCGCGTCGTTTACGCAAAAAATTAATTAACTTCTTTCCACACAATTAACTGGTAATATAATGGTAAGGAGTTCGTTCCCACAAAGAGCAGGGAGTTTCTAGCTGTTTAAAAAGTAACTGAAATGGGGTTTTTAGATTTTCAAATTAAAGTAACTAATAAAACAGAATAATAAATATTAGTTTAAAACAATAAGGAGAAAGATGACTAGGGAATCATTCGCCGTCACTGAACCGAAGCTTAATTAAATACAAATTTATATCTTGTTTAACTTATATTGTTACTAACCGTATAATAGCAATAAGCTCTTCTATCCCCCGGACTCCTACTGCCACTGGATACGGAAGCGCTCGACTACCAGATTCTATCCAACCAACCCACCAAGAATAAGCTCTCAAGGTGTAAATTAGACGAATGTTTTACACTCTGTGAATCACGTTGATCCTAACATCAAACACATAAGCTCGGTCTGCTTACTAGTGTTATCTTTACACACAATTGCTTAACAAAATCCCTCTGTCAGCTCTTGCGATTTACTACATGTGTAAAGAGATGATGTGACAATTACACGTATCACACAATCCTAAACTAGTAGAAGAAATATTGATTGGTTAATTTAATTGATCATTTTAAATAACCCCTCAATATTCTTAGAAAATAAAAATAATAAAGATAATCAATAATTAAATAAAATTTAAAATAAATGTGGTTAAAGAAAATAATACTTCATTGACTTTGAAATCATTCCTACTCAATTAAAAATTTAGCTGCTCATAATTAAACGATACCGGAAAATAAACAAATAAGAAGGAATTAACATAAAGCTACTCTCTCTATTTCTATCTTTCCGGGTGGAAAAAATGTAAGAGAAGAAGTAAAGGAAGAAGTGTCTTTCCTCCGTGGGAATTAATCCCAAATGAAGAGGTGGTCTTGGTATGTTACATTCGACCCCCATTTATACAAGAGAATCCCCGACATTTTTCCAAACGTTCCGTACTCGATATACACACAGAGACAGTTGAGAAGTTTCTGAAATTATGTGGTGTGGATCGGGAGTAACAGAATGCATGTAAGAAACGTATACAAGGATCCCAGTCCATTCGATTACCCAAGATCTCCATGTGTCTTCATGTAGTCCATACATATATTCAGATCCGATGAGCCGCGTTGCATCAGATCTCTACCTTTCCCAAGACGCGTCAATAATTTTCTCTTCATATCAGATATTGTCGGGCTGCTCCTTGTCGCAATTCAATCACCCCACTTTTTCTTCTTATACACCACTGGAGAAGACCATCCTACTTAATCATCTCTACTTCTTATCTCGGCATGTGTACGGCTCAAAATTGAAATTAGAATTGGCTTTTGTATCCCACAGGTCCACCACTTCACCTCATGTCTTTATCAGCCACTTTCTTCTTTTTTTTCTTCTGTTGCACCACGTGAAACTGGAAGTTGAATGGTCCCATAATGACGTCAGCACACAGCAGCAAACCATCTTCTCTGCCATGATCGTCAACCCGAGCTCCATCATCCATGGCTTGTTCTTCTAGCTCATCACAACCTCGTCCATGGCAGCACCTTACAGTTCATCGTCATTGCCTGCAGCAGCAATAGTCCATTGCCAAACCTCATCATTTCCCTGAACTTGCTCGAACAACAGCCACTCCATCGAACATCAATAATGGTACTAAGCCATACCCATCATTCACCATCGACTGCCATTGATTTCTCTTCTCGACTGCATCATTGTCGAGTCCTTCTTTTCCCATCACGATCAACTGTCATCTGTTCGTAGCATTAGCGATCATCACGAACATCAGCATTATCATCTCCGTGAACTTTCTCGAGCCCCATCATGATTATCTCCTCTGACTTATGCCTTTGCTCCAAACCCATTGCTAAGCTCTGTCATGCTAGCAAGCCAAGATCGACTGCAACCATATCTTTACTGACTTCGTAGCCCTGCAATCTTCTTCATCTCCAAGCTAGGATAATGGCAGCAACCAATAATTCACTTACAAATTCGAGTATAATTTGATTAATCGAAATCAGGACAATACATATGATTTCTATCATCCCCAGGAACCTAGTGATGTACGTAAGAGTCTGAAATACCTTCTTTTGAAATCCATCGAAATCATGATCATCATGATGACCACCATTAAGAACTGCTCATGTTCTTCATGTTCATATTAGAGAAGAAGAAGAGGTGCCCTGAGTAATGAAGGCGGGTGCCTTCATCAGATTTTGAATTCCTGCTTCCCCCTTGTAAAAGACCGAACTGCCTTTAGCAGTTCCTTGGAAAATGTGAGCCCCTTAACATGAGGTGCCCCTTAACGAATAGTGAGGGTACCAATAGCCCTTTTAGCCTTCTAAGTTCTTGTTTTGCTCATAACTTCTTCATACGAACTCCGAATGACTCCGTTCTTTCGCCATTGCTTTTGCCTTCTCGTCCTCTACAAAATGAAAAGTAGAAATCTTGTACTTGACTGAGTTCCAATTGGTCTTTGACCATTCCCTACTTGTAGCTAGCTTCTTTTATTGCACAACTAAGCGCAAATTCACTTCTTTTTGGATGATTTACCTAACAAAACACAAATAAGAGAAAACAAGAGTAATATACGATAATTTCAAAGAAAACCAACAAATACTAGCATGGAATAGACACCAAATATATGTGAAATATGCACTTATCAGGGGTCTCTCTAAAAATTGGAGAAACCCCTTTCCCATAGATTTTTACAAAAGTAGTGAATTTCTTTATATAATGGAATAATACAACTTAAAAAGATGAACTCCCAGATGTGGGACTAAAAAGCTTATATAGTCTCTTAAAACAACTAAAAATTGGAAACTCCACGGTGTGGGACTAATAAGTTTTTCATTCACAAAAGAAAACAATAAATTATAATTTTTATTAAAACTTTAAAAATCATATTTTATTAATCGTTTTCCAACAATTCCCCACATGAATGAAAACTCAATAAAACACGAAAATACATATAGATCTTGGTAAATCAACAACCCAATCTCACGAACCGAACTGACTGAACAGACAAACAGATCGTGCATGTTGAAGTCATACTATCCATTCCAATGTCATCTCCCTCACACAACAGTGTGTTGACCCCAGGGTCATACTATGGATTGCAAAAATCATATAGTATAGAGAGCTTTCATCTTTAGTTCCTCACAAGTGAGACTAAAGGTTCCTTTCACCAAAGTGAAAAAGCATGAACTAGTGAACCCTTAGTGACCTTAGGTCCTAAGATCCAGTAATACCAAAACAATCAAAACGAAAATCACATAAAAAGCGAAGGAAATACCATTTTAGGCAGAGGTGTCCATGAGGTCTTGAACCTTTGCTTAGTGAGGTATTACCGGAATTACTTGCCAAAGAGAGTGAACTATGTATTGAATTACTAGCGTTTGATGTAATTCGCGATAACGATCACGGATGATATCTCCAAGGTTGCTTCCAAGCTCGTGTCGTTTTGTACAATTTGGCCCTGGACATATCCTGTTTCTCAGAATGCTCTAGAGAATCAAAGCTCATATTCTCATAGGAAGCGGCCCCACTTCCTCATTCAGATAGATGAGTTTCCATAAAGAGTGTTACTGCTACACCCCACTTCAATCTTAAATTGAAACTATAAAACTCATTAATACTTCTTAAAAGTCATCCTTCACATGCATTCACACTATCACGTCTACACCATAGGGAAGGGACAAAGAATGAAATTCTCTGATAGTGTTTACCTTTACCCACCACAAATTAGTTGTCTCATTCGAAACCTTGATCTTGGGATCTTCAGTCAACAAGGTTGAGTATCCTTCATGGAAAGTTTAATTTATGAGCTTAATCCCCATCCCCCTCGATGCATTTTTTAACTATCTCTTTGTACAAACCTTTCGTCAAAGGTTGTGCGATATTCTCCTTGGACTTTATCCAATCAATGGAAATAACGCCAATTGAGATTAATTATTTTTAGCTTTAGCTATTATAGCTTGGCTAACACAATGCATAGATATAGCTGGCACACCCTATATGAAGACACGATCAACATTTTTGGTTTCAATCTAGTTCTTTTTGGAAGAGGAATTACAATCTTAGTCAAACACTGCCACACTTTGACGCATTCATAAGAAGGTCATCTACCTTTCCATAAATCATATGGAGTTTCATCTGATCCTTAAAAGGATACTCTATTCAGGATATACTAGTTAAGAGGACTACCTACCCCCACAAGACCGCAGGTAATCCTGAACTAATCAACATGGCAATTATCATCTCCTTAACGATACAGTTGTTAATTTCAAGGATTCTAATTGGTTTTCAACTTCAAGTTTATACATCTTAAGGCTTTTAAGGCATCATCCTTATCCCTAAGCAAGTATACAAGATAGTATCTCGTACAATCTTCTACGAAAGTTATAAACCATCTTTTACCATAGTGGTTTTGGGTTGAACTCATGTCAACTAGGCCTAACTGAATTAATTCTAAGGGCTTCGAATTACTCTGAGCATTTGTGCTAAAATATTTTATAGCATATTTTGATTCTACACAGATTTCACTTTTGTGTTCAAAATCCAAACTAAATTTGGGTACGCGGCCTATGCTGGCCAGTTTAAGCATTGACTAATAAATTTACGGTTCCAAGTGTACCACGCAAAACATTCAATCACACAAAGAAAGCACAAGAATCAACTATGTTCTCTTCATCAGTTTTCCCGTTAAGCTTATATAAACCCAAAGTCCTATAACTCTTGCCTAAAAAAATCATTTCCTAGTTACAAAAAGTTTTCTAGATTCAATTAAAAATTTAAATTTTTTACCATCTATAACAGAACAAGATACAAGATTATTGCATATGCTCGGAACATGAAAGCTTCATTCAATGTGAGAATATTACAGATATGAGCTTCTGCTCGACCTTTTCCTTTTATGCAACCTCGGTTGCAGATGAGTTACTCAAAAAGAGTTTCTCGACATCCCCTATCCTTTGATAGGAGGTGAACATGTCTTTGTTTCAACAAACATTCTTGGTGGCTCCAGAGTCCACCTACTGGTCTCTCACATTGGTTATTAAAATAACTTCCGACATCATGCCACTAAACTCGTTCTAGTTTTTTTCAACTAAATTAGCATTAACTTTCTACTTATTAAGGTTTTTATGTTGTCTACAATTTAATGCCGCGTGACCAGGAATTTTACAAACGTAACAATCACCCTTAATTAAAGTAATGCCGGGTTCAGTTTTACGAAACATACCTTTCTTCTAAAGACTATTCTTAGAGTTATTTGATATTCTCGCCTTTGTCATCTTTGGAAGACTTGTGTTCATCCACAGGCTCCTGGTATCCATGTCCCTTTCCAATATCATGTCATAATCTTCGTTTATACTTTGACCACGGACACGGTAATTTCCCAATCACCTAATACACCACATCTCACAAACCTTAGTTCCGAATCGGAAAATAAAATATGAATTTTGAAGATAACATCTATATCTACAAACTTCGTTTGAATCACCATATCAAAAAACTCATGGTTACCCCATAAAAACTACTTTAGTTAACAACAAATTTCTGTTCGTCAGAATTTTTCAAAACGTTTCTATGTTTTGTAAAATATAAAAAAAATACTTTTACAACTCCAAAAATTCTGAAATTTATTATGGGTAACTATCAAGATGTCTACTATATTATGTCAGAAGGGTTCACCGAAATTCCTACTAGGTTAAGAGAAAAATTTGAAAATCTACAGCTGACCAAAAATTAGTTTTTTGTTTTTCACTCCACAATTAACATTCATGATTATTACAAATTTTAATGTCTTAAGATTGTTGGGTTCAATAATAAAAAACAAAGAAAAATCAAATAAGCAAAAGTTATCGATACTTAGCTCCTTTATAATGGAAGTGATCTATTGACGAAACGAACGAGCTTCCCATATCTCCACAACAACAAGGAGGCAAAACTTTGGAAAAACAGAGTGAGTCACGTGTTCAACACGTTGCTCTTAAGACATTAGCGCCCGACTACACTCAAGAGTGATGCTATAGCCCTCACAGGACGGATATCTCTAAGATAAAACACCCTACTACACCTACTACTATCATATGTAGTAGATGCTCAACTTGAGCCTGGCAACTCCGAAAATACACTTAAGGAAAATCGTGAACGTTAAAGAAAACAATATAAAGTATTTTTCCCTTGGGGGTCTCTCTAAAAATTGGAGAAACCCCTTTCCCATAGATTTTTACAAAAGTAGGGAATTTCTTTATATGGAATAATACAACTTAAAAAGATGACCTCCCTGATGTGGGACTAAAAAGCTTATATAGTCTCTTAAAATAACTAAAAAGTGGAAATTCCACGGTGTGGGACTAATAAGTTTTTCATTCACAAAAGAAAACAATAAATTATAATTTTTATTAAAACTTTGAAAATCATATTTTATTAATCGTTTTCCAACACACAATAGTATCCATAGGAATGTAGATGGAGGTAAAAGTGTTCGATGCAATTGACTGAAGATGCTAGTCAGGATTTTGTACCTTGATGCTGCGGAGAACTGCCCGATTGATATCCATATACTTCTTTGTTTTTCGGCTTGTTCCGTAACTTGAAATTGAGTCTTTAGCTGTGATGGAGTCTTGAAGTAAAGTTCAATCTCCGTCTTCCAAAGACAAGAACTAATAGTGCTAATACAGCTACTACAGAAGTTACTAAAAACTGAAATAACGATCCAGAACGAATTACAGACTTGACTAGATAAAACTAGGAAAATAAAGATTAGAAAATTACAGGACTGTCAAGAGCTCTTGACCTAAATTATACCTAATACAATACAAGCAAATACAAAAATACAAAAGGCTATTACAATATAGAAACAAAAGACTGAATTAAAATCCACCATCCCATAAAGATGCGTCTTGAGGTATAAAGATAACTTGTTAGTATGGTTTTTGAAACTTGAAATTTGCAATGAAGTTTCTGAATCTTGATCATGTTCCAATATTAGTAGAAGGTTTCATTGACGAATATGTTGTTGTAAATGTTTAAATTCGTTAAGGACTAAAGTTAATATTGGAGGAGATGTATTTGGATGCTTAATCTCTGAAGGATAAGTATTTGAAGCTGCTATAGCCTCAATTCTGCCGCATTATACTAACTATAGTAAAATATCATGATATAGAAGGTAATTTCCAATCCTCGTGAGAAAGAGATAAGTCAGAGATGTTTTAAAAGGGTTTTCATAGATGCAACAAAAACTGGTCCATAAAAACAGTTGAATCTGGAACTCAAAACCAGAAAAAGAAAATCCAAACCTAAAGAAATAAAATCGCCCCAAATTTTTGAAAGACAAATCCTAGAGAAAACATTACTAGGAAACAAGGCATATTAAGAGACCACAAAACCAGGGCACAAAACCATGAAACTAGCAGTCTCACAACCACTGCATACAACAAACAAAAACTCCATACTCCGGAAAACAAGAGTATACTTTTAATAGAGAAACAACACTTGCCTTACAGGGAACTTCAAAAGAGGAAAGGTAAAAGGGTTAGCAGTCTATTTCACCTTTCCTAACCTAGACAAAGATATGTAAAAACATGACCAACAAATGAAAAACTAAATAGAACACAAGCAGAAAGCTTACAGGGAAACATTAAATCAAACCAAAACGAAAAAACACAAGAAAAAGAAAGATCTGAAAAAGTTATTGAGTGCAGCTATGGGTTTTGAACATCTCTATCTGATAGAAGGGAACATCATCAAAATAAAAATCTGTGAATCATGTATTGAAGGAATGGGGTATGCAGCTGAAAATATGGGAATCTAATTATTGATTTGATTCTGATTAAAAGGGGATTAGATATATCGGATTAAGCAGCAAAGATATATCTCCAGCAATTTCCGAAATAATATCATCCCAACGTAGAAGCAGATAACCTGATGATGGAGAAAACATCATATGGTTGTTCCCGATGAAGAAAAACAATTGATTTTGCCAGGAATGATCATCACCATCAAGATCCCAATAGATCAGCACACCAGAAACTCGAAAACCAATTGAAATCGTATTATCATTGAAAGACAGGAAACATAATCACATCCACGATCTAATAGCTAAACCAAAAACATAGCATCTCACGGGCCGGAGGATAAAAGATTAGCCGAAGAGGAAGGAGGAAAACATGGTTGATTTGGATTGTTTTTTTCATTTTTTTGTAACGGCGGAGTTTTTTTAGGTTTCTACGGTTTGGTGGTTCTAGAGCATAGTTAACAATTCAGCTATGACGAAAATTCGGATCGATAAAAGTGTGCGCGACAAGGTTAAATTTAGATATAGTCAACTATGCACAATGCGGCAAAAAATCGGGAATTCGTTAGTTCTCGTATAATGCGCTTTAGAAATATGAATGCGGGACATAAAATACGGCATGGTGAAATGAGAATATTTATAGTTCAAATAGAATATAATGATATATGTGCATATTTATCATAAAAGAAGTGATGGCTCAATTAGTTAGGTGGCTTGAATGTAAGCTGGTGGCCATGGGATCGACCCCTCCAACTAAAGTTCTGAAAAAAAATTAATTTAATTGGCGAATCTTAAAATAAAAATATGGATTATTCATATAGAATTTTTTCTGAAAAATTTAATTTAAATCGCGAATCTTAAAATAAAAACATGGATTATTCAGATAGAATTTAAAAACGTGAATTGGATCTTGGTTATTTGAGAAATGGTCGGGAATAATTCGTTCATCCCATTGAAGTTTTCGAATTTTTTTAAACTTATTTCGAGAATTTAAAAAAAAAACGTAGGACAGAATTTAAAAAATGCGAATTCGATCCGTGATTATTTGAGAAACGGTCAATTCACGAATAATTCGGTAATAATTCATCGAATTGCTAACTAGGTTCTAGAGTAATTTTTGATTCATTTGTATTTTTATTTTCACTTGTAGTAGTACTACTATCTACAACGTGAAGACCCGATCATGGGCGGAAACTAATGATATTCTTTCTCATTTGATGAGTATTAGGGAAGCTCAGAAAACGGTGTTATAATGTGAGTATATGCAGTTCAAAGATTTATGTTGTTTTTTTCTTTCTTTTTTTGGAGCGTAAGTTTTATGTTGGCAGGGGACAGGTGGACATGGTAAATTTGATTAGTTTTTTCTTTGTTTGTTTTAATACTTTGACAATATTTTATGCAACGCTTTTGAAAAGGAGGGGTACCAATACCAAGTACACCACCAACTTTTTCGTCTAGCAGCCTGTACGGACAAAACCTAAAACAATTGCAACTAGTTTATATTAAAGATCACTAAACAATATGTATATAGAGTTTTTCTCTTTCTCTTCCACAATCAATATGTCTAGGATAATGTAGCCGTGAACCTAATTGTGTAGAAGAGTTGTTGGATGATCTTACAAATCAATATATAAGATCAATCTAATTGTATCCAAATCAAGAGGATGCGAATTCTGCCAAGTATGAAACTTGTTATCTATCTTACAGGATACGAATTCAACAAGAACAAGTCCCATTGTTGATGACAATTAATAAGGACTTAAACTACTAACTTGTATTTTACAGTTATGATATGACATTGATAAAACCTTTTGTTTCAATCTCATTGCAGGTGTCAAATTTGCAACTCCTCATCTCATTTAGTCGTGTCATGCAATGTCCATGCCTGTATTCAAAGTGCGGAAAATGTGATGGGACACGTAGGGTTTGGGTAGCAAACACTGATACTAACAATGGAAGAAGGTTCTTAAGGTGCTTAAATTGACCTAAATGTGACGAGTTTCAATGGTTAGACAAAGTTGTTGCAAAATCACAAATAAGAGAAAAACAATACCAATGCAAACCTATTGATGGGTGTGATGAGTGTTTTATGAAGGGGGGAAAATCTGCTGAAATAACATATGAACCAGTGAAAATGATCCTTGATTCAGATATTTCAAACTCTTTCTTTATAGAAATATGTGACAGGTTCAAAGGTGCTGCAATTGTAGAAAAGGCAAAAAAGAAGAAGAAGAAGGAGATCATCTTAACCAACATGTATTTCATTCACATGATTTCAAGTTTCAAGTATAATTTCCAATGTCAAGTCGAATGTAATAGATGATCTAAGATTGAAATAAAAAGAGCCTTCATATATGATATGTAATCCCCAAAAAATAAAAAACTCCAAAAGCAGCGTAAAAACAGAATAACATAGCACAGTTTTCAAACCTCCATCTTAGTGGTTTGAAGACTTCGGACTGTGGTCTTTTAGGCTGTGTCATTCCATCAGGCACATATCCATACATATTATGGTAGTTACTAATAGTAGCAGACCTTGTAGCTGACATTGGTGGTGCAAACCTCCTTCCTCCCCTTCCTTGTCTTGTTGTTATTGTTGTTGTACCAAACAACAAATATTCAAAGCCTATGCCTCTGCCTGCTGGTGGTGGTGGTGGTGTAGAAACAACTATTCCTCTCCCCCATCCTGGTTGTTTATGTGTTGGTGGTGGTGCAACAACATCTCTACCCCTTCCTTGTGGTGGTGGTGGTTGTGCAGTAGCACATCTGTCTTATGGTGGTGTACCATTTTTCCTGGTTGGGCAAGTCCTCACATTGTGGCTTAAAGACCTACATTGGCGTTCCTTCTTGTTATATTCTTCTCCTTCAAGATTAGACCTAATTCTCTTGGTTTTTTTCCTACCTTCTTTGCCTTGAGCTTAGATTTATTCACTTCTATTTGATATTTTCGAATTGAATACAACCACATACAATATTTCAACAACTCAACTAACCGACAAAACAAAGTTTATTAAATTGGATGAGTTGGTAGAACTTACATCCTTCCAGTTATCTTTATGTAGATGGTGGATTTTCGACAAAGGCTAAATTCGTAAACTCATAATTATACGAAGCTCTGATTCAACAATCAGACGTGAGTATCGAGACACGGGTCTCTCATCGAATTATCAACGGGGAGTACCTTCTCTCAGAGTACATGTAGATATGTAGTCTCACGACTGGACAACGGCATATCTCATGAATACTGAATACTTTCATTGATTATTTCTGTATAACATCACGTGATGGACGGCTCCTATACAGCTTGCTCTGCTAGTATAGAGTGATAACATCTTCAGGAACAAACAACGAGTTTACCCTGACTATATAAAGGATATGACTTACCGACAAGCTCATATCGGGATAATTAATGCTCCTAGACAGCTTGCTCTGCTAGTATAGAGCCACAAAGTTAATTATTCCTAATTACAATTGCACTTATTCCATGGTCGAATCCACGACTGGTCCCATGGAATGGCAATAACAATTTTTCTGATTCTATGATAGAATCCACGACTTGATCTCATAGAATAGCAATAACTATGTTATCTCATTACTCCGATTTCATGATCGAATCCACAACTGGTCTCATAAATGGTAATAGATAAATCTTAATTACTCTGATTCTATGGTCGAATCTACGATCCCATGGAATGGTAATGCTCACTTTAT
The DNA here is from genome assembly GCF_003573695.1 of Papaver somniferum. Classification (NCBI taxonomy): domain Eukaryota; kingdom Viridiplantae; phylum Streptophyta; class Magnoliopsida; order Ranunculales; family Papaveraceae; genus Papaver; species Papaver somniferum. Next base: position 119,872,052 of record NC_039362.1, read on the forward strand.
TATCCTGAATTCGTAGTCGAATCCTCAGCTGATCCTATGAATTAATAATAAACATCTTATTACTCAGTTTTGTGAATTATTCTCCACCGAATTCCACAATTAGTAATAAATAATCAACAACCGGGAGTCTGAGCTACCTCTAAGAAAGCCCGGATTCAAATGGTGAAGGTGTATCCAACAACGATACACTAACAGTCATCGCACGAACGAGTATTTCAAAAATACAACGAAACGATGAACCTATGCAAAATAGAGAAGTAAATAATAAATAATTAAAAATATTGACCAGGGTGCTGGGAGCACGGACACACGACCAACCGACCGTGTCGTGGTCAATCCCACGCCAGTTTTATATTTTTAATGCATTTTTATTATTTTTCATGATTTGATGAAAATTCTCTCATTTTATCAAATTTCCTTCGTCTCGAGGAAACTCCTCGGTTTCATGGTACTTCCATAAATCCATAAAAAATAATATAAAATTAAGGAAAGGAGTGTGGGGCGTGACCATTGGCCAACCGGCCATGCCTTGGTCCCAACCGGCCCCACACCCCACGGTTCCTTATTATTTATTATTATTATTATTATTATTTCTCTAATTTCATGAAAAAACTCCTTGATTTCATGGTATTTTGCACAAATCATCAAATAATAATAAAAAAAAAAATTATGAAAACTTGTGGGACCGGGCCTTGGCCGGCCGGCCATGCCCTAGCCGGTCCCACACGCCCCTTTGTTTTATTATTTTTATTATTAGTTTTCCTTGAATTCATCAAATTCCTTGATTTCATGGATTTCTCTCAAATTAGGAAAAATTCCCTCAAATCATCAAAATACTAAAATATTAAAAAATTAGGGAAACTCGTGGGACCGGGCCCTAGCCGGCCATGCCTTCCACGGTCCCACACGCCCTTGTTTTATTATTTTAATTTTTTGCTTCCTTGAACTCATGAAAACTCCTTCAATTCATGGAAACTCCCTAAATTCATCAAATTTCTCAAAATTCATGAATTTTTCATAAAATCATCAAAATATTATAAAATTAAGGAAAAGGCACCACGGGACCGTGGTCACGACCGGCCGACCATGCCTTGACCACGGCGGTCCCACGCCTCCTCATTCCTTATTTTATAATTATTTTTCATCATCTCATGGTGTTTTCCTCAGTTTCGTCGAAACCCTAATTTTGGCATATTTTCTCGAATGGATGCTCAATTGCACGCCAAAAATATCAAAATTCTCAGGACTGAGACGCGGACGCCTTGGGGACACGAGCACGCTATCTTGACCGACCAAGATTGGCTCTTTGGCTCACGGAAGCCGGTCCCATCAATTTTCACAGTTTTGACCTAATTTGCACAATTGCTCGTATTAGGTCCAAAACTCTCCCAAACACTTTGGATTTTCATGAAGTGATCGTCAGGCGGTCACGGGACAACCCAGGGCCGGTTTCATGACTCCATGGTCGGTCCCTCGCCTCGTCATAATTAATTAGGTTTTCTCACCTAAGGCTCAGACGAGCATTTTGAATAAATGATTAACCAGCATTTAATCATTCTTCACCAACAAATCGTCAACTCTTCAGGAGTTCTTCGTATTTGCTCACGTGAGCATATGGACACTACATGGTTGATCCACGGTCCCATGTAGTCGCTCCCTCCTTCGTCCCATGGTTGAAATTCTGACGAACCATGAATTGATCATCAATTGATCAAATTAGGGTTTCTGAATCCAAGGATCATCATTCCAGATTCCAACCTTAATAATTTTACGACGACCTCATGGTCATTAATTTTATTAATTATGCTCGGTTCAACGACCAGTATTCTAATTAATTTTTGGTACGCTGCCAATAATCCATCAGATGAGCAACACATGCTCAGACGATCAAATATTCAACAATTCATCACATGAGCAACACTTGCTCAGATGAAATTTTGCTCAAACCAAGGAATATTGGTTCAACAATCAATATTCAACGATCCATCGAATGAGCAATACTTGCTCACTTCATCGTAAGAACTATACCTCTGTCTCATGACATGTTCAATTCATGAGTTTCAGAACATCATGTTCAACTCAACGACTACATGGACTCATCGTCCCATCAAACCACGAAGTCATCAATTGACTAACAAACCACGAGACGTCAATCGTGTCACTTGGGGGGATATCACTTAGGGTTTTGGTCTGGCGGTCTACGGCACGTGTGTTCAAACACACGATGGAATGTGAGCAAGTCGTGCAATCAGTTGAAGGAATTCACGAGGTAGTGGGTGGAAAATCGACCAAGTCTCCACACGTTGAGCAACTGGTTTCAAACACGATCTCCACTTCCCCACTCCTTGATTCCATCAACTGTCACACTTCATGGAATCATGGTGTCTACAATTCCAGCAATATAAATAAGTCTCTGAATCATGATTGAATCATCATCAGTATCATCAATCTCACGTCTCATCGACAACACGAGATCATCAACTCATCAATTGAGCAACTACTCTCAATTGAGCAATTTCAATCACTCAGAGCTTATCGTATTCAGAATTCACACACCCACAATCTTTGATTACCATTGATTCCACACATTTCTCAGCTTCCCTCCTACAGATCAACCCATCCTCTCTTGTGACCGAATTTACTCTGGAACGGTCATTGTCTTGATTTAGGCCGGAGTACTACAGATTGATCTCTCGAATCTAAAGCACCCCCTTTGCAGCGGTGCATCTGTGTGAGGTTTAACATTTCGCTCGGTTCGAGGAGTCTCCTCCGTACGGTCGTCTCCTCAATTCCTTAAAAACCAGCAAATCGTTTTTCCCCATCTACAGATTGGCGACCACAGTGGGAGATCATTCTCTCGGTTGCAATCTCACAATTTCACAAGATGGTTGATCTCAGGTCAGGTTCAGTTACGAATCCTAACACAAACCGTGCTAGCACTAGCAACAACAACAATCAGAATATCCCGGAGACAATTCCGACCTCCAACACTGATGGTGGTGACATACTCCTCCTCACGCCGAAGGTCATCCACTGTCCGGACGACACCCTGAAGAAGTCAGAGGAGATCCACCGCCTACCATTGCTGATCTTATCAAAGCGCAGGAGACTCTTGCAAAGAACCAGACTGACATGGCTGCTACACAGAAGGAGCTGTGTAATTATCTCAAAACTCTTACTGACAAGATGTCAGAGAAGACTCAAGAGAAGGGAAAGGAGAAGGAGAAATCCTCAGACGACGGTCCTGAAGTAATTCCAATCCATACAGTAGAAGACGACGAAGTCCACAAAACTGCTGCAGACAACTCATCAGCGAAGGGATCATCGAATTTCATCACTCGCGAGGATCTGGAGCACCTTTGGAGAACCATGGAAAAGCAAACATCGCATGACCATCGTCATCAACCTCCTTATCCTGCCGCTACGCAGAGGATTCCACTCCCCAAAGGTTACGTTTCTCCAACTTCACCTATGATGGAACTGGCAATGCTCGGGAACATGTCTCTCGTTTTCTCGAAGCCTTGGGAGAACATGAACATAATCATGTCGTCCGTCTCAAGGAATTCTCAAAATCTCTGAAAGGCAGCATACACCTGGTAAACACATCACACCAGGGACATCAACAATTGGGGAGAAATGGTTAACGCATTTACAGGAAATACTTCTTCGTGTCAGAACAAGTCACCCTCTCCGACCTTGGAAGAATGTTTCAGAGGGTCAGTGAAAATCCCAATGATTATGTGAAAAGGTTCAGAGTCCAAGCCCTGGATTGTCATGACCCAAACGTCACGGAGCAACAACTGGTGGACTTGTGCATCAATGGCATGCTCCCGGTCTACAGGGCCTTGCTAGAAAACCTTCGATTCCAGACTTTCTCAGAGCTTCACGAAGCTGCGAAGAGGTCGGCAACCACTGCACCCGCTCTTTTGGAAAGAGCAAAGTCTACAAAGACTGAAGATTCAAAAGACACTCGAGGAAGCAGGCGTTGATCAACAAGCAGTATAACCTGCAACCTTCAACAAATTGTCGGGAAGGGAGTAAGCGAAAAGCAGAACCACAACACAAGCAGACTTCCTCCACCCCTTCAAAGACACACAGAAGGAGAATTCGAAAATCCCTCCTCAGCATACGGAAGATCCAGAAGCACCTGATTTTCCCTGTTCAATGGAAGAAGTTAATGAACTACTCGATGCCTGGATTCAAGACGGCGCAATCAAATTGCCTTATGTCAAGAAGGAACCAACTGAAGAGGCCATGGAAAATCCTCGGTATTGTCGCTTCCATAGATACGTCAGCCATCCCACGAGTGATTGCAAAATTTTGAAGCGCATATTCAAAGAAAAGGTCGAATCAGGAGAGATCAACCTGGGGACTAAGGGGGTGCACAAAAAGCCCCTCCCAGTCAGAACTTTTACCATCTCTGAACCTCACGTCAAGGAAACGGTCCAATATCTGATCGATCATGTCTGCGAGTTGTTGTATCTTTCGAAAGCTCAAAGGAAAGACATGTTTGCTGCACTGAACCACATCGTGTCCGGAAGACGTCCGCTGATCCAAGAGACCACCACCGTACCTTCAGCCACCGACACAGAAATGTATGATTGGGGACTGCTCACCACAGTGCACATTAAAGGAAATGAATTCAAGAGGGCGTTCGTCGATATTGGGACCGCCGTCAACATCATCCCTTTGAAAACTCTCAGAGATGCTGGTATTACTCGACGGGAAGCCACCCACGCTCCCATAGCAATCAGGGACCACGAAGGAATCTCCAGAAACGCATACGGCTTCATCACTCTCAAAGTTACGGAAAGATTGATCTGCACTGAGGCCAAGTTTTTCATAATCCGGGAAGACCCTGGATACAACATGGTCCTTGGGAGAACTTGGATCCATGCAGAAAGGACAACGATGCCTTCAACACATCCTGTCATCGACAAGGATTCCGAGTCGGAAGACGAAGCAGAGGACGCACCACCGTTTGAGCATCTGGAAGAAGTAACAGCTCTGATGGGGCTTACGCAAGAACTTGGAGAAATTCCGCACACCTTTGTCAGAAGGTTTCATGCTCAGACAAGTCTTATTCCTCCTCTTGCTCCAATATTACCAATGTTCAAATATGCTACTATGGTCCAGGGACTTCTCCCCATGAATAATTTAGCAGTCATCAAAAGCTACGAGTGGGTAACTTCACCTCAGCAATATTACACTCAATGGTTGGGTTCAGAACTTCTTCAAATCGGTCACTCCATCGAGAGGTTTATTGCTGAAGACTTGGCTAAGCATGATCAACACTATGCTGGATACTCTCTTCCGCGCGAGTGTCCATACGGGCCACAATCGTGGAATTCCGAATCAGCGGAAGATATTCAAGGCACGATCGACCAAGCCCAACAAGTTTCATGAAGGAGACCTGGTTCTCAAAGCAGTTCAACGCGGTCTTCATTCTACAAGGAACTCCAATTGGGAAGGACCATTCATAGTCGATGAGTCCGTGGCCGGAGGATACTACAAATTGACCAACACAGATGGCAGAACCCTACCAGTAATTCACGAAAATTGGCTCAAGGAGTTTATCTGAAATTATTGGACATTTAAGGTATTGGGCGTTTGAAGCACTCATGGCATTGGGATTTAACATTTAGGATTTTCTTTCATTTGTATTTCAATTCCTCCAAAACATTTGCAATACTTGCAATCAATATTTGAATTCAGCAATTTATCAAAATTCAGTTCATATTTCGTAAAGGAAAATCTCTATCAAATCTATAAGAAAATCCTCAACCATCAGTCAATCCAAAACCATCTAAATATCAAAACCCAAGTATAAACCTCACGTCTCTCAGAAGTTCAGAAGTTCAGCAAGAAAAGGCTTTCGCTCATCAGCATCCTTCAAGATTTGCAAAGCCGCCCTCTCCTTGTTCAACTCATCGGTCAGCTTGGAAATCTTGTCCTCCTTATCCTTCACAGCATCATTGGGAAAGGGTATGTTCTTTTCACATGAATCCTTGATAACGTTTATTTTCTTACAAAGTCATTTCACGTTGAGGCCAAGTTTTTCTGAATTCTCCAAGTTAAACTCCCAATCAAAGAGTATATCTGGAGTCACGGTATTCCTGGGTCTCGTATGCATATCACTCACGACACGCAAGATAACGCCTACTTGCATGGTTAAATCATAAGCACGCCCAGGGTTTCTGTCAACGATCATGTATCCAAACTTCTTCCATGTCGTCTCGTACAAGCGTGCATATCCAATGGGAATGCTGAATCCACCGACCAGTTCATGATACGGGAGTGAAGTGTTAAAGGGAGGATCGAAAGCAACCCCTGCAGTTGGATATTCATACACTATTATACGGTTCTCAGTCACTGGAGCAGCTTCCACGACCAAAGCAACAGTTCATTCGGTATTATCCGCTGCTATCTCGGTTTCTTCTAATCACTGAGGCAACAACCATCTGGTTTTCCATAACATCAGCAGCGACCTTCTCATGGCCTCGAAGTGCAGGGATGGCCGTCTCTTCATCAATAACTTTGGAAGGGTTAGAGTTATCATCATTGGCTCAAGTATCCTCAACTTCGGTATTTAGCACCTAATACGAAGATTACATGAGGTTAGAGTCACGAAGCCAAAGGAGATTATGAAACACAGTATACCCGCAAGGAAATATCATCAAATTTCATCATACTACATTCAAGGCACGAGCAAATAACATGAAAGTCATGAAAACACGTTTTACGATGAGTCCGTCTGAAGAAACTGAACTCTTCCCTGTACTAAGAGACGTACTGGGAGCAATCTACAATGAATATGAGGATGGGTCATATGTCATTCTCTTCGTATGGATGTCCTCTATGACATGTAAAAATTTCATGACAATCCAATGAACGAGCGGGTAGATGTGGCCAAAATATCAAGTGATGCGCAATCTGAAAAAGTTCTGGAAGTCTCCTGAAAGTTTACTATTTCGCCTTTTTCAAGCTCTGAACGTGCTCAAAACTTAAAAAGATTCTTTCAAAAAGCTTTGAAATTTTCCGGGCTTGAATTTTCACATGCAGATCATCAAAATCCGACTCCCGACGAAGATTCTACAGCGTTTTTACTAAAAAGCTGGGTTCTGAATTTTCTGACGACGAAGTTCGACTAAGTTTTCATATATTCACATGGGTTCTCATTCATTCATTCACAAATCAGCACTTTTATACTTCTACGAAGAATATACAGGATATATACTTACTTGAGGAGTCTCCAAAGTGTCCAAGGGGTTGGAATTTTCCACATCAACGACAAGAGGAACATCACTTCCATCCGGCTCCGAATCTTGGGAATTACCTCCATTCCCCTTCCCAGAGGATGATTGAGTTCCAGAATTCTCCATCTCCATGATGACATCCTCCTGTACACGTCCTTTACAATCAATATTTTCATCCATGAAGCACCACATTTGAACATGTGAAGAAATACTTATAGTTTCTTCGTCACTCAAATCAGCGATTGCTTGTTCAGTAGCAGAAAATTGAAGACCTTCTGAGACTCGATGGAGTAAAATTCTATAACAAAATTAACAACATTGGCTTCATGATTCTAATGTTAATATCAATGAAAGTCACGGTGAGAAATATTGGGAACTCACCAAAGCGCCAACTGGGGACTTTACGGTATTGGGTAACAACTTATAACCTTTATTCCTGCCTTCTCCGCCATAAATAACCGCCTCAGTCTCTGAGAAATCTACACCGATTCTAGGTCGTATATTACGACCGTCCTGTGGTGAAATCCAGTAATATAATCAGAATACAGTTCTTATAATTTCGTGAAGATTATATGAAGAAACATACCTGAGAGCATCCTGGAGACGACTTTCGTTTATCACCAGAAAGATACTTCAATCTTGGTCGACTGGAAATCATCTCAGCCGAAGGAAGATCCTTGAATGGAGGTCTGGGAAATCTCACAAAGCCACACAAACGCCCAAGTTGCTGATCCCAGAATTCTACATAACCTGAGGTTACATAGGCGAGTCTATCAGAACCAGGAAACCAGTAGCTACTCCCATCCACGTGAGTATGATCCAAATGAGTCCTGAGTTGCTCAACTGATGGCTTCCTTCTACGTATGGTTGGAACACACTGATCCATACCCATTTGTCGAGCTGCTCTATCAATGTTATACTCCTCCACTGAAAGCTCTCCAAACATGACTGATAGCAAATGACCAGGGGTGCAACTCAACATGAAAGATCTTTCACCATCACTCAGATGCGCACCGGACGTCAAACTCGTGCTTTATCCAGTATTGAAAGTCATCGGCTGAGAAACATAATCAGGGACTGACACCCACGGGCGGAAATTGAACTCAGATTCTTCATCTAACACATCAACAAAGCGTATTTTAGAACGAGGCTGCTTTGTGGACCAACGCATGATCCTAGCAATATCTTTCTCAGAGAAAGTATGGCGCGCATTAGTATTCGGTCCTTGCAGAACATTACGTGGAGTAAGTGCATAATTCTTAAAATGCTCCCACATCAAAGCTTGAAGAAACATCGTGTTGGCATAACACTCAATCTTCATAGAGCCGTTCGACACACTGGAGTCTATAATCAAGGAGTCCAGGTTGTAATACAAGGAGCCTAAGAATAAACTACCTATCGGAAGTTGCTCACCTTGAGCCATCTTAATAGCAAAGGGAATCACAAAACGCTTCAACAAGTTTCCACTGTCTTCAAAAACGTCTCTGGACAACCATAAACATAAGAAAGCAGCAATGGGTGACATATCGTCGATGGGTTTATGAGAAACCTCGTCTTTGGGCCACCAGTGTGTCAACCAGGAAGCATAACATCCTTTACTACCAGCCTTATTCGCTTTCTCCATTGCAGCTGTCAAGACATGAGAAACGGCGGTCTCCTCATCTGAAAGGTCCCCAGGAAGATTGCCCGTGATTGGGAGATGCATCAGAGCCGCTACGTCTTCTAAGGTAATGGTAAACTCTCCCCATCTACATATGAAAGTGTGAGTGGGAATGCACCAACGAGCAAACAGAGCCACAATACCACTTGCGTCATGATAAATGAACAACTCTCCAGAAGCTTGAATAGCTCTCGTCACCTGCGCCTGGTCAAGCATAGTCCTCACATGAGGAAAACCCAACATATGCCTCGCCCAGCCGGCAAATTTCTTCAAAGGTCGTCGAGAAAGCTTAAACTCTATGATTGATGAGGTGAAGATCCCTCGTTCAAGACAAAATCGAATCACTGTCTTAGGAGTCACCAATTTCTTCTGAGTAACAGTTCTGGGATTTATCAAAAGACGATACACTGGGGATTACAAATGTTGCTCAGCTCCTGGAATATCTTTTTCAAAGAATGCATCATCTATGTTCGGGACATTATTAATCCCAGGGATTTCGTCTTCGTCTCCCCCAACGGAAGTTTCATCCATGCATGTCTCATCTCTGGAGATACCATCATCAACGCACATCTCTTCCCTCGAGGCGTCGTCAGCTTGGGAATTGGTCATCTTTGCTGAGTAGCTGTAAAGGTTCACACTACATTCTACTTCAGTATGCCGTCCATACACGAATCAAGGAAATACGGTAAAAAATGGTAACTCTTAACTCTTACCTTTTATACTTCCACTAACAATAGTGATAGTAACGGTAGAGTTAACGCCTCAAAATTGTTCGTCTCTTCGAAAACTGCAAAAAACGAACGAAACTTTATTAATTTCGAAACTGAATTTTCATAAAATCACGGACACAATTTTCATAATGTGAACATTCACACAACTGACCTATGAGGTTTACAATAATAAAATATTTCATCATAAATATATTGTCTATCTTCGAAGGTTCCTCAAAACCCACGTTTCTGATTTTTCAAAAAAGCGGCAATTAATGCAACATTGCTTACATAAATTCTCAAGAATTTTATCTAATCCATGCAAATAAAATATACCATCATATTTTACACAATATATGTCACGGCTGCATATATATATATAAAAAAAATTCCTTCGTATCGTCATTATTTGTCTTTAAAACGAAGGTTTATTTCAAAAAATATTGTGAAAGTTCACATCTCATACATATGATAAAGTTTTGTATTTACATGAAAGCTCATAAGCAAAATTTTATCACTGGACACAAATTCATCATACATATTTTCCTTCGTGTCATCGTTATTTGTCTTTAAAACGAAGGATTATTTCGATTTCATGAAAATTCACTTCTTTTATGATAGAACCTTGGTACACATGAAAGCTCATAAACTAAGTTTTATCACTGAACCTAGGTTCATATACTAAAAAAAAATCTCTCCTAAATCAGGGATTATAGTTAGTTTACAAAACTAACGATCAAACGAACATACGTTTACACTAGGATTTTTCATAAAACTCACACCAATTGTATACACATTTATATGATCTCAACATGATCACTTCATGAAATTCATGTAAACAACAGCAAAAAAAAAAAAAAAAAAAAATTCGCTCACCTGGTCGGCGCCGGCCGGAAACTGGCGGCGACGGTCGGCGGCGATCGGAGCTCCGGCAAAAACTCCTAATGCTCGAACGTGGTGAAGATGAAGGCGTGATGGAGCTCTGGCCATGAAATAAAAAAAAGAAGAAGAAAGGATTAATCCCTTTTATATCAATTTTATTTCCAAAACCTAATTTTCTAAGGATTTCCTTATTGGGCCCGACCCGCGAATCCTAACCAACCACGGACTCGTCGTCCAAACCAGCGGTTCAACGCCAATTTATGCTCATCAAACGACGCTCCAATCATGACATTGAAGACTTCATTAAATCGTTGTTTGCTCATGCTCTCTAAATCCGGTAACGTCTCAACTTACGACTAAGTTCAATTACTGGTATTATTATTTATGGCTGGAAAATCACCATTTAATGCTGACTGAGGAACACATCTTTCCTCAGTAAGCAGGGGACTTAATGTAGATGGTGGATTTTCGACAAAGGCTAAATTCGTAAACTCATAATTATACGAAGCTCTGATTCAGCAATCAGACGTCAGTATCGAGACACGGGTCTCTCATCGAATTCTCAACGGGGAGTACCTTCTCTCAGAGTACATGTAGATATGTAGTCTCACGACTGGACAACGACATATCTCATGAGTACTGAATACTTTCAGTGATATTTCTGTATAGCATCACGTGATGGACGGCTCCTAGACAACTTGCTCTGCTAGTATAGAGTGATAACGTCTTCAGGAACAAACAACGAGTTTACCCTGACTATATAAAGGATATGACTTACCGACAAGATCATATCGGGATAATTAATGCTCCTAGACAGCTTGCTCTGCTAGTATAGAGCCACAAAATTATTTATTCCTAATTACAATTGCTCTTATTCCATGGTCGAATCCACGACTGATCCCATGGAATGGCAATAACAATTGTTCTGATTCTACGATCAAATCCACGACTTGATCTCATAGAATAACAATAACTATGTTATCTCATTACTCCGATTTCATGATCGAATCCACAACTGGTCTCATAAATGGTAATAGATAAATCTTAATTACTACGATTCTATGGTCGAATCTACGATCCCATGGAATGGTAATGCTCACTTTATTATCCTGAATTCGTAGTCGAATCCTCAGCTGATCCTATGAATTAATAATAAACATCTTATTACTCAGTTTTGTGAATTGTTCTCCACTGAATTCCACAATTAGTAATAAATAATCAACAACCGGGCGTCTGATCTACCTCTAAGTAAGCCCCGATTCAAATGGTGAAGGTGTATCCAAGGACGATACACTAACAGTCACCGCACGAACGAGTATTTCAAAAATACAACGAAACGATGAACCTATGCAAAATAGAGAAGTAAATAATAAATAATTAAAAATATTGACCAGGGTGCTGGGAGCACGGATACACGACCAACCGACCGTGTCGTGGCCAATCCCACGCCAGTTTTATATTTTTAATGCATTTTTATTATTTTTCATGATTTGATGAAAATTCTCTCATTTTATCAAATTTCCTTCGTCTCGAGGAAACTCCTCGGTTTCATGGTACTTCTATAAATCCATAAAAAATAATATAAAATTAAGAAAAGGAGTGTGGGGCGTGACCATTGGCCAACTGGCCATGCCTCGGTCCCAACCGGCCCCACACCCCACGGTTCCTTATTATTTTATTATTATTATTATTATTTCTCTAATTTCATGAAAAAACTCCTTGATTTCATGGTATTTTTGCACAAATCATCAAATAATAATAAAATAAAATAAATTATGAAAACTTGTGGGACCGGGCCTTGGCCGTCCGGCCATGCCCTAGCCGGTCCCACATTCCCCTTTGTTTTATTATTTTATTATTATTAGTTTTCCTTGAATTCATTAAATTCCTTGATTTCATGGTATTTCTCTCAAATTAGGAAAAATTCCCTCAAATCATCAAAATACCTAAAAATATTAAAAAATTAGGGAAACTCGTGGGACCGGGCCCTAGCCGGCCGGACATGCCTTCCACGGTCCCACACGCCCTTGTTTTTATTATTTTAATATTTTTTGCTTCCTTGAACTCATGAAAACTCCTTCAATTCATGGAAACTCCCTAAATTCATCAAATTTCTCAAAATTCATGAATTTTTCATAAAATCATCAAAATATTATAAAATTAAGGAAAAGGGACCACGGGACCGCGGTCACGACCGGCCCACCATGCCTTGACCACGGCGGTCCCATGCCTCCTCATTCCTTTTTTTATAATTATTTTTCATCATCTCATGGTGTTTTCCTCAGTTTCGTCGAAACCCTAATTTTGGCATATTTTCTCGAATGGATGCTCAATTGCACGCCAGAAAATATCAAAACTCAGGACTGAGACGCGGACGCCTTGGGGACACGAGCACGCTATCTTGACCGACCAAGATTGGCTCTTTGGCTCACGGAAGCCGGTCCCATCAATTTTCACAGTTTTGACCTAATTTGCACAATTACTCGTATTAAATCCAAAACTCTCCCAAACACTTTGGATTTTCATGAAGTGATCGTCAGGCGGTCACGGGACAACCCAGGGCCGGTTTCATGACTCCATGGTCGGTCCCTCTCCTTGTCATAATTAGTTAGGTTTTCTCACCTAAGGCTCAAACGAGCATTTTGAATAAATGATTAAGCCAGCATTTAATCATTCTTCCACCAACAAATCGTAAACTCTTCAGGAGTTCTTCGTATTTGCTCACGTGAGCATATGGACACTACATGGTTGATCCACGGTCCCATGTAGTCGCTCCCTCCTTCGTCCAATGGTTAAACTTCTGACGAACCATGAATTGATCATCAATTGATCAAATTAGGGTTTCTGAATCCAAGGATCATCATTCCAGATTCTAACCTTAACAATTTTACGACGACCTCATGGTCATTAATCTTATTAATTATGCTCGGTTCAACAACCAGTACTTTAATTAATATTGGTACGCTGCAAATAATCCATCAGATGAGCAACACATGCTCAGACGATCAAATATTCAACAATTCATCACATGAGAAGCATTTGCTCAGATGAGGAATATTTGCTCAAACCAAGGAATATTGGTTCAAAAATCGATATTTAACGATCCATCGAATGAGCAATACTTGCTCACTTCATCGTAAGAACTATTCCCCTGTCTCATGACATGTTCAATTCATGAGTTTCAGAACATCATGTTCAACTCAACGACTACATGGACTCATCGTTCCATCAAACCACGAAGTCATCAATTGACTAACAAACCACGAGACGTCAATCGTGTCACTTGGGGGGATATCACTTAGGGTTTTGGTCTGGCGGTCTACGACACGTGTGTTCAAACACACGATGGAATATGAGCAAGTCGTGCAATCAGTTGAAGGAAGTCACGAGGTAGTGGGTGAAAAATCGACCAAGTCTCCACACGTTGAGCAACTGGTTTCAAAACGATCTCCACTTCCCCACTCCTTGATTCCATCAACTGTCACACTTCATGGAATCATGGTGTCTACAGTTCCAGCAATATAAATAAGTCTCTGAATCATGATTGAATAGGCATCATCAGTATCATCAATCACGTCTCATCGACAACACGAGATCATCAATTCATCAATTGAGCAACTACTCTCAATTGAGCAATTTCAATCACTCAGAGATTATCGTATTCGGAATTCACACACCCACAATCTTTGATTACCATTGATTCCACGCATTTGTCAGCTTCCGTCCTACAGATCAACCCATCCTCTCTTGTGACCGAATTTACTCTGGAATGGTCATTGTCTTAATTTAGGCCAGAGTACTACAGATTGATCTCTCGAATCTAAAGCACCCCCTTTGCAGCGGTGCATCTGTGTGAGGTTTAATATTTCGCTCGGTTCGAGGAGTCTCCTCCGTACGGTCGTCTCCTCAATTCCTTAAAAACCAGCAAATCGTTTTTCCCCATCTACACTTTACTATCTCATGGATTCAATTGTCCTGAATAAGATTTTTTACAGTATGAAACTTTGTGATAATCATGCACCGAGCTTCCAGGAACAAAAGGAAATGCATTAAAGATGACAATAAAATTCGAAACAAGTACATTACTATAACATTCAAAATAAGTACATTAAAAAAAAGAATACTAGTTACCTATTGATATACATGTGTAGATGGCAAGTAACAACAACAACATGCACACATGGAAGTCCAGTTATTTACCATACGCAACAAGTACAAGTTTTCTCTGTCACGTTTACATCCCACCTAGCTGCACAAACCAACAGAATTCATTCGCACCAAACAAATTGTATCTTCTGTTCTTACCAACTATATTCTTGATAATCTCATCTGCTTTATGACCAAAATTAACCCTTCAGCTTCTCATTCCTGGTAATCATCTTTTTATCAAGCATCAAACCCATCATCTTCAAGCTAAACCCTTCAAAAACCCATGTAATAGTTTAGACCTTACATCCAATAAACAACTGTTGGAACTTTCAGAAAAGTTGTTGATTACATGTTCATATTCTGAAGCATGATCATTGCATATCTAGCCCAAAAGTGTGTTGAAACATCTTCAAACCACTGATGTGCCTTTTTGTTATATGATTCCATATACTTATGGTGATTATTATTCGTATATGACTTCGATGCTAGTGTTTTTATACGAGTTCCCCTGTGTTTCATCTTAAAATTCTCAAACATATATCTAAAACAAAATATGGACCTATTAGTAGGAAATACTTCTCGAAGTGCTGGAACTAACCCATTTTGTCTATCACTAACGAATGTCAATTGAGATGGATGCTCTAATAGCCTTTCTTATATAAGGTTTCAAAACAGTAGCCAGTTTTTTTTTCAGTATCACATATAAAAATAACAAGAGGATACATAACATTGTTTCCATCAAGTATCACGGCAGAAAGCAACACTCTACCATATTCCCCTTAAGAAAACTACCATCTAGACCTACAAATGGCGTGCATCCATTTTTAAACCCCTCAAATAAGCATTGAATGCAAGACAACAATAACTGAAATCTTTATCGGTATCTGTTTTAACAATACCTATGGAGCCACTGTTCTTCTTTGTTATTTGATCCATAGCTTCAGGAGACCACTTGTAACCATCTTTATAAGAACCATACAACTTAGTTAAGCCTTTGGATTTACCTTTGCAACAAACCCAATGACTTAGTATAACACCAAACCTGACCTGCAATCTACTCTTGATCTTGCTACGCCGTGGTGAATATGGATATATCTTCTTTGTATCTGGCTCAATAACAATAGCAACCTATGTAGAGTTTGACATTTTATTCAGACATTTTCCAGTTCTGTTGACACAACTGTGCTCAGTAACATACTTGGTAATCTTAATAGTATGCCCATCCCTTTTTATGTATCAAAACAAAACAAAACAAACCATAATATAATGTAATTAGTCAGAGCCAAATCCTAGTTAGCAATTTGAGATATGGCATACGTACGGAACGACAAATGTACGAGTATTATTCGGATTTGTAAAAATCAAATTCGGTCAAGAATCCGGTCAACGACTCGTGGTACGGCAGTAATTCGGAACGACACGTACGCTTATAATCTGTTTTCGAGATATGAGTTCGGTATACAAAATTCGGCTGACATATATAATAATTAATAAGTATTTATAACCAGAAAGGACTAATTTACATATGCATATATGGTTTATATGGTGAGAAATATATTTTACTATGAAATAAAATGCATTATAAACAAAATATATAGTCCATAAGGTGAGAAATATCATTTAATATGAAGTATCATCATTATAGTCGAAATACATTAAACATTTAACCAAAACCAATGCTTGGAACAGTGGTTTGGTGTTCAGTCTGGTGAGCCCGGAGACCTGGGTTTGATTCCATACGTTCTCAACCTTTTTTGTAAAGGAAAAAATAATGGATGCGGACGAGTCAAACTCGGACCTAGTCAAACCTCTTTAAATTCTGAACGAGACAGATGAACGAACTATCCGGATCCACGAATAATTCGCGGATTATTCGGCAACCTCATATTACACGCGTATTAGGTTCAGAGTTAGGGGCGGACGCGTATAATTCGCGAAACACATCGATTCAGAATAGTTCACGAATAATACTCGAATTATTTACCGAATTGCTAACTAGGAGCCAAATATCTCATAAAATCCTAGTAAAATATAAGATAAGACAAGTGGTTGAAATGTCCTTTAGTCTTTAGCAAATTAAATGGAAATTTGGGCCTCTACACATGCACCTTGATTTGGTTGGGTCATCTTTGGTATTTACCAGTTCAAAGCCATTGGCAATGCAAAACCTAATTACAAATAATTTGTACTGAGATATTGTTGGCCATGCCATACCAACTTCAATTTCATATGTATCACAAGTCCATTCACTGACTTGCTCACTTTCTACATCTGTTTACATGTTATCATATTTGTTGTGATCAGTTTTATATTCTTGATACCTCTCAATGTCTTCTCGTTCCTCATCCAAATATGTATCAGGTTCTTCTTCACAAACTGCTTCATCCTCAGAGCATGATGAATTGCCACCATGATAGTCATCCTCTATTGGAAAATCATGTGTGTTATCCTTATCCAAGTTTGTACTCTCGGGTAGTACATGAAGTTCTTCTTCAACTAAAAGATCTTCAAGTGTGTCATGGTCTTCATGTAACTGAACATAATGCTCTTTAACTTGCCTCCTGTTCTTGGGTGCAGGTGAAGGATTATTTGATGCAAGAGTCCTTGTAGGTGTTGACATCTTTTTGGTAGGTGTAGTCTGTGTCACGAAAGATTCATGAGTTAAGAATTGTTGGGCCTAGGCCTTAGTCTGTTAGTTTTCTGTTGGGATTTATTTCAGTTCCTTAGGGTATTTTCTTAGATTCCCTTTTTGTGTTTGATGAGCTAGGAACTGTCTGATCTCTTTTTGTGGATAGGTCCTTTAAGAACCAAGCATTGTTTCTCCTAAGCGCAATCAATGAAAATTATCTAGCTTATCTTCTTCTCTGCTATTCGAAATCTTCTTCTGTGAGTCGTCTCTGAGCTAACTTGTAACGTAGATCGTTACAATTGGTATCAGAGCACTCGATTCGAGTGCCTGTGAGTGAAAATGGTTAATCAAAAGGACTTTGATGACCTCTATAAAAAGTTCAACACACTGATGAAGAGTCATGAAGAGATTCATAAGAAGTATGATGAAACTCAGGGCAATATCAGTAAATCCATGCACAGTGAAGTTGAAGCGATGGAGGAAAGGATTGTTAACAAGCTCAAGAACGACGACGAAATACTGAACACTCCACCAGTACCTCCAAACCATGATAGATCTGCAGGAGGAAGTAATGATGGAGGTAATTGTCTAATCTCGCCTCATTTTTCTAATCCACAGAAACCCAAGGTAAAATTTGCTAAATTCGACGGTATAAACCCTAGATCTTGGATTAGAAAGTGTATAAAGTTTTTTCAGTTACACATGATGGATGAGGAGCAGAAGGTCGTGTTAGCTTCCTTGTATTTAGAAGGTAAATTAAAGCTGGCAGTTGGTTCCAAGACTATCAAGAAGGTAAGGATATCATCGTATGGGAAGAATTTGCTTCTGATATAAACTTTAGATTCCAAGAATTGGGTCATGATGACATAGTTGGGGAGTTCAATAAGTTAAGTCAAGAAGGGATGGTGCCAGAATATCAGGAACTATTTGAAGAACTGAAGGCCTTTATGCTTGCTAAAAACAAACACTTGACAGAAGAATATTTCACCTCCAGTTTTGTCAGTGGGTTAAAAGAAGAATTGAGGCTAATTGTGCAAATGTTTTCACCTACTATCCTTAAGCAGGCTATGTACTTAGCCAGAATGCAAGAAGCTATACTGGATAAGACATCTAGAAGAATAAAATATGTTCCCAAATTACCTCCATTGTCTATTCCAAGTAGTAGCATCAGCAGAGGATATGTCACTTCATCAAAGACAAACTCCCCTTCCCCAAAGAGCAGGAGCAGTCCAAAGCTACCTCCCATTAGGAAGCTAACATATGCTGAGATGAGATCTAGGCGTGAAAGGGGTTTGTGCTACAATTGTGATGAAGTGTATGCACAAGGACGTAAGTGCACTAACCAGCAACTGTTCATGCTAGTGGGTGATGATGAGGAACAGTGTACATCAGAAGAAGAGTCACCAGGTAGCTCCCCCTTGATACAAGAGCTGGAGGAAGAAATGAAAATTTCATTGCATGCCCTGTCAGGTAACATCTCACACAACACTATTAAGATTAAAGGAAAGGCTAAGAATGGAAAATCTATCACTATATTGGTGGACAGTGGCAGTACACATAGTTTCATGGACCCTGAAATTGCAAAGAGTAGTGGTGCATTCATTGAACCAACTTCAGGCTTTCAAGTTGTTGTAGCAGATGGAAATAAACTACTAAGTGATGCAAGGTGTCCTAACTTTAGTTGGAGCATGCAGAACCACAAGTTTAAGTTTGATATGAGGTCGTTGGCTTTAAGAGGCTGTGACACGGTATTAAGTGTTGATTGGATGAAGGATATTAGTCCTGTTAAATTTGATTTCAAACAAATGACCATATCTTTCACCAAAAATGGAGAGGAAGTTACCTTGCTGGGTGACACTGAAGCTGCTAAAATTTCTATGATGCAAGAAGTATTTTAGCAAGAACAGACATGGGATAATGGGCCATCTGTATGCCATCACAGCTGAGATCTCCATAACTACTATTCCGGAGTGCTTGGAACCTATTTTACAACTTTATACTTCATTGTTTCAAGAATCCAATACACTACCTCCCATCAGGACCCATGACCTCACATTCCTCTCAAACCCTTATCCACACCCCCAAATCAGAGGCCTTACAGAATTCCCTATGTCCAGAAAGGTGTAATAGAACAACTAGTTCAAGAAATACTAAACACAAGAATCATTAGGCCAAGCCACAGTCCATTCTCATCACCAGTTTTGTTGGTCAAAAAGAAAGATGGGGGATGGAGGTTCTGTGTAGATTATAGAAGAATTATGAGATCACTATTAAAGATAAATACCCCATTCCAGTTATAGAGGAGTTATTAGATGAACTTAAAGGAGCAAGGGTATTCACTAAAATAGACT
Organism: Papaver somniferum; assembly: GCF_003573695.1. Classification (NCBI taxonomy): domain Eukaryota; kingdom Viridiplantae; phylum Streptophyta; class Magnoliopsida; order Ranunculales; family Papaveraceae; genus Papaver; species Papaver somniferum. The sequence goes on from NC_039362.1 coordinate 119,891,689, forward strand.
TAAGTGCAGGGTATCACCAAATCAGAGTGTACCCTTTTGACATTCCAAAAACTTCTTTCAAGACACACCAAGGCCATCATGAGTTTCTTGTTATGCCCTTTGGTTGACAAATGCCCCTGCAAGTTTCCAAGCACTGATGAATGACACCTTCAGGCCATATCTAAGGAAGTTCATCCTTGTGTTCTTTGATGATATCCTAATCTACAGTCCTGACATGTAGACTCACAAGAAGCATTTGGAGCTAGCTCTATCCATTCTCAAGGAGCATTCCTCATTCATTAAACTCAGTAAATGCTCCTTTGGTCAGCCACAAATTGAATAGTTGGCTCACATCATTACTGAACAAGGAGTCTCGGCAGTTCCAACAAAAATTGAATGCATGGAAAAATGGCCTACACCAGTAACCATCAAAGATTTGAGAGGGTTTCTAGGACTAACTGGTTATTACAGGAAGTTTGTCAGAGATTATGGGTTTATAGCTAAACCACTCACTGGGCTACTCAAAAAGAACAAATTTCAATGGAGTGAAGCTGCTAAAGTTGCTTTTGAAAAAATCAAGAAAGCTATCACCACCATCTCAGTGCTAGTGCTTCCAGACTTCAACAAGCCATTTGAGTTAGCTACCGATTCCTATGATACTGGAGTTGGAGCAGTTTTGATGCAGGATGATAAACCCATAGCCTTTTACAGTAAGGGAATGGGAGACGGATACTTAGCCATGTCAACATATGAAAAAGAACTAATGGAAGTAGTAATGGATGTTACCAAGTGGAGATCATACTCAATGGGAAACAAATTTACCATATATACTGATCACCAGAGCATCAAGTACTTCATGGAGCAGAGAGTACATTCAATTCTTATGATTATGAGCTCAAGTATAAAAAAGGAGATGAAAACAAGGTGGTGGATGCCTTATCCAGAGTAAATATAAAAGATCAACCATCTTGTAGCAGTTTGAGTGTCTTACAACCCAACTGGCTAAAAGATGTTCAAGACAGTTATGATGGGGACTCTCTAGCTCAGGAAATGATCCCAAAAATGCTAACTCAAAGGAATTCAGAAGGAGACTACTCTTATACTGGAGGGTTGTTGAAATTCAAAGGAAGGATATACATTTGTCAAGGTGGAGATTTAAGGCAAAAGATCATTACTGCAATCCATTCTTCTGCAATTGGGGGTCATTCTGGAACTCAAGCCAGTTACTAAAAATCTAGACTCCATTTCTTCTGGATAGGGATGCATAAACAAGTTGTGAATCATGTACAAGAGTGTGATATATGTCAACAACACAAAGGATTTACTTCTCTTCCTGGAGGACTGCTACAACCTGTCCATGTACCTGAACAATCTTGGGAACATGTCAGCATGGACTTCATCACATGACTGCCAAAATCTGAAGGGAGAGAGATCATTCTAGTGGTTGTGGATAGATTCTCTAAATACAGCCATTTTATGGCCTTGAGTCATCCATACACAACAGTCTTGGTAGCAAAGGTATTCCTTGACTCTATATTTAAACTCCATGGTCTCCCTAAGAGCATTGTATCAGACAGAGATAATGTCTTCATAAGCAACTTTTGGCAAGCTCTGTTTGCAAGACTAGGTACAGCTCTGCACCTAAGCACAACTTACCACCCTCAAACTGATGGCCAAACTGAGAGGGTGAATGCTTGTGTAGAAGCTTATCTTAGATGCATGACAAGTTTCAAACCAAGTAAATGGGTTGCATGGTTACCTTTAGTTGAGTGGTGGTACAATACTGGCTACCACACAAGTTTCAAACTTACTCCTTTTGAAGCACTCTATGGATATCCACCTCCCCAAATTGGGATTACTTCAGCAGCTCAAGGTATAAGTGCAGATGTGGATAACTATATGCAACAGAGACAACATATGGGACAACTACTCAAGGGAGATTTGGAGGCAGCACAACACATAATTCAGCAACAAGCTGACAAGAAGAGGTCTGAGAGGTCTTTTGAAGTAGGAGATTAGGCTTATCTGAGATTACAGCCTTACAGACAGATCACTGTGCAGTTGAGAAGAAATCTTAAGCTATATGCTAAGTTCTTTGGTCCTTATCAAATTATAGAGAAGATTCGCAAGGTCGCTTACAAGCTGCAACTACCAGCTAGATCAAAGATTCATCCCACTTTTCATGTGTCTCAGCTTAAACCCAAATTAGGAGATGGTCTACTACCTAAAATTGAGCTACCAGCAGTCACAAAAGAAGGAGAATTGAAGAAGAATCCATTGCAGGCATTAAGTACCAGTAGAAAAAAACAACCAAGATGTCACTCAAGTTCTTGTTCAGTGGGAAGGCTTATCTGCAGAAACAGCTACTTGGGAGGACAAGCAAGCTATGCAAACTACGTTTCCAAAATTAATCCTTAAGGACAAGGATCTAGTGAAGTAGAGGGATTTGTCATGAAAGATTCATGAGTTGAGAACTGTTGGGCCTAGGCCTTAGTCTGTTAATTTTCTGTTGGGCTTTATTTCAGTTTATTAGGGTATTTTCTTAGATTCCCGTTTTGTGTTTGATGAGCTAGAAACCGTCCGATCTCTTTTTGTGGATAGGTCCTTTAAGAACCAATCATTGTTTCTCCTGAGCGCAATCAATGAAAATTATCTAGCTTATCTTCTTCTATGCTATTCAAAATCTTCTTCCTTAAGTCGTCTCTGAGCTAAGTTGTAACGTAGTCGTTACAGTCTGCTGACTAGGCTGCTCGGTTGGCATATGAGTTGACTCTTCATTTGTCAAAGCTTCATTACTAGGCATATCTGAATTTTGCTCTAGTGGTTGCTGACTAGGCTCTTTAATTAGCAAAAGTACATTGTCTTCTTCAGTTGGCTCATGACTAGGCTCCTCCTCTGTTATATTGTCTTCTTGAGTAACGCTTAAGAACCCTTCAACCACAATAGAAATATGAATATATTCTCCTGGTTGTCTACTTGGACCAACAACTTTATCATCGACACCATCTTTGAGAATATTCAGTGTTTTATATATGTCATGAAAAAGTGGACTTCATTTGGTATATCTTAATCTGACTCATTCCAAAATAGGTCTTCATCATCCTCAACATCATATAGAAACCCTTTCTCCAAGTACTGAAATAAGCAAGCAGCACCATCTAACTCCTCAATGCAATCATGTAGGCTCTTCAACAAGTCAATCATGTTCAAAAGGTCACCATCATATTTAGGCCAATGAATCTGCTTCCCATTGATGTAGTCAAACAGATGAAACACACCAGGAGGTTGTTGCTCACACCAATATCTATCATAATGAATATAAAATCTTTTATACCATAACTAACCCTAATACTGCAACAAAATCATATACAAACACTTCATAATCATAACCTAAATAAATAATAACCCTAGCACCCAAGAAGTGTCATCATACAATCTTAAATGGAATTAAATCAAGCACAAATGAGCCAAATATTACAGAAAATCGAAATTCGAACTATTATAAACTCATTCTCTCCGTAGAAACCTGGTTCATGCCTTGGAAAGGAACAAAAAACGATCGATAAAAACAAACAAACAAAGCACGATAAAATAAACCTTATAAACCTCAAACCAACATACATCACAGCATACCCATCACTCTAAAACAAACAGTCACTAAAATGAACAAAAAAAATTGAAACAAAACCCTAAGATTCAGAAACTTACAATCGATTAGGGTTAAGATCATCACGAAACAACAAAGTTGAACCACCAGAAAATCTAGTTATCTTTCTCTTCAATAGAACTCTGAGGATTATGATCTAACCCTAACTTTGAACGAGATAGATTCGGGAATTATTTTTTCTCACTCTCACTCTTTCTCTCTCTGCAACTACGATTTGGGGAATTTTTTTTTCCTGAATGATTTTCACGCCTATACATAAAGGGTAGTTGAAGAGACGGGAGCTACGTGTCTCGATATTAGGCTGCCTTCAAAAAGTAACTCAATCTAAACCGTTCAATCACTAACAACTATTCACAGCCGTTCGACAAATAGTACGGATGCATTGCACGTGCATAGATATTTTTTTTCCCGAAAGAGTACTTTTGTTATTTAACCAAAAATATGCCACCTGTATACCCATTACGTGTCATCTGTCTGCCAACGATAATAGGTTTCTTTAATATTCAATATGTAGAGGAGGTTTTCTTAATTAGCAATCTTTTAAAAGGGAGGTCACGCTAAATACCCTTTCTTTTTTTTTATATTAGTAATAAAGCTTGAACATATCTTAACGTTCATATGTCTTTTGTATTCAGTAACAATCGGTATTGGGCCGTAATACATATCGACCTATACAAACCGATAAGACACACATACAGTCTTTCGACACAGGTTCCTTTAATTAGCCTTCGTATTTTGGGGCCTGCCACTACGAGACAAAAATAGATATTTAGAAGTAAAATGGAAAACCCCTTATCAACTATTTTACTTAATGGCTAGTTTATCCCTGATTAATTAGTGTTAATTCAGGTGATTAATTGATGTTTAATCATGTTAACCTAGAAATCGACTAATCTTTTATCATCATCAAAACATGTAAAAATTTTGATTTTGATTTTTTTTGAAAAATCTCAACCCAGAATCGGTATACGTTCATGCACTTATAAACCGATTCTAGGAATCGGTTTATAAGACTTAGAACATAGACCAGTTGTAAAATTAACAACCAAGATGTCACTCAAGTTCTTGTTTAGTGGGAAGGCTTATCTGCAGAAACAACTACTTGGGAGGACAAGCAAGCTATGCAAACTACGTTTCCAAAATTAATCCTTGAGGACAAGGATCTAGTGAAGGAGAGGGATTTTTCATGAAAGATTCATGAGTTGAGAACTGTTGGGCCTAGGCCTTAGTCTGTTAGTTTTCGGTTGGGATTTATTTCAGTTTATTAGGGTATTTTCTTAGATTCCCGTTTTGTGTTTGATGAGCTAGAAACCGTCCGATCTCTTTTTGTGGATAGGTCCTTTAAGAACCAATCATTGTTTCTCCTGAGCGCAATCAATGAAAATTATCTAGCTTATCTTCTTCTCTGCTATTAAAAATCTTCTTCCTTAAGTCGTCTCTGAGCTAAGTTGTAACGTAGTCGTTACAGTCTGCTGACTAGGCTGCTCGGTTGGCATATGAGTTGGCTCTTCATTTGTCAAAGCTTCATTACTAGGCATATCTGAATTTTTCTCTAGTGGTTGCTGACTAGGCTCTTTAATTAGCAAAAGTACATTGTCTTCTTCAGTTGGCTCATGACTAGGCTCCTCCTCTGTTATATTGTCTTCTTGAGTAACGCTTAAGAACCCTTCAACCACAATAGAAATATGAATATATTCTCCTGGTTGTCTACTTGGACCAACAACTTTATCATCGACACCATCTTTGAGAATATTCAGTGTTTTATATATGTCATGAAAAAGTGGACTTCATTTGGTATATCTTAATCTGACTCATTCCAAAATAGGTCTTCATCATCCTCAACATCATATAGAAATCCTTTCTCCAAGTACTGAAATAAGCAAGCAGCACCATCTAACTCCTCAATGCAATCATGTAGGCTCTTCAACAAGTCAATCATGTTCAAAAGGTCACCATCATATTTAGGCCAATGAATCTGTCTCCCATTGATGTAGTCAAACAGATGAAACACACCAGGAGGTTGTTGCTCACGCCAATATCTATCATAATGAATATAAAATCTTTTATACCATAACTAACCCTAATACTGCAACAAAATCATATACAAACACTTCATAATCATAACCTAAATAAATAATAACCCTAGCACCCAAGAAGTGTCATCATACAATCTTAAATGGAATTAAATCAAGCACAAATGAGCCAAATATTACAGAAAATCGATATTCGAACTATTATAAACTCATTCTCTCCGTAGAAACCTGGTTCATGCCTTGGAAAGGAACAAAAAATGATCGATAAAAAAAAAACAAACAAAGCACGATGAAATAAACCTTATAAACCTCAAACCATCATACATCACAACATACCCATCACTCTAAAACAAACGATCACTAAAATGAACAAAAAAAATTGAAACAAAACCCTAAAATTCAGAAACTTACAATCGATTAGGGTTAAGATCATCGCGAAACAACAAAGTTGAACCACCAGAAAATCTAGTTATCTTTCTCTTCAATAGAACTCTGAAGATTTTGATCTAACCCTAACTTTGAACGAGATCGATTCGGGAATTATTTTCTCTCACTCTCACTCTTTCTCTCTCTCCGCAACTACGATTTGGGGAATTTTTTTTCCTTAATAATTTTCACGCCTATACATAAAGGGTAGTTGAAGAGACGGGAGCTACGTGTATCGATATTAGGCTTCCTTCAAAAAGTAACTCAATCTAAATCGTTCAATCACTAACAGCTATTCACAACCGTTCGATAAATAGTACGGATGCACTGCACGTGCCTAGATATTTTTTTTCCCGAAAGAGTACTTTTGTCATTTAACCAAATATATGCCACCCGTACACCCCTTACGTGTCATCCGTCTGCCAACGATAATAGGTTTCTTTAATATTCAATATGTAGAGGAGGTTTTCTTAATTAGCAATCTTTTAAAAGGGAGGTCACGCTAAATATTCAGGTGATTAATTGATGTTTAATCAGGTGATTAATTGATGTTTAATCATGTTAACCTAGAAATCAACTAATCTTTTATCATCATCAAAACATGTAAAAATTTTGATTTTGATTTTTTTTGAAAAATCTCAACCCAGAATCGGTATACGTTCATGCACTTATAAACCGATTCTAGGAATCGGTTTATAAGACTTTGAACATAGACCAGTTGTAAAATTAAAAACCAAGATGTCACTCAAGTTCTTGTCCAGTGGGAAGGCTTATCTGCAGAAACAACTACTTGGGAGGACAAGCAAGCTATGCAAACTACGTTTCCAAAATTAATCCTTGAGGACAAGGATCTAGTGAAGGAGAGGGATTTGTCATGAAAGATTCATAAGTTGAGAATTGTTGGGCCTAGGCCTTAGTCTGTTAGTGTTCTGTTGGGCTTTATTTCAGTTTATTAGGGTATTTTCTTAGATTCCCGTTTTGTGTTTGATGAGCTAGGAACCGTACGATCTCTTTTTGTGGATAGGTCCTTTAAGAACCAATCATTGTTTCTCCTGAGCGCAATCAATGAAAATTATCTAGCTTGTCTTCTTCTCTGTTGTTCAAAATCTTCTTCCTTAAGTCGTCTCTGAGCTAAGTTGTAACGTAGTCCTTACGGTCTGCTGACTAGGATGCTCAGTTGGCATATGAGTTGGCTCTTCATTTGTCAAAGCTTCATTACTAAGCATATCTGAATTTTGCTCTAGTGGTTGCTGACTAGGCTATTTAATTAGCAAAAGTACATTGTCTTCTTAAGTTGGCTCATGACTAGGCTCCTCCCTTGTTACATTGTCTTCTTGAGTAACACTTAAGAACCCTTCAACCACAATAGAAATATGAATCTATTCTCCTGGTTGTCTACTTGGACCAACAACTTTATCATCGACTCCATCTTTGAGAATATTCAGTGTTTTATATATGTCATGAAAAATTGGACTTCATTTGGTATATCTTAATATGACTCATTCCAAAACTTCAATAGGTCTTCATCATCCTCAACATCATATAGAAACCCCTACTCCAAGTACTGAAATAAGCAAGCAGCACCATCTAACTCCTCAATGCAATCATGCAGACTCTTCAACAAGTCAATCATGTTCAAAAGGTCACCATCATATTTAGGCCAATGAATCTGCTTCCCATTGATGTAGTCAAACAGATAAACACACCAGGAGGTTGTTGCTCACGCCAATATCTATCATAATGAATATAAAATCTTTTATACCATAACTAACCCTAATACTGCAACAAAATCATATACAAACACTTCATAATCATAACCTAAATAAATAATAACCCTAGCACCCAAGAAGTGTCATCATACAATCTTAAATGGAATTAAATCAAGCACAAATGAGCCAAATATTACAGAAAATCGAAATTCGAACTATTATAAACTCATTCTCTCCGTAGAAACCTGGTTCATGTCTTGGAAAGGAACAAAAAACGATCGATAAAAAAAAAAAAAAAACACGATGAAATAAACCTTATAAACCTCAAACCAACATACATCACAGCATACCCATCACTCTAAAACAAACGATCACTAAAATGAACAAAAAAATTTGAAACAAAACCCTAAAATTCAGAAACTTACAATCGATTAGGGTTAAGATCATCGCGAAACAACAAAGTTGAACCACCAGAAAATCTAGTTATCTTTCTCTTCAATAGAACTCTGAGGATTTTGATCTAACCCTAACTTTGAACGAGATCGATTCGGGAATTATTTTTTCTCACTCTCACTCTTTCTCTCTCCGCAACTACGATTTGGGGAATTTTTTTTCCTTAATGATTTTCACGCCTATACATAAAGGGTAGTTGAGGAGACGGGAGCTACGTGTCTCGATATTAGGCTACCTTCAAAAAGTAACTCAATATAAATCGTTCAATCACTAACAGCTATTCACGGCCATTCGATAAATAGTACGGATGCACTGCACGTGCCTAGATATTTTTTTTCCCGAAAGAGTACTTTTGTCATTTAACCAAAAATATGCCACACGTACACCCCTTACGTGTCATCCGTCTGCCAACGATAATAGGTTTCTTTAATATTCAATATGTAGAGGAGGTTTTCTTAATTAACAATCTTTTAAAAGGGAGGTCACGCTAAATACCCTCTTTTTTTTAAATTAGTAATAAAACTTGAACATATCTTAACGTTCATATGTCTTTTGTATTCAGTAACAATCAGTATTGGGTCGTAATACATGTCGACCAATACAGACCGATACGACACACATACAGTCTTTCGACACAGGTTCCTTTAATTAGCCTTCGTAATTTGGAGCCTGCCACTACGAGACAAAAACAGATATTTAGAAGTAAAATGGAAAACCCCTTATCAACTATTTTACTTAATGGCTAATTTATCCCTGATTAATTAGTGTTAATTCAGGTGATTAATTGATATTTAATCATGTTAACCTAGAAATCAACTAATCTTTTATCATCATGAAAACATGTAAAAAATTTGATTTTGATTTTTTTGAAAAATCTCAACCCAGAATCGGTATACGTTCATGCACTTATAAACCGATTCTAGGAATCGGTTTATAAGACTTTGAACATAGACCAGTTGTAAAATTAACAACCAAGATGTCACTCAAGTTCTTGTTCAGTGGGAAGGCTTATCTACAGAAACAACTACTTGGGAGGACAAGCAAGCTATGCAAACTACGTTTCCAAAATTAATCCTTGAGGACAAGGATCTAGTGAAGGAGAGGGATTTGTCATGAAAGATTCATGAGTTGAGAACTGTTGGGCCTAGGCCTTAGTCTGTTAGTGTTCTGTTGGGCTTTATTTCAGTTTATTAAGGTATTTTCTTAGATTCCCGTTTTGTGTTTGATGAGCTAGGAACCGTCCGATCTCTTTTTGTGGATAGGTTCTTTAAGAACCAATCATTGTTTCTCCTGAGTGCAATCGATGAAAATTATCTAGCTTATCTTCTTCTCTGCTATTCAAAATCTTCTTCCTTAAGTCGTCTCTGAGCTAAGTTGTAACGTAGTCGTTACAGTCTGCTGACTAGGCTGCTCAGTTGGCATGTGAGTTGGCTCTTCATTTGTCAAAGCTTCATTACTAGGCTTATCTGAATTTTGCTCTAGTGGTTGCTGACTAGGCTCTTTAATTAGCAAAAGTACATTGTCTTCTTCAGTTGGCTCATGACTAGGCTCCTCCTCTGCTACATTGTCTTCTTGAGTAACACTTAAGAACCCTTCAACCACAATAGAAATATGAATCTATTCTCCTGGTTGTCTACTTGGACCAACAACTTTATCATCGACACCATCTTTGAGAATATTCAGTGTTTTATATATGTCATGAAATAGTGGACTTCATTTGGTATATTTTAATCTGACTCATTCCAAAACTTCAATAGGTCTTCATCATCCTCAACATAATATATAAACCCTTTCTCCAAGTACTGAAATAAGCAAGCATCACCATTTAACTCCTCAATACAATCATGCAGACTCTTCAACAAGTCAATCATGTTCAAAAGGTCACCATCATATTTAGGCCAATGAATCTGCTTCCCATTGATGTAGTCAAACAGATGAAACATACCAGGAGGTTGTTGCTCACGCCAATATCTATCATAATGAATATAAAATCTTTTATACCATAACTAACCCTAATACTGCAACAAAATCATATACAAACACTTCACAATCATAACCTAAATAAATAATAACCCTATCACCCAAGAAGTGTCATCATACAATCTTAAATGAAATTAAATCAAGCACAAATGAGCCAAATATTACAGAAAATCAAAATTCGAACTATTATAAACTCATTCTCTCCGTAGAAACCATGTTCATGCCTTGGAAAGGAACAAAAAACAATCGATAAAAAAAACAAAACAAAGCACGATGAAATAAACCTTATAAACCTCAAACCAACATACATCACAACATACCCATCACCCTAAAACAAACGATCACTAAAATGAACAAAAAAGATTGAAACAAACCCCTAAGATTCGGAAACTTACAATCGATTAGGGTTAAGATCATCGCGAAACAACAAAGTTGAACCACCAGAAAATCTAATTATCTTTCTCTTCAATAGAACTCTGAGGATTTTGATCTAACCCTAACTTTGAACGAGATCGATTCGGGAATTATTTTTTCTCACTCTCACTCTCTCTCTCCGCAACTACGATTTGGGAATTTTTTTTTCCTTGATGATTTTCACGCCTATACATAAAGGGTAGTTGAAGAGACGGGAGCTACATGTCTCGATATTAGGCTACCTTCAAAAAGTAACTCAATCTAAACCGTTCAATCACTAACAGCTATTCACAACCGTTTGATAAATAGTACGGATGCACTGCACGTGCCTAGATTATTTTTTTCCCGAAAGAGTACTTTTGTCATTTAACCAAAAATATACCACCCGTACACCCCTTACGTGTCATCCGTCTGCCAACGATAATAGGTTTCTTTAATATTCAATGTATAGATGCGGTTTTCTTAATTACCAATCTTTTAAAAGGGAGGTCACGCTAAATACCCTTTTGTTTTTTAAATTAGTAATAAAACTTGAACATATCTTAACGTTCATATGTCTTTTGTATTCAATAACAATCAGTATTGGGCCGTAATACATATCGACCAATACGACACACATACAGTCTTTCGACACAGGTTCCTTTAATTAGCCTTCGTACTTTGGGGCCTGCTACTACGAGACAAAAATAGATATTTAGAAGTAAAATGGAAAACCCCTTATCAACTATTTTACTTAATGGCTAATTTATCCCTGATTAATTAGTGTTAATTCAGGTGATTAATTGATGTTTAATCATGTTAACCTAGAAATCAACTAATCTTTTATCATCATCAAAACATGTAAAAATTTTGATTTTGATTTTTTTTGAAAAATCTCAACCCAGAATCGGTATACGTTCATGCACTTATAAACGATTTTAGGAATCGGTTTATAAGACTTAGAACATAGACCAGTTGTAAAATTTAAGAGTTTTTTTCTGTGATTTTTTTCCGCTAGAGTCGGTTTGCATAAATGCCTACGTAAACCGACTGTAAATCTGAGCTTTTTCTCGATTGTTTTGCTCATAACTTCTTCGTCCGATGTCGAAATGACCTCTTTTTTTTGCGTTCAACTCGTATTTTCATGCTCTATCATATAAAAATAAAAATTTCAGGGTTTGTGAAAAAATTCAAGCATGGTTAATGAATCGGTTGATATATGTATCAGCCTAAACCGATTGTGGTTGATGTTCATCATGTCAACCCAGAATCGGTTTATGTAGGTGTACTATATTATATGATTATGGAGAACATCAACAACAATCTGTTTATGTTAATGTCCATATCAACCGATTATGCTTGAGTTTCAGATTGATTTGATGAGAAATTTCAGAGATTCATAGTTGAATCATTGATGACTAGGCCTGTCAATATTTGTCCGATATCCGGTATCCGTTTCCGAGTATTCGAGATCCTATAGGATTTTATCCGTTTTATCGGATATCGGATATCAGATCGGATATTTTATCGGATATTTCTTCCTTAACATATCGGAAACGGATTAGACCCCATCCGAAATGTTAATATCCGATATCCGATAGTATAGGAACTTATTTGTAATTTATCCTAATCTCGAGTCTAGTATCGGATATTATCGGATATTGTCGGATAAATATCCCATAAGTGTCAATTATGAAAATGTTTTACAAGGGTTTTTTAAACTTTTTTGTTATAACCGGATATTATCGGATATTTATCGGATATCCGACAGCTTAGCCTATCGGAATCGATATCTGATTTTGATATCCTATAGGATATTATCGGATATCGAATATCCGGTAGTGCTTAACATGTCGGATATCGGATTTCTAAATATCCGGCGGATATTCTTCCATTGACAGGCCTATTGATGAATCTCTCTCAAAAGGAACGGATTAAAGGGATTTAACTCAATCATTGGAATTGTTTGTCACCGAGAAATATTGTTTGAAAACTCAAAAATGAAGAATTGAATTGTTGTTTGTGATTAGGTTTTAGTTTTTGATTATCATGGAAAAAAAATGGTTTTGATTAAAAATTATTAGTAGAAATGATTAAGATTTTGTATTTGTTTTAGATAAATAGAATTATTAAGGTTTATGTAAAGGATTTAGTATTTTTAACACACTTTAGAGACCCCTTATCCTTCTATATTGGATAGATGAAGAAATCTACAGCCCCAAACTGGGAAGGTTAATTAGACCCGGTTCCTTTAATTAGACCTAATTTTAGATACACTAATCTTCACCGTTAAATGTTTCCTGACCGTCAGATCAGCTAAAGAAAAACTAGGGCCCACCACTCCAGAGAAGTGGAGTACTACTTAGGTTATTCTATTACCAGGCTGCTACCAGCGCTTGCTAAAACAGTAAAACAAAGAAGAAAAAGGAGTGAAACAAATCAACAACGGCAATGGCAATGGATTCAAACACTGGTGGAGAAGAATTTGGAATTGGATGGTTCCTCTCCATCAAAACAACACTGGGAGATGAATTTGAAGGTCAAATCATCACCTTCGATAAAGCCTCCAACATTCTTGTTCTACAAGAAGGTTCTAAAACTCGACCTAGAAGAAATATAAGATTATTGAAAGCAAATCATATCAAGGAATTTACTTTGTTAGGTCAAGGTGAAGATCCACTTGATATTAATAATTGTTATGTTGATCTCAATAGTGTTCAAGCTAAGGAAGAATCTGCTATCAGGTATACTCAGATTTGAACCCAATTCATTCGATATATTTTTTTAAAAAGATTTACGGTTAAATTTTTGATATGATCTGTGGATTTTTTCAGGCAAGCGGATGTCGAAGCGGAGAGGATTGGTGTTGGAGTTAGTAATGAAGCACAGATCATATTCGACGCGTTGTCTAAGACGTAAGGGATAATTTTCATCTTTCTTGTTTATTTGTCCGTGTATTCATTATAGTATTGTTATAGGATTCCTTGTTGTGAGTGATAATTAGGGAGATTAAGGGGGAGTTGGAAGTTAATGAAACTAAGTAGATGAATTAGTGGTTTAATTTGTTGTTGATTAGGGGAAGTGTGAAGAGGAATCAAATGGGTAGGAAGAGAATGCAAGAGGAAGTCATAAAATATACTAGATTTTTGGTGTGTAAGTATAAATTAAGGTATTGATAAGAGTGGAAAACTCTTCTCGAGTAATGTACGAGGAGGATACATTCAAATTGTAAAGGAAATCAAGGTAACAAATGATCATCCCACCTCTTTGATCTCCGATGGATGCATAGTGTTTAGTTGAGGCAGCCACAGGAAATCGTGATGTAGAAAGATATTTAATGAGATGGTTTGCAGAATTCTATAACTACTGTAGAAATGTTTATGACGAATTAGATTTCTAGTTGTACTGCTCGAGGGAATTGGGTGGAAGAGTTGGCAGTGAAGAGTAAGGTGGTGCCGTTCACAGAGGAACATTTTGAGGCACATGTTTCCTAGTATAGTTGAGCAACTGATGGTATTTCCTCTTCTGCGGGGACAAAAGCCAGCACAGGTTTTTCGTGGAGAAAAGAATGAAGCCTCGTTTAAGTAATATACTCAGGCAACAAATTGCTGGTTAGCAGGGCCCAAATATTGAGCCTATTACACGCAGACACTGCAGTTTGTTCATCGGTGTAAATTTTAGAACAAAGCTGCCGTGCATAAGTGAAGCCTACTACACAAGTTACGTCTTTGGATCCCTACCAATTTGGCAATAGGATTTCTGTTTTGGTAGCAAGGAATAACTTCACCCAGAAGATGGGCTGAGCTAAACATTACCCTTTCACTCCCAGACACCATTTATATCTTCAAAGTGTTGGGAACCAAAAGCCTTTTTTGCTGTATCAGTAATGACATTGAAAGCGAAGGCGATATGGATTGTCTATGAGATGCATCTAAGGTAATGGGTTATTGTCCTGGTGGTCGAAGAGAAATAAGAATTTGGTTTCAATTGGTGTAGCATGGGATGGTGATGGTTGAGTAGGTACAGTGAGGAGGTCGGTAAGATGTTGAAGTTTAAGGAAGTTTTGATGGGTTCAATCATTATGGTCTCCTTACCAGAATGCCAATTTTATTGGTGGAAACTCACTCATAGTTCAACACCAGACTTTTGGCCAAAGCTTGTTGGTGGGGTGTAAGGCTTTGTCACCGAATTGTTGTTACCAAATTGCTAGTGACAAGAGTGCAGAGTTGGGAGAAAACATCTGTCACAACTCAAAACCAACTAGTACGATTTTTCATTTCATCTCATAGCTATCCTCGATCATATCCTAAAGATAAGAACCAGCTTCATAACCACCTTTGATCGTTGCATGTAAAATCATGAAGCAACTATCCTCGTGTACCATATAATCATACCAACAACCATGGTAACTAATTGCCACTGAATTTAGTGTGGATAGCTCTGTTCTCAAATAATCAATTGATGCATGATGATTAATGTGTAGTCATGGATGTGAGAGAAGAATCTTAATTAATCTTAATTTTTAATCTCCATGATACAGATATTAGATTTCTCTTTTCCAATTCCATGTGATTTCTCTTGTTAACATAGGATAGTATTTACCATCTAATAAATGCCTTACTATGTGCAACTCTTGCTCCATTATCAGGCTGCCAGTTCGTTGGGATAAAACTGCCATAGTTGTGATGAATGAAGTTCGAGTGAGCAGTCCATATCTCCCAGAAAATGTTAGTGGAGGAACCCCCGCTGCCAATGAGCGGGTGAAGAAAGTGGTAAGTTATGTCGATTATGCATATCAAACTTTAATGAACTTCACATCTTATTAGCCTTTATGGTGAAAACTTCTCTTACTTGCGTCTTTCCGAAATCTATAGCTCGAGCTTCAGAGGAAGAAGTTGCACACTCCTGGACAGTGAAGAGATTTTTGCTCATGTAGGTGCGTGGAAGATGTTGGTTATGCTAAATCCACCGAATAGGACCAGTCATAAGTGGTGTCTTCTGAACTATGTGAGATGATGCTGATCATGTAAGATTATATACAGTTCTTTTTCCTTTCAAGAGGAGCAATATAGTTGGCATCTCTCACTGGTTCAGTAAATGCATGTATTCTTGTATTGCTGTTTGCTTTATGTTGCGTTTATTTCGTCATCTCTTGGGGTTAGATTCTTGTTCTCATCAGCCTTAGTGATAGCAAATTACTTATGATATTCCCGAGGACAACCAATTTAGAAACTATATTTGAAATATTGAAGATTTGTGGCAGCGCATCATATGCTGCTGCTAAGATTTGGAATTCCCCAGTTTTGGACCATCTTATCCAAGGTTGCGATCCACAAAAGTTCCGGCCACCATTCCCGTACATTAGTTGCTCCAGCCTCCAGTGATCTTCCGAGGTTATCCGAGACTCCAATATTTCCTGTGCATATGGATCTGAAACCTGTTCACGGCAAAATTACTACAAACTCTCTCAGAAGTGTTTTTTAATGGTTTTAATCAGCACTGGCCGTGTAACTGTGCTGGGGAAGTTGTAGAGATTGGTTCCTTTACAGAAAAAGGGGGCTATATCCAACCAATAACAGTGGTGAAGCCACAGAGGATTCAGACATTTTCCCTAGCTAATTGTGTGTGATCCATTGTCCATATAGGTAGTAGAAAATGCAAATAACATTTTTTACAGCCCAAATGAGCAAATTCAAGAGAATCACAACTAGGCTCCTAGTAAGAATACAATTCATTAATTATTCGAGTTGTTTCGTAACATCAAATTATTATTTGAGAGCTACACCAAAAATGATTTTATTATTTTCTTGATCGAAAAAAATGAGTTTTACAAGTACAGTGAATAACTTGAGTTATAATTCTAATGCTTCTATAAGCGTCGAGGATCAGTCAATCGGATGCAAGGGACAGTACTCTCTTGCTACAATTCCCCCCAAGTCCGCAACAAGATCTCACCACAAAGGGACGGTATTGATTTATCGCTGCTTTCTTTAATAAGTTTTGGCATCATCTTCATCCTCTAGCAACTGTTGTAATAAATCATTCTTGGAAGGATCATATGCAACTACCTTGCGGAGATACTCCTCAGCTTCAACTTTTCGACCTTCATTAAACAAAGCACTAGAAAAAACAAAACAATTTAAACCTAAAATCAAACCGTTCAACTGAACAGTTTAGCTGTCAACTTCTTGATGAAATTTTGTTTTGGTTTACCTAGAAAGCAATTCCAATCCATCAAAGTAGTGAGCCTTTCCCTTTGGATCCACAGGCTCCTCTATCTGAGATATTCTTTCCAAGTGCTCCAGTCCTTTATTTTTTCCCTGCCAAATGGAAAAGAAATGGAATTACAACGACAATCCAACAGATAAAAATAATGGAGATTGGGACCAGCTTCCTTAGTAGGAGTAACACCACGCACCGCCTTTTCTAACCACATGTGGATATCTAGACTCTAGAGCTCGAGTAAATACTATGGCCCTCATCTTGGGATACGTAAACGAATCAGAGTAACAACTACTTGCTTTTTCGTTACGGAAGAATGAAGACAGAAGTAAACAGATGATAGTCCTGAAAGTAGATAACCTGCTTAATATTTGTAACACCAGCCCACGTAGATGCTAGAATCAAGAGATCAACCTCTTCCTCTTTTGCTGGTTGACCACCAACCAATAACTGATCAGACCACCAGTAAAAGTTTTGATTAGCAAAGAACAATAACTAAAACCCAATATAGTTTTGACTCCTGCCAAAACGAATAAGAAAGCCAACCTAAAAATACTAGAACTAAAAGCATATTAGATAACATCAAACCTTGCGAACAGCATGTTCAAGAACACCTATAGACTCAGGTAGCCATTGTTTTTGCATAAGACTTTGTCCCAGAACAACCATAGATCTTATGTGATCAGGGTCTTTCTCAATTGCCAACCTGTAGGCAAACACTTCCGAACTGAAGAAAAACAAGAGATAGGAAAAATACAACAGCCAAATCACTGAAGGAACTAGCGCAAGAAAATATTTTTGTTACCGTAGTAATGGAAGTGCTCTATCATGATGTCCTTTTGACAAGAGTTGGACTGGGAGCTGTAGATAACCCAAATCGTTTAAATAAGACAAGCTATAAGGACTACCTATATTGCATAACCAGAATCCATATTGGAACACTCACAGAAAGAAGTTCATCTGGCGAGAGGTTCTGCACATTAACTCTTTGCTCAGGTTTACCCAAATAACTAATTTCAAGATTATCTGTACTTGAAGAGGTTACACGCTTTACCGAAGCATTTTTGTCAGGGAGCCCTAACTTCTCCCGAAGAGTAGGATGCTGAAGAGATAAATTCTGCAAATTGATAAAGATGGTCAGATGCATCCTACAATAAATTTTCATGCAAAAAGAAGATTATGGGTACAAGAAATGGAATAGATATTAACAAGAGAACTGTAGGTCCATCTTGGGTACCTCCCGGTGCATTTATTTTAAAAAATGAACAAAGATAATAAAGTGATAGAAACCTGGATGACAGTTATAGAACTGTTAGTGACCCAGTACACTAGACTCCCCTGCAGAACATAGAAGAAAAACAAACAACTTCATAAGCCCTCCTAATGAAAAAGGAATAGAATTATATTGGTATTCTTTTTTTCATTGGCAACAAAAAGGGGACTATTCAAAAGGAGGTAAGTAGAAATCAAAGCAATTAGTATCCGTGATTCCGTACAATTCTGAAATACAGCCATTATGCTCTAAAGTTGGGCTAGTAATGAGTCCTTCATGCTACTCCCGTTTTGGTATAGCAGTGGGAAGAATTAAAAATGAGTTCATAGTATGGGCGTGAAATTGTGAATGGTGATCACTTCTAAACTTGATGACCCTTTTCAATTGCTTGAGATCTTATATCCCTCCACATGTCAACAATCAGGAACACTATCATTCATTCCAACACCAAATATGGTATCTAGAAGAAACCATATATGCTATCCCCAAACGTATTACTGGTAACAACATAAAGTACCTCAAGGGCATTCGTAATTGTGTACTCAAGTTCTCAGGCTTTGTACACCTCATAGACTTGAGACATGGTCCTGGAGTGTATTTTTTTTCTATGCGATTTTAATGATTTAGGACAGATATAGTTCATTCCTGTGTGGCAGTTTAATAAAAATAAATGGAAACTAATGAGAAATTGGTAATATTTATCAATGTCGATAAGTATACTTGCCTGAGGAAGAAAAAACCCTATGACGAAAATAGGTATTGTGAGAACATCCAGGTATAGCTTGTAAAACTGCATCAAGTAATAGGAATTTTCAATTGAGATTAGCAGCATAGTACTATAAGTGAAGAATAAGCAGGATAGCTTTAGTCAATACAAAAAGAGCAAACACTTATATCTCTGTGGAAACTTCAGATGTAAATCAACATGCGGTAAAGCCTAAAGGTCTATAACCTTGTTACTCGTCTATTTCTTGAGAAATAACCAGTCACGAACCCCAAACAAATGTTAGGTTGGAATATATCTACTCACCTCAAACAATTTACCCATTACGCCAGTCACCTTGCCAACACTCGATCCCCGGAAAGAAAGCTGGCAACACAGAGTACACCCAAGTTCAGTTTGGAGCTAATAATAACCCATTTGGATATGCTAATTCTATATTTCACACTTGCCAAAACAAAATGGTATATGGATTTCTACAGCTTATAAAATTCATGATTAAATTTTAACAAAAAAGTTGACATGAGGTTTCATAGAGACCAACTGTACAAACTTCTCCTGATTGTAACAAAGAAAAAGTAATTTTTTTAAATATCACTAAGGTAGCCTCTTACTAAGGCCCTAATCTGGAGCGGCATTTAAATACTATGACAACTCAAGCATTCTGCAGCTCTTTTATTCAATCATATGCTAGCAGGTCTTTAAATACCAAACGTCAAAACGGACGAAAAATTCTTAGTTTTATTCTACGATATACCTGAATATTGACATAATGAAGCCCAGCAATCAGTATCGGGAATGTAACGGCAAAGGAACCATGAGGAATTTGAGTCAAATTCTGGAACCATAATGCTCCACCCTAGAATGAAATCGAGAAACACAACAACAGGTTACTATCAGATGATACGTTACAAGGCAAGGGAAAAGGAAACCGCAAAAAACAGTAACTATGAAAAGCACAACCATGTATCTTCCTGTCCATACTCAAAATGGTGTCAGAATAAAGGGATAGCTTTAGATTCGGACATTCAAATTAATAAGAGATGCAAGGTAAATTACTAAGCAAAGATCTTATTGTGTAAGTGTCTTACACAATCAAACCCGGGGTGTTGCTCCAGTGACATTCTACGGATTGTATGCATCCACAAGAGAAAGCATGGGATCTGTAAGCAGCTTATGAGAAAGAGTTCTGAAGAATATAATCCAAGCCATCATCGCAGACCACGGAAATAATAATCAAAAGTGAATATTCATAGTGAGAAAAACATAGAAAGAGGTCTCAGTGTGACACTGTATATCTGCTGGATGATAATGAGTAAGGAACAAAGGAAAAACAATAAAAGAAGGAACAACTTTGCCATTTAAGAAAAAGAATATAAAGATTCGTCCACATCTTGATACCGTAGTAAATTTGACATAATTTGATCATGCTGTGTGTAGGCAAGTACCATACAACGATTAAAAAGTTACTAAGGGATTTTCCATTCCTTTCGACAAAAGTACAAAACAAATCAAACATGTATTTCTTTATTATTTTTAAATCGAACAGGGATATTACCTGAACAGAAATATATGCAAAATTCCATAGATACGAGGGACAGCCAATAGCTTTCCTTTCCTTCCGAAAGAGCAAAAATTGTTCTTTAATACTCTTTCCTGAGAAAGGTGGTGGCAACGGAGGAGGCACTTTAAAAAATACATATGAAAGTCAGGATATAAGTTCAATATCATAGATGAAATTATAAAAATTGAGTACTTACATTTTGGGAATAACTCGGAAATCTGCTTTGCTTTACTAAATTGCAAAACTAGTACAGGTAGTATTGTCAATCGAAGTGCCAAAGTAGACGAAGCAATTACAATCCACCTATGTATCATTAAAATTAGCGGATATTTGTACAAAATCACATAAATAATAAAACAAACACTTGATAGGCAATACTAACCAAGGGAGATTAGTCAAACCATGGAACCCATCTTGCAGAGAAACGACTGTTTGAACAGCGGGATCATACCATGATACATTATCAACAGCACTAATCACTTCCTTTACAACTTCATCGGGACTGTGATCAAACCCCGAATTCAGTAGATCTGATTCTTTATTAAACTCCAGGTCACTGAAATTGAATCCCTCATTATCATCATCAGAAGAAGTATGAATTGATAATGACTGAAAAGACGGAAACCCAAGATTCAGTTTATATTGAGATTGAAAATTGAAGTTGGAGATCAAATTTGTGGGAGTTAGTAGTGAATTAGGGATTTGAGAATGAATTGAACGGGTTGGAATGAGTGAAGACGAATATGTATACGATGAAATAGGTCTAATTCTACTGATTAAGGTTATTAATTTTGGAACTCCCATTAAGATTTTCGATCCCTATAATTGGCGGGAAATGAAAGGAACTTTTGTTTCTGTGTATTTGTTGATTACACCTAAAACCCTAAATTATGTTGCCTCCTGTACGATGGTTTTTGGCGTGTGGGTGCTATTAGGCTTAGTCTAATGGGGGACCCCAGAAAGCTGAATCTGAGTCTCCATTAGAGCCAGCCTTAGGGTACTTGATTTGTATTAGGCCGGTTTCGTATAGGGAAGGGCATATTTCCCATTTGCACCATTATGGAGAAAACTTTTAGTTACCATGTCTTTTTTTTTTTTTTTACCAAGTCTTAATCGAGCTTCGAGCAGTTGAGACATTACCACCGGTGTAGAGAGTTGACCGTTGGCGGTTGAGTTTATGCCTGTAGAATTTTTCGAATGGTTATTATTCCTTAATTTCACCCTATATGTGTGCCCCATATGTTATCTACCTATTTCTTCTATCTTTAATGTCAGTTTACTTACTTTTAATTTCATTATCAATGGGTT
The DNA here is from genome assembly GCF_003573695.1 of Papaver somniferum. Lineage (NCBI taxonomy): Eukaryota > Viridiplantae > Streptophyta > Magnoliopsida > Ranunculales > Papaveraceae > Papaver > Papaver somniferum. The sequence continues at coordinate 119,913,417 of NC_039362.1, forward strand.
CTTGTGATTAAAAAGATCATTCATATGGATCGATTTGAATCACAACAACAGATATGTTTATTTAGATGTTGCTGAAACTGGATGATGAGTCAGATGCAGATAAAGAACTAACCAACACTATATTGTTGTTATGTTCATTGCAGATACCTAGAACTCCAGAGCCAAAAGAAGTACTCACAAAATATACGTATCAAATGGGGGATTAGTTCCACGAGAAGCTTATGCATGATTATATTCTTCCATATTGTGTGTACTCTGACTAAGATTTCCAACGTCGATTCTGCATGTCCCATCACTTAGTGCTAAAGATTATTAATGAGTTTTCTCAGGTAGAACCTCAATTCAATTATCAATTTGATGCACTAAATATTAAAGGTCATACTCATGCACTAAAGGATACTTCGGCCCTATGGATCTTAGGTTATGGGCGTCCAACGGAGTCTAACGATGAGTACCTTCATATGGGAAAAACAACTTCATTCAAATATCTTGTGTTGTTTTGCGAAACAATGATTAATCATTTTGGTCCAATCTATTCATGAAACCCCACTGAGGCAGATATTAGAGAAATATTAAAGTAAAACTGGCTAGGGGTTTTCCAGGAATGCTAGGTAGTCTTGACTACATGCACTGGGTATGGACGGGATGTCATACCTATTAGGTCGGTCAATATAAGGGTCATTACTCAGAACCAACTACTATATTTTGATTCTTGAATATGGCTCGCTTTTTTGGTCTTTCGGGTTCACAAAACGACATAAATGTTTAGCACAAATCGCCTCTGTTTGAAGATCTAAAGTATGGATGTGTTCCCAAGTACATTTGATAATCAACGGTCATCAATACACTTATGGAAGTTATCTTGCAGTTGGAATATATCAAATGGTCAACCCTAGTTAAACCTTATCGCGAGCCCCCCAGTGGCGAATTGGGTCGTTTATACCGATTTTTTAACAGTAGATATATGGATTTGAGGAAGGATGTGGAACAAGCTTTTGGAATTCTGAAGCGAAATTTCGCCATCATTTGTGGGTCATATCGTGTGTTTAAGTGCTTGTGAAATGCATAAAACTACATTTACTTGCATCATTATGCATAACATGGTAATTCAGGAAACCCGTCGTAATAGGGATTGGACTAACCATGATGTTATCGATTTGAGGCCAGAGATCCAACTAGAAAGAGGGGAACCTTCTTGGAACTATGCCCAAATGACTAGTCACATTCAGAACAAGAATCTGTATGACAGGTTAAGAGAGGACCTAAAAGTGAATCTGTGGGCCGAGTATGGATGGTCGGAAGGGCGTACTTAGTTTCCGATTTTCATTTGAATGTTAAATTTGTGTTCCCAGAGTATGAAAGTAAATAGTTTTAATTTTGCCATTAAGCATTTGAATGTTAAATTGTTTTAATCGTTAATTCGTTTGAAGTTTATTTAATATTTAAACTTTAGTTTGCATTTTTCACTTGAACGGGCGGCCAAGACTCTATCGGCAATTGCTCTCAGCCAATTCCCGATAGATTCCAACCCATACCTATTTCAAAATCACACCTTCAACAGATTTTTTTTCTTTTTTCATAACATATGGTTGATCCTAGATTTAGTGAAGACGAAGATTTATTTCTTTGTAGAAATTATGTAATATATTATCCAAAGAGGGGTGAAGAACGATATAAAATGGTTCAGAAGGTATGAGATATTGGGTTAAGATTCACGAAACCTTCTGCATTGACACATGTAATCATCACAACCGGGATCATACAACATTATTCTATCGATTTGTAATAATAAGAAAACAAGTTGAAAATCTTATAGTCGGACTGTCAATCGATATCGACTTCGGGATGAATTAAATGTTGAAGTTAGATTGTGATCTCGAGAGGAATAGTGAAGCTGGAAAGGAAAGAAAATTGAATACAAAACTCATTTTCAAATTCTTAAGGAGTTTCTCATAACCCGTATGGGATGTTAGTTTTGTCCGTATATGGGCTAATTATGTTGTTCTGTGTTTTTAAGTTTTTTTTTGTGTAATTCAGAATTCAAATAATGAAAATTACCACTTCTTTGAAAATGACATAAGTTAAAAATACTAAACTTATTACATTTTAAAATATAATAAAATAAAGCTAATACATTAATTATTAAGTAATTCTACTACTACATCTTCATCTTGTTCATCATCTCCAAATTGTTCTTGAAAATTTTACTTGTTACGTTTTTCTTTCCAATTCCTCTGTAACCGTTTAAATTTCATTTCAAGATATGTAATTTAATCTTGGGCATGTGCATATAAGCACAAACCCGTAGGATCATTAACGAACAACCGAGAAACAAAGAGCATTTGACCGGAAAAACATGGTCAGGGAGATGAAGAAACACCGTCAAACTCAGGTCTTGTGATGGACTATGACAAGCATAAGATTTTTGTGGACACCTCAAAAATGAACGAACGACAAAAATATGTATGGGTTTGGTGTGGTATCTGGTGAAGAAAATGGATGGTATTTGGAGGGGGAGGGGGGGTTGAGATAGTTGTGAACTTGGTGTTAAAGGAGAAGAAGTATATGGTGATCTTTCAGGTACATGTTGTATAAAAAAGGCTCTGAGAGAGAAAAATTTATATTTAAAGTTGGCGTTCTAATCTGTTTATAAACTCGAAACCATAATCTCAAATTATGGGATAAGTATGAGGATACGATAATCACGTCATCAGTGATTACAGGTGTTGAAAGTGTTAGAGCACTACTCGGTCGAATTCGCAAGTGTTGCTATCTCAAGCTTGTTTGTCAAGTTTAGTTTCCAAAACTATAAGTCTTGATTTCTAGTCTACTTATAGCTAAGTTTCGGATTAGGATAGTAAGTGTAGTTGAGCTTTAGACTCCACGACGTTCATCGAATGAAGACGAAGAACTACTCAAGGGAACTTGTGGAACTTCATCAACAAAAGGTATGTGGAGACTTGAACTTACCTATCACTCAAAAGTGTATCTATTATATCTCCTATTTGAGACAAAAGTTGTATTGGTATATAGACTTCAATTATACACATTTGCTATTTTTAGCTGAGTTTAACTCACTTATCTATTTCTCGAAATATGTGTTGGTAAGATTTCGCTTTAACCAAGTTCATCTTTACTCTTGACGAAAGTCATATTGGTTATTTCAATAACTTGAAAATCGTTTTGATGCTAATAGTTTGTGGATAACAACTATTGTCATCCTCTAAGAAAGTTTCAATGATTGAAATGAGAGTTTAGAAAAAGTAACCATGTTTGGATATAAACATAGTGTTTATTCACATTTGTGTAAAATCCAAAACCGGGAACCTAAGTATGCGTACCCGTACGCGTACTAGTTGGTTGTTGGAAGTCCGGAATCTAGGTATGCGTACCCGTAGTACGCATACTGGCGGAAGTTTGGGTTCCGTGAATTTCTGCTGGAGTTTGGAAGTGTGAATTGGTATGCGTACCCTACGCGTACTGGCGTAACCAAACTCGTCCGGCTACTTAGGTATGCGTACCCGTTTGCATACTTAAGTAGGTTACTTTCTAAAATCGGTTTGTTCATGAACTAAAATATTTATATAACAAGGAATGCAATCTTTTGAAAACCATGGCTATGATGTTCATGAATTGATTCAAGTGAATCAAAATCGATTTTTCTTCAATTGTATCTTGTATACTTCTATGAGATCTAAACAATTGAACAACTCTCTAACTAGTTTCATTTGAGTCATTTGAACTAGTTATGTTAAAGATGAATAAGGTTGATATGAAAGTGCTCATACGGTTAACCATTGGTTAACTATTTTTTAACCGACTAAGTGTACACGTTTAGGTACGGTTACTCAAACCTAAATGAAGATATATTTCATTTGTGTATAACAAGCTAAGTTCGATCTAACGGTTGAAAGATATTAGCTTGAATCTAATCAAGTTTTCATCTAACGCTGAATATTGAATGCTTTGTGACCAAGGTAACTTAGATTACAAACCATGATTTGAAATCTATATACAGGAGAACTCTAGCAACTGAGAAACCTAATCCCCACACCTCATGTGTGATACTAGTTGCATATACTAGAGTCGATTCTCCTTTAACCTTAGGTTTTTCACGAAACCATGTAGGTTAACGATTTAAAGACTTCATTGGGGTTGTGAAGCCAGACCCAATTATTTTCTCTGTAGTTGTGTGTTCTGATCTTGTTGTTTTTTATCGTGATTGAGTACTATTTTCTTTAAGATTTGCTCGAGATTTTATCTCCGATAGGCAAGATTGAAAAGTAGTCACAAACACCTTCGTCTCATCGTTTGTGATTCCACAATATCTTGTTTCGTTAATCGATTAAGATTATTGTGAGGTGATTGATAATACTAGGCTCTTCTTCGGGAATATAAGTCTGGTTTATCAATTGGTTCATGTTCACCTTGATTTATCAAAAGACGGAACAAAAACTCGTAGGTATTTCTGTGGGAGACAGATTTATCTATTCAATAGACTTTTCTGTGTGATACAGATTTTTTTATCAAGTCTTCGACTTTGGGTCGTAGCAACTCTTAGTTGTGGGTGACATCAACTAAAGAAATCAAGTGCGCAGAATCCGGCGAGGTTCTTGAGGCGTAAGGAAAGCAACTGTACCTTGATCAGTGTGAGATTGATTAGGGCTCAACTACATTCCAGTCCGAAGTTAACTTGGAGTAGGCTAGTGTCTGTAGCGGCTTAGTACAATGTGGTGTTCGAATATGAACTAGGTCCCGGGGTTTTTCTGCATTTGCGGTTTCCTCGTTAACAAAACTTCTGGTATCTGTGTTATTTCTTTTCCGCATTATATTTTGTTATATAATTGAAACAAGTTCTGTAAACGCGTGCAAAAATGCACGGGCTAGTTCATTAACTGACGCAAAAGAAAACATGATAAATGTAATTCCTCCTTGATGGCAACGAACTTTATTGATTTCATGCATGGTAATGTCATAGGGTGCTCCAAATGGTGTGGCAGGTTATTTGTGCCTACAGAATGCATATACAGCATTACATTAATTGCAAATGTTTTGCTAAAAAACTCACTATAAAATAAGAATGAAAAGAGAGACAGTCAATCAGTGTTGATATATGAGATTCTCATTGCACCTTACATTAAAAAGGTGATGTGTTGGTTATGATTAAATCATCAGCATAATCCAGTGAACATGCAACAAACACCACATTCTTAAGTTATAAGTGTTCAACTATGCCCATCTCTCTAGAATTTAAAACACGCCACAAAAAAATTGGAGCTTCGTTTACTTTAGTAAACTTAGAAGTCCGTAATTTTCTAAAAAATTCTTCCACAATATTCACTTAGGGTAATTAGGCTTCATATGAACATCAATGAAATGCTAACCCATCTTAGACTTAGTTAAGAATTGTTCGGAAAAAAGAATGATCCATAACAGAATTACAGTCTAAATTGATTCCATTAGCAAACAGGGATATATAATTCCCGTGAGAAATAAAACCTATTAGAAACAACACAAAAATACACTTAGTAGTAATTTCATCTTTACTTTCACATGTGCGCGCCTTAATGCTCGAGTGTTATGCTTATATTTCCATGAATACCTGTGTGAACGGTTTACACTATGTTTCCACATTCCCCTAAATCAAATGATGCATCTGTAAGCTTCCCCGATGAACAACTTGAAAGAAATGTGCCATTGATAAGTGCATATTTTACATATATTTAGTGTCAATCCATGCTAGTAATTGTTGTTTTTCTTGCAAATTATTGTATATTACGCTTGTTTTCTTTTCTTTGTGTTTTATTAGATGAATCATCCAAAAGAAGTGGAAATAGCTACAAAAGTGAAGTCACAAGTGAAGAAGAGTCAAAGACCCAGTGGAACTCGTTCAAGTGGAGGATTTCTAGTCATCATTTCTTAGAGGACGAGAAGACGAAGTCAATAGCGAAAGAACGAAGTCATTCTGAGTTCGTATGAAGAACTTATGAGCAAAATAAGAACTTGGAAAACTAAAAGGGCAAAATGGTCATTTCAAAGGACAAGTTTTATTGTCACCCCCTTGTACGTTAAGGGGCAATCATTCGGTTAAGGGGTGGACTATTTCAAAGGAGTTGCTAAAGGCAGTCGTGTTAGGGGGGAAGCCGGAATTCAAAACTTTTAAAGGTGCCCGGTCTATATACTCAGGGCCACCGTCTTCTACATGTAACCCAACAGAACGGAACTTGGTCGGGTTTTCACGACCAGTTATTTCCGGTCATTCCCGAGCTGCTGCAACTCATGAATGTTGTTAGTGTTACAAGTATCTTAGAATCCAAGGAAACCGCGAGTTCGATGTGGTTTTGGAGATTGGTTGAGCTCGAAAAAACAAGGAGAAAATGGTTGCTGCCATTGGTCGTTCATGATCATCGCGACAAGTGATTGATGGAGAAAGATTACGATGATAGTAACTTCCACTGGGTTGCTGATGGTGCTAGAAGAGACGGGTCGCGTTTGAAATAGAGCTTTATACATCAGTGGTGTTGCTGCCATTATCGGCCATTGATGGAGAGGAGTTGTTGGCATGAAAGAGTTGTCTTCGCTGCTGCCATTGACAACATGTGATGGCACTGATGATTCAAGGGGAGTTTCGGTGAAGCATGGAAGGATTCGAGCAAGTCAGAGAGGAAGAGAGCAGGAAAAGAAGAGTTGGAGCTCGGGCTTGGCTATGACTGGTGGAGAGATATTAACTTAGCCGGGAGATGAGATAAGGTTTGGCCGAACAGGGATCGACGGTGGTGCTGTCGAGTTCAGTTAGAATGAACCTAGAAGAGGTTTTCGAAGTCGAACAAGACACGAAATTGAGAATGGACTCTAAAACGTGACCGAGAAACCATGCATGAAGAAGATGGGCTTACTTCCATGGATTGAAGAGTTGATTAACGGAGGGGATACACCGTTGCTGTAGAGATCAGTTAAACCAAGATGAGGAGTGAGTTCCTTGACCAAGAATTCAGTTAAGATAAGCGATGGAGAGAGTTTAAGAAGAACAAGGAACATGGACGGAGAGTTTATCTCTCAGAGAAGTTTGTCTTACGCGGTGAACAGTGAGGATTCGGTGCATTGCCATACAACGAGTTGGATGCGTGGCTGGTATTATTAGAAGACACATGGGTCTTATAGAGTCCCCGCCGAAGGTTGCACCAATCAGAAGCAGTACATACGCAACTACAGTCATCCTTGGTACACCGAATCAGCAGCATATATCTTTCCCAGATTCCAACTATTGTTGACCGACTTTACATCCTTATCAAATAAGGAATTGTCGCACACGATAGGTTTCATTGAAGCCTATATAAGGAGCAGTATCCGAGATATAAAACATTAACTTTTGGGAGAGAAAAAAATAGAGAAAAGAAGAGAGGACAAGTTATATTCTATTCTAGGGTTTACCTGTTTTTTTTTTTATTTCAAATATTTTTCATGGGTTTTAATAAATTCATGTGTAGCTAATTTTATTGATTTAGAATGATTTTAAAGTCCTGAATAATGGAATTCTAATTCTTTTTAAGAGTTTATTTTAAGTTGATTTTTCTTGTTGATTGTCTCTATTGTTTTTAGTATCTAAGATTGCTATTAGGTTATTCAATTGACTATTTGAATTAATCTGATAGTAATTCTTCTACTAATATTGGGGTCGGTGATACGTGTAATAGTCACTCAATTCCATACACAAGTAGTAAATCGCAAAAGCTGACAGAGGGATTCTGTTAAGCAATTGTGTATAGAGATGACACTAGTAAGCAGACCAAGCTTATGCGTCTGATGCTAGGATCAACCTAATTCACAAAACATAATGCATTCGTTTGAGTTACACTTTGAGAGCTTATTCATGGTGGCTCAGATGGATAGAATCTGGTAGTCGAGCACTTCCGTATCCAGTGGCAACAGGAATTCCGGGGATAGCAGAGCTTATTGCTATTCTACGGTTGGTGACAATGGAAATTCTACAAGAAATAAACAAGTACTTTTAATTAAGTTTCTGTTCAGTGGCGGCGAATGATTCCTTAATCATCTTTGTTTTCTTATTATCTTTTTATTCATCTTAAAACCAATCCCCCATTTGTTATTTACTTTATTTTGTTGATCAAAGAACCTATCAATTACACAACTCTCTGTCGGAACGATCTCTTACTACGCTATATTACTAGTTAATTAGTGGGAAATATCTTTATTAATTTGTTGTGTAAACGACGCGCATCAAATTTTGACGTTGTTGTCGGGGAGCGGTTGCTAATTGATATGTTATTTGTTTAGCTTGTTTTTGTTTGATTTTATCTTTTCTTGTGAGTCGTCATGTTTCCTTACGGAAATAACCTGTATGGAGCACAAGATTACACACACAATAGTGGTAATCAATATGGTGTTCAATCTCATTCATATGAAAACTACCAACCATCCTATGGGTATAATCAAAACCAATCTTTTGGTTATGATCAGTATCCCACGGAACCTTATGGATATTCTCATACATGTCAACAACCTTATGACGGGTATGTATGTGAACAATCACAAGGATGGGAGGATAGTTACACTTCTAATAGTTTATCTCCTGAACTTGAGCAGAAGTTTGATCAGATTATGCATTATATAAAGACCAGTATGTCCACACTGGAGTCACTCAATGAGCAACTAAGCACGGAGAACAATATGCCAACCGAATCTTACTTCAATATATCTAACCAAACTCCTGATCGTTGTTATGATCATTCACCTATTCAAAAAGGGAAGACTTGGTTTGGAAATAGTGTGGTGAGTGAAGGTTTTGGTTTCGATGAATGTCTTGACCAATTCCAAGTGATGGCACAACATCAACAAGGGCTCCATACAATTGAAGATGAACAATACGAGCAACTTCAGGAAATTCAAAGGAATGTGGACAACTTAAAAATACAAATTGCTCAACTCAAGGAGACAAGGAATGAAGAAGAAGTTAAGCCTCAAAACCAAACCAATTCTGAAATTCCTATGGATGACAGTGATTCTGATGCAGATGAACCACCTCTCGAAAGTCCTTGCAACAATGATACGATTATTCCTACTCCATATCATAATAACGATCACTCGCCTATTCAAAAGGAGGAGAATTGATATCACATAAATGTTGTTATCAATGGTGTAACGTACACAAGTGAAGATTTTAGGATTTGCACCAACGAACTAGAATTTTTGGGAGATGATTCTGATTCCGATAACGAGGTTGTTGAAAAGACTGAGATTGAGAATGAAACCAAATTTATTAAAGTCGTGGAAGACCCAATTGAGCTTGTCTTGAAATATAATGATGCTAAGATTTCGGTTGAAGCATAAATTAAGAGTTCGATAGAGGACCACGATATACTTGAGGTAAATAATTCACTAGAGACAAAAGATGAGGATCTCGAACAAGGTTTGTCTAATCCTTTGCATAATTTTATATCTATTGATCATTTCCATCCAATTGAAGTAAATTCTAAAAGAGTTGTTAACCCAACTTTTAGGAAAATACCTCACTTAGGATTGGAGTTGTGTGCTTCTAAAGTTTTAACGGATTATTTTGCTTCTAAGTATCCACCACTTGATATGTTTGATTCTAGCATTGTGCAGGTTCACCAAGCTGCGGAACCTTTTGAAGTCCTCGAATTCTATGTTCTCTATCCACTTCCGAGTGTAGAAAGGACTAAGTGTGGGGGAAACTTCAATAAAGTGATAGCTTCTATATTTATATCTTGTGCTAATGTTTTCATGAAGCTGTTCTTAGAATTGCGGATTATTTTCTGGATGGACTACCAGATTTTCAGATTATTGGTTTACGAACGATAACCAGAGGGTCAGGCTGAGGACGTTAAACTAAGCGCTAAATGGGAGGCAACCCATCAGTTTTGTATTTCTATCTTTTATTTTTCTTAGCTTTTCATATCATATTTTGATTTCCCACCTTGACTTTACTTAGGAAGAGTCAATTACATTGAGGACAATGTAAAGTTTAAGTGTGAGGGAGTCTTTTGCATATATAGTTTTTAGCTTTTTTTTGTCAAAATTTTCAAATTTTTTTGTATATATTTGAATAAAACCTCCAACTTGTAGAGATTTTAGAGTCACTAGCATACTTCTAGGTATGTTTACATAGAGAATTCTGACCGACATAACTGAACTTGGAAGTGTTAGGGAACTACGTTCGGATTTCTTACGAATTGGAGTGTTAAATAATGGATTTAATCATGCCGGTGATGCAAATTAGGAGCAGAGGGAAATGCATTATTAGAGTTGTTGATCATTCATTAGTGGAGACTACCTATTTTTTAATCAACAGAGGCACCAGACCAAATTTTCTTAGTAGCTGACTAAAAAGATTTCTTTTGAGTGTGTGTCACCGTACGTTAATTCCGGGTAGAATGGTGAGCTACCCAACCTCACACCAATAGAAGCACTACTCTTTGATCTCTTGAGTGCTAATTTTGTCAATCATGAGGGTGACGTCTATAGATGAAAACCACCTTCTTGTAGTTTGATTCGCAGTTAGCACCATTCTCTCTCTCGCCAATAACAGGTCCATAAAAACACATCATCATCAACAAGGGAGCGACATCAAAATCTACAAGTAAAGTTGAAGACGTTTAAGGTTTACAAGCAACAATACAAGAAAGAGAAGATTTCATATTCAAGTAAAGCAACATACAATGAGCATATTTTTAAATACATGTTGAAGACTTACAATACAAGGAGCGGAATTCTATATCTAAGTATGAAGACTTATTTACAAGAGCGAAAAAAATCAAAAGATGAGAGTTATTGAAGTTTATGATACAAAGACAATACAAGTTGTGAAGATCAAAGTGGTAAAGTACTTCTTTCATGGCCACGTTAATTTTGGTTTCAGTTTTTGTAGTTGCAATCTTTTTATAAAAAAAAATTGAAAAGAAAAATAGAAAATACAAAAAAAAAAAATTACAAAATAAAATAAAATAATAATAATAATAATAAAAGATTTGCAATTAGGTTGTTATTTGTTCAATAAGGCCATGGGGAAGAAAAATCTATAAAGAAGTTTCAAGCAACAAGGAAATTAAGGAAAAGAGTTACAAATTGTCAAAGTTCTACGAAGTTCAAGAGTTTATCATCAACAGTTGAAGCCGAAGACGAAGACCGAGAAGATGAAGAAGACGAGCCGAAGAAAGACGTTTCTATTGGATGTTGTGAGAGTGGTGCTATCATTAACTGCCGATCGGATATGAAGGTGGTAAGTACTCCCATCCTTTCTATAATGGTTGATTTCCTTTCTTAGAGATCATCAGAAAAAGAATTTTTATTTTTCACGATCTTGTGGGGTCTCCAGAAATAATTCGGAAGGTTTCCTTCCCACCAGTCAACGTGTGTAGGATTTCTCTCTTCATTCCTACCTGCACACATGTGAGACCCATATAAAAACTGTCTTATTGAGTGCAATTATCATAAAATCCTTTTAAGTGAGGCAGAACTCGAGGCTAAATGCTTATTGATCGCTCTCAAACACGCGTTCTCTCATTATGGTGTGGTTATTTCTCACTCAACATTTAAGAATGAGAATATGTTCTTTGGTATTTCTAACTTCTTATTGCTAGCATGCAGAAACTCTATGTCCTCATAGCTCTTTGGATGCTTGGGACGCTGGAAAGCTTTGAAGTTGGAGTAGGTTTTGTGGGTATACCTCTTGTAAGCCCTCACGAGACTATAACTCGTCCACTAGGGTCACCTAGGGGTTTAAAGGCCTGTTGCACATGCTAAGTGCAACCGTATTCTCGGCGAGATGGAGTTTTTGTACTTTAGATAGTTTGCTCGAGGACTAGTAAAAGCTAAGTGTGGGGGAATTTTATAAGTGCATATTTTACATATATTTAGTGTTACAAGTATCTTAGAATCCAAAGAAACCGCGAGTTCGATGTGGTTTTGGAGATTGGTTGAGCTCGACAAAACAAGGGAGAAAATGGTTGCTGCCATTGGTCGTTCATGATCATCGTGACAAGTGATTGATGGAGAAAGATTACAATGATAGTAACTGCCACTGGGTTGCTGATGGTGCTAGAAGAGACGGGTCGCGTTTGAAATAGAGCTTTATACATCAGTGGTGTTGCTGCCATTATCGGCCATTGATGGAGAGGAGTTGTTGGCATGAAGGAGTTGTCTTCGCTGCTGCCATTGACAACATGTGATGGCTTTGATGATTCAAGGGGAGTTTCAGTGAAGCATGGAAGGATTCGAGCAAGTCAGAGAGGATGAGAGCAGGAAAAGAAGAGTTGGAGCTCGGGCTTGGCTATGAATGGTGGAGAGATATTAACTTAGCCGGGAGATGAGATAAGGTTTGGTCGAACAGGGATCGACGGTGGTGCTGTCAAGTTCAGTTGGAATGAACCGAGAAGAGGTTTTCGAAGTCGAACAAGACACGAAACTGAGAATGGACTCTAAAACGTGACCGAGTAACCAGCCATGAAGAAGATGGGCTTACTGCCATGGATTGAAGAGTTGATCAACGGAGGGGATAAACTGTTGCTGTAGAGATCAGTTAAACCGAGATGAGGAGTGAGTTCCTTGACCAAGAATTCAGTTAAGATAAGCGATGGAGAGAGTTTAAGAAAAACAAGGAACATGGACGGAGAGTTTATCTCTCAGAGAAGTTTGTCTTACGCGGTGAACAGTGAGGATTCGGTGCATTGCCATACAACGAGTTGGATGCGTGGCTGGTATTAGTAGAAGACACATGGGTCTTATAGAGGCCCCACTGAAGGTTGCACCAATCAGAAGCAGTACATACGCAACTACAATCATCCTTGGTTCACCGAATCAGCAGCATATGTCTTTCCCAGATTCCAACTACTGTTGACCGACTTTACATCCTTATCAAATAAGGAATTGTCGCACACGATAGGTTTCTTTGAAGCCTATATAAGGAGCAGTATCCGAGAGATAAAACATTAACTTTTGGGAGAGAAAAAAAATAGAAAAAGGAAGAGAGAGGAGAGGTTATATCGTATTCTAGGGTTTACCTCTTTAGGGGGAAACCAAGCTATTTTCTTCTTATTTCAAATATTTTTTATGGGTTTTGGTAAATCCATGTGTAGCTAATTTTACTGATTTAGGATGATTTTAAAGTCCTGAATAATGGACTTCTAATTCTTTTTATGAGTTTATTTTAAGTTGATTTTTCTTGTCGATTGTCTCTATTGTTTTTAGTATCTAAGATTTCTATTGGGTTATTCAATTGGCCATTTGAATTAATCTGATAGTAATTCTTCTACTAGTATTGGGGTTGGTGATACGTGTAATAGTCACTCAATTCCATACAAAAGTAGTAAATCGCAAAAGCTGACAGAGGGATTCTGTTAAGCAATTGTGTATAAAGATGACACTAGTAAGCATACCGAGCTTATGCGTCTGATGCTAGGATCAACCTAATTCACAAAACATAATGCAGTCGTTTGGGTTACACTTTGAGAGATTATTCATGGTGGCTCAGATGGATAGAATCTGGTAGTCGAGCGCTTCCGTATCCAGTGGCAACAGGAATTCCGGGGATAGCAGAGCTTATTGCTATTCTACGGTTGGTGACAATGGAAATCCTACAAGAAATAAACAAGTACTTTTAATCAATTTTTTGTTCAGTGGCGGCGAATGATTCCTTAATCATCTTTGTTTTCTTATTATCTTTTTATTCATCTTTAAACCAATCCCCCATTTGTTATTTACTTTATTTTGCTGACCAAAGAACCTATCAATTACACAGCTCTCTGTGGGAACGATCTCTTACTACCGCTATATTACCAGTTAATTAGTGGGAAATATCTTTATTAATTTGTTGTGTAAACGACGCGCATCAGCCATAAAAGATTACCGAAACTGAGTTTAGAAATTATTTTCTTTGTAATATTTCACACAAAAATTAGCCTACAGTCTTCTCTTCAGAGCATTATGCCCTCATCAAATGTTATAAGTCTCATAAGTAGATCAGGTGAAACCTAAATTTATGTAATTCAATATTAACATAAAATTTGTCAGTTATTCACATTTGCACATAAAATCCTCCCTTCATGGCAGAAAATCAATAAATGTGATCACCCTGCATAAGAACGTACTTACCCAAGTAACCCAACTAAGAATTCAGACATTACACTAGTGGAAAATGGGGTATCTTTGACCCACATCAGAGACCCTCGTTGACCGTAGCCGACACGTTGACCATAAATAGCCGTCTCTGATACGATAAAAACACGGAGAAATTCCGAGTATATAATAAGCCGTCTCTCAATTAAAAAAATTATTTACTATCTTGCCATCATAAAACTACCAATTCAACGACCCTCAGCCTCCGATTCAGATCTGGTGATCGATTCTGGGCCCCACAATTTGATTGGTCACGATATGGTAGACTGAAAAGAACAGATGGATTATAACAATCCTTTCTTCGTTTTTATCGATGTGTCTGTACTCATCTCTATCTCTTTATCTTTCATTATCTTCTTTATTCTCTCTCTCATACCTCTTCACTAGCTCACACCGAACTCATCTACATCCTTCTTTCTCTTGTTTTGTTTTTTTTTCTCTGTAAGTTTAAACATTTGCTCTCGATCGACCTCCATCACCTTCTTCTTCTTCTTCAAAGAATCTGTTTCATCGATTTTTTCTTCTCGATCCAGATCCGGAAGGTGAAACAAAAGTCAATACCCTCAAGCTAATAATCGATTCACCGGTGATCTGCGTTGTCAATGATGAAATAATTCTTGCGATTCATTGGGGTAATTATCTATGACTCAATCTTCTTCATCATCTTCAATTATAGAAATTTAATTTTTAATATTAGGGTTAGTATGAATTTCCAAGCTCTTGATTTTCCTGGTAATAGTTTCGATTGAAGTGTTATTTTTCTGATTAGGGTTGTGGTTTATTTCAACTGGTTCCTATAATGATTCCTGATGATGATGGTGTGGTGGTGGTGATGAAGCAGAAGTTTTTCAGTTGCACTGCTTATCAGTTCAGTTTTTTTTTTTACTTTGATTTGATGGAATTGTAATGAGAACTGTCTTCGATATCAAGAGACTTACTGGAAGAAAGTAAGTCAAAAAATGGTTAAATTTGGATTAGATTTAGATTTTTTTTGTAATTGGTAGTGGAGATTTGTCTGGATTTGTGATTTATGAGTGATTTTGGTTTTGTGTAGGTTTGATGATAAAGAGGTGCAGAGAGATATGAAACTCTTACCATACAAGATTTTCAACAAGGAAAGCCATATGTTGAGGTTTAACTTAAGGATGAGGAGACCAAGGTTTTCAGTCCTAAGGATATTAGTGCTATGATTCTGACCAAGATGAAGGAAACAGCTGAAGCATTCTTTAGAAAGAAGGTTAAGGATGCTGTCAGTACTGCTCCTGATAAGATTGAGAACCAAATCAAATCAATTCATGTTTGATTCCACGATTTATTATGTGACTTTGGAAGAATTTGCAAATTTTTTTTGTGTATTTTTTAAATGTGGCTGATTGGTTGTTGTCTTTAGTGTTCTACATCATGCTTCAATGATGCTCACTACCAAGGATGCTAGTGTGATTGCTGGATTAAATGTAGCAAGAATCATCAACAAGCCAACCGCAGCAGCTATCGCTTATGGTTTGGACAAAAATACCAGAGAAAAGAACATCCTTTTTTTTTTATCTTGGTGGTGGTACATGTAGGAGGTATAATTCTTACATAGTAAGGATATATAATTAAGTTAGGTTTTAATCTGCTTTGTATTTTGTTTTTTCTTTTGCTTAGTCTCCATCGAGAATAATGGGTCTAAATATTTCTTCTGATAGACATATTTATGATTTTGATATTAATTGTTATTATTGATGATTTCGTTAAGTCATCCCTGTGGCGAATAGGCTTAGGATGCCAACATAATTGGAAACTAGTGTTGTTTGTTAGTCATTGAAGCTTGCAACTGGGAAGCGTAGGTGTGGAAAATGCATATGGTTCCTTGAGATGAGTATCAAAAACTAAAATTAATGTATGTGGGATTTATGCACATATGCCAACAGTGTATTTTTGTATTCTATTATGATCCACGGTAAGTTCCGAACTACATATCCAGCTGATCTGGAACACTTACGTATATCATATTACCTTGTACTTCTTTCATGTTCTGGCCATTAGGTTTATACTCACCGTTCTCATATATCTTTGATACTTTAGTATTAAGCAAATGTTTGATGATTTCTTTGCGGCATTGTACAGTGGTATTCATGTAGCATCTGGGCACGATGACTCCCATTGAACTGCACTTTGTTTAGTTATTTGTCATTTCTAGAGTTTTAGATGTCTTATATTCACACCTCAGATAATGTCTATTGAATGGTTTAAGACTTAGTGCATTCTTTTCAGGCTCTTTCGTCAAATGCGGTTAAGAAGGGAGGGCTCTCTGCAGGTGATGTTGCAGCGCAATACAAGTACAAGAATGTAGTCATGGATGTCAAAGTTGACACAAAATCAAATGTGAGTCACTTACCTTTGTAATGTGCACTACCGTCTTAAAATTTCAATGTTTATTTTCCTGCATGATTTATAGTTTTTAATCATGATATCTATGTTTATCGTCAATCTGGCAGATTTTGACAACCCTGACATTCTTGGAGAATTGCTTCATTTAAGATGCCCAACTACAAATATGGCAAGGTACCAAGTTAATTTCTTAAAAATATTTACAAGTGCAAAATCTTAGTTATTATCTGATATACATGTACTTTTGTTCTGCTGTAGCTAGAGGCGCAATAATTCCATGATCATGCAACCGTCACAGCAGCTGTTGGCCTGAACCAGTCTCCTGTAGTGCGAGCAAGTGAATGCTCCTGATCCAATTGTGAGTTAGTTTTCCTTGAAAAATGTTCTAAACGAGCTGATGTTTTACCAATCAAGATCGCAAATCCATTAGTTGTTCTGTATACTATGATTTCCTGACATTGGTAATATTTACAAAATATCGCAGATCAACACTTGCAGTGACTTTTACAAATTCTGGCAGGCAACCCATGATTTGCACGATGCCATGAATCTTAAGCAGCATTGGTAGCAACTGATCCTAAGGAAGTTAAGCTTGGTGATAACTTAGAGGTAACACTTTATCGTGCATATGTCTTCAATTACATTTAAGCCAACACATCTTAAAGGCATATTATAGTCAAAACCTTGACAATTAGGTACTTATTTGCGTCAGATAGCATGCTGAATCTTGTATATATTCCACTATATCTAACCTGTTGGTTGTTGATGATTTCTAATTTCTTACGCATAATCTTGGATATTTTTAATGAACAGTCTGATGCATTCTGATTTTTAATTTCTTATGATTTATAGTTTAGCTTGTGCAAGTATCTTCTTCTTCCCCTGTATCTGCCTTCGATTTCCCTGAAACTTCTGTTTTGTTGCAATCTTCTTCCATCATAGTTATAGTCATCTTCCCCCCAGCTAATATTCTTAGTTGTTAAGTTACATATGTGATGTGCCCTTCTAGAGTACCTACAACTAAGGATTGATTTTTCAAATTTACCTCACACATGACCTAGATTAGGTTATGGTTATGGTTGATCACAGAGAATTTGTATGTATGTAAATGATGCAAGAAACATGTTTTTAACACTCTTAATGATGAGGTTATTGAATCTGGTGGTACGTAGTAGTTCAGGGAAAATGAGATTGTTGGTGATGATTGAAATGAGATTGCAGCTATGGGTGGATTGGAAAGTAAGCTGAGTTTATGATTGTATATTACAATGAGTTTTGCTTGGATTGTATAAGTTGTTCAAATAATGTGAATTATAGTTGTGGTCTTGATTAGTCTGGTAGAATGGAAATGTTATGGTTTGATCCATGCAATTAATGAGCCAATTACTGTTTATACATGACCTATATGTCAAATTACCTCACACGTGTGCTTCAAGCTACTACCCATTGCTAGAATGTCTGTCGAATTACCTCACACTATTGTACATGACCTATATCTAGTAATTTATTTTGTTCTACCGTGTATTATGAACTGAACGAAGTTATTGTACTGTTGTTGATTTGCTTTGCAGGAAGTCGCATGTGAACCAAGGACACAACACATTGATGCTCTGCTTGATATCATTTGTGAAGTATTGTCATAGGAGGAGCTGAAATATCATTTTTTTTTATCAGTTGTCTATTAGTTTAGCATATTGTTGTCAGAACTTAGCAATCTTGGACATGTATTCTCTGAACTCAGTATTTCATTTTTTTTGTGTAGTTTTACACCCAATGGAATGAATGTTAAAATTCTCAGTTAAATTTGAAGTTGCACTTGAATTTCAGTTATGAGTTGTATTTGAATTTCAGTTAAATTTGAGGTTGCATTTGAATTTCAGTTTGACTGTAGTTTGACTTGACTAGACTTGACTTGACTGTTTGACTTAAATACCAGTAAGATTAATTCAGATTCAGCCATTCAGACATTTCAGCTGATCTGAATTTGTATTTTTTATATTATAATTAAAATCTACGACCAGTATAGCGGGTCATCATCTAGTTACTGTAAGAAACGGTCTCTGTTCAGAGACCCACGCAATAAGGGTCGTGCAATTAAAAAACGCTTTATAAACGACCCATTCAGAGAACCCTAGAACAGGTCGTTTAACTCGTATATATGACGTGTCCTGGCGGTCGCGGAATGTCTGTTTTCCACTAGTGTTAAGTCAAAGGTAAATGATCCATACTTACTTTACAGTGCTTGAACTGTTACGTTCCACTTCTTGAAACTCCGATACTATAGCATAAAACCATTTCTTGGCGACAGAAAATCAATAAGTGTTACTATCCAGGTATAGGAAACGTACGTACCCAAGTAATTAACCAACCAAGAATTCACAAACTAAGCCAAAGGAAGAAATTAAGTTACGTACATTACTTTACCTTCCACTTCTTGAGACTCGAATACTATGTCGCAAACCGACAAAGTGATTTCCGTTATGTTCGCAATATGAGTCTAAATTGATGTAGGAATGAAAAGAAAAAAAAAACTGGAGCAAATCAAGAAACTAATACACCGAGTCCAAACTATATTACTGATTTTATTTTATTTTACTTCAATTTTCCATTTTCTCACTGTTGCTCTCAATTTGAGTAAGATAACCTCAATAATAATAGAAAAAAAGCATAGGCGTGGCACTTGAACAGATGCCATCAAAAGCATATAAGAAATCAGTACCATAAAGAAACCCAGTTCATTAATCTGCTATACAAACCTATTGGTGTTATGATTCTTTTGGTAACGAAAACCAAACAACATTTCTCCGATTAGGAGGGACCATGCTACCAAGCGAAGCATAAGTTCCAAGAACGAAGAAGAGAATGGATGCTGTCGGAAGATCGGAGAACTACCATATACTCATAACTTTATCACGAAGTTACAACAAACTTGTTGATCCCCACTACTGAAAGCCCATCTCCCGTTGTCATCTGAAAGATCT
Source organism: Papaver somniferum (assembly GCF_003573695.1). Classification (NCBI taxonomy): domain Eukaryota; kingdom Viridiplantae; phylum Streptophyta; class Magnoliopsida; order Ranunculales; family Papaveraceae; genus Papaver; species Papaver somniferum. The sequence goes on from NC_039362.1 coordinate 119,932,922, forward strand.
CCTTGATAATTTTTCAGAGGATCTGCCGTGAATAAATATGGTTTTCAAAGTAAAGACCAAGAGTCGTAAATCTTCAAAAATATGGTGACTTGTGAGAGAAATTTCTTTTTCAAGTGACTCCTGAAGAGAGTCGTGTCTTTTTGAAAGAAAACTGAATCTTTTCATATAATTGTCTTTGGTTTTCTTTTGTAAATATAATTTTCCACGTGGCATAATAAATTTAGAGAAAAATGTCAAATTTAATCTGGTGTCGCCACATCAGACTGAACATTCTCCTTTATATTAAGAAGAATTGATATCACAGGTTGTGCGTTGAATCGATCAATTGGTAAATCCAACCTTTGGTTGTTGATGGAAATTGATTGATCCTTGAACACTGGTCTTTGGTATCGTTCAAGTTATTTCTCTAATATTCAATCAGGCTCACAAATTACTATTTGTTTGATTGCGGATTGAATTGAGAAATTGAGATATAACTCTTTGATATACTTTTTCTTAAGATTGAGTCTGACTGTCTAGTTGATTCTCTTGAAAGTATATTGGAGTTAGTCCATACAGATTGCTAAGCGAAATATTGGGTGAGGTTGTTAGACCCCCGCTTTTTCAATTGGTATTAGAGTAGGCAAATACGTTAAAGACCTCATAAGTCTGTGTTTGTAGCAATTTGACTCTATGGATAGTAAAATCTCATTAAACGCTTCACCAGTATGTAACTCAGATTTTAGAGAATGTTCTGAAGAACTGGTTATTCTCCAGAAAAAGTTGGATGAACAAATCCGGATCAATTCTGATCTTATTGCAGAAATTGCAATGCTTAAGGATTTGAAGTCTGTCAAAGTTCCTTCAATGAATTTGAATAACTCCTTTAATTCTTCTCTGAAGAATTGTCGCAAGTCAGGGGATATGCGAGGTTTAGGGTTTGAGAAACCCGATGCGACTCAGAACTACTCAGATAAGTTTAAAGATGTTGGTTCATGTATGTTCTGTGATTATCATAATCATTTTCAACATACATGTACATCCTTCAAGAAAAGTTTAAAGGCTGCAAGTAATCTTCATAAGAAAGCTGAACAATTGTTTACCTTTCTAAAAGGATGTACAAATCTAACAAGAAACCCCAAACGGGGATAGTACTGTTAGTATGGGAGCTTTTTCTCTAAAATAAACATCACCCTTTCAATGGTTCCTTGATAATGGATGTAGCCGACATATGACGGGAGATCTTTCATGGTTTGTGAATTCAAATGACTTTGAAGGAGGTCCTGTGACATTTGGAGATGAGAGTTGTTGCTACATAAGCAAAAAGGGGACGATCAAACTTCCCGACGTTCCTGAAATCCATGATGTTGTATACGTTAAAGGTATGAATGAAAACCTTCTTTTTGTTAGTCAAATTTGTGACAAAGGCATAAAGTTGTCTTCAATGCGAATGGATATGACATTGTAGACAAAACTGGAAAAGTAATTTTTCAGGGTACTCGTGGTAAAAATAACTGTTATCTCCTTGATACTCAGTTTAGTAATTGTTGCAATTTGACTAAGGAGGAATCTACATATCTTTGGTATGAGCGTTTTGGTCACATCAATTATCGCCTTCTAACTAAGATCATTAACAAAGAACTTGTTAGAGGCGTTCCCAAATCAATACAAAGATTGATGGTGTTTATGGTGCCTGTCAAAAGGGTAAACAAATGAAAGTTCACCATAAATCATCTCGAGATATTCTCACTAAAGCTCCACTTTATTTAATTCATATGGATCACTTCGGTCCTATTTAACAACCTACGGTTGCTTGAAAGAAGTATGCTTTAGTTATGGTAGATGATTACACCAGATTCACTTGGGTGGCATTTTTAGCTCATAAGAATGAAACTCTTGATGAATTCAAGATTATTGTTAATAGAATCCAAAATGAACAGGGTCGCAAACTAAAAAAAATTAGAAGCGACCGTGGAACTGAATTCAAAGATACCAAAGTGTTTGAATTTTGTGACAAACTGGGAATTATTCAATAACACTCACCACCCATTACTCCTCAAGCCAATGGAGTTGCAGAAAGAAAGAACGAGAACATTCAGGAAATGGCCAGGGTAATGCTCCACAACAAAAACTTATCTTTAAGGTTTTGGGGAGAAGCTGTCTTCATAGCATGTTATTTGATCAGCCGTGTCTATCTACAGTCAAAAACCGTAAACACTCCATATGAGTTGTGGTACGATAGAAAACCTAACTTACATTATCTCAGAGTGTTCGGAAGTAAGTGCTACATTCTAAAAGATTGAGAACAGAGAGGGAAATTTGATACTAAAAGCGATGAAGGTATTTTTCTTGGCTATGCATCTGACAGTCATGGTTTTCGAGTATTTAATATCAGGACCCAAGTTATGATGGAATCATCAAATGTTATTATTGATGATTTGAGCAATTTTCATTATGATAACTCACCTGATGAATTGCCTCCTACGGAGACAATTGAGAAAGTCAAAGAAATACCTGAATCAGTAGAAGTTGTTCCAACTGTTACTGATCCTGAAGTTTCTAGTGACGAGGAGAAAAGTCTTAGTCAGGAAATTCTTGTTAAACAAGATCGTGCTCCTCCTTGGCATCTATGGGTTCAAAGGAATCATGATACTAACAGTATTATTGAGGGAAAATATTCTACCTTTAAGACAAGAGGACAACTTCAAAATATTTGTAATTTTGGTTGTTATCTGTCTCATGTAGAACCGGAAAATATTGATGAAGCTCTTAGTGATCCCTCTTGGGTGAATGATATGCATGAAGAGTAAAATCAATTTGAAATAAAAGATGTATGGGAGCTCGTACCTTGTCCCCTCAATGTCAATATTGTTGGTACAAAATGGATATTTAAGAACAAGTCTGATGAATTTGGCACCATTGTTAGAAACAATGCCAGACTTGTCGCTCAGGGATATTCACAGATTGATGGTGTCGACTTTGACAAAACCTTTGCTCTTGTGGCACGCCTTGAGTCCATTCTCCTTTTATTAGCTCATGCTTGTTTTCTGAAGGTTAAGCTGTTTCAAAAGGTCATAAAATCCGTGTTCCTAAACGGAAATTTAAAGTGAAAACGAGGGTACCCAAATATAACACAATATTAAACTTTTCCACCTATAATTCCTCTTACCGAAAGTGATTGTCTATGGACTGAGTCGAGACAATACAATTAAACGGTACTCACACTTTGTGTGATCGTCTATGGATACGAGATCGAGACAATTCAACAATCAAAGTGTGATTACTTGATAATAGGTTCGGACTTAACCAAACTCTATAGGATCACTATCAAGTAATACGGAGTTAACGTTTGTGTAATTTACTTTAAATTATAATAACAATTATAATTGCGGAAAACAAAAGTAAATGACACAGCAAGATTGTGTTAACGAGGAAACCGCAAATGCAGAAAAACCCCGGGACCTAGTCCAGAATTGAATACTCTCAAAATTAAGCCGCTATACAAAATCAAACCAACTTCGTATAGTTGAGACCAAGCAACTAAACCTATAGTTCACCTAGTTTCTTCAGTATCCATGCGCTTCTGACATTCAATAAGTGCACGCACTGGAACAATTCCTTTGGTTCGTATTCAAAACAGTAAAGGAACAACAAATCTGTTCGATAACAACTCTATTCAATCTCAATGATATGAGTCAGACAAAGGCTCTTCTGTTTAATCCAATAAACTCCTTTGTCGGGTTTAGATCTATTTATCCAACAACTACCAAAGTAGCAGAGTTTAAATTTTGCAATCAAATATAGAGTCTACCAAGATACTATATAGTGATGCCGATCTACGCAACTGATTAATCAATCAAATCTATCAAGGATAAACCGATTATAGTTGGATCCCAACCGATCAAGTTTTATGCACACCAAAGATTATGAAACCAATAAGAAATCTTCTTTGTCTTCAATTCTTTTTTAATCTTCAATAAACATCTGCACACCACAAATTGAATATCTTGTGATCAATCACGCGCAGAACGAAGGTTGTTAACAATGGATTATCACAAGACGTCTTTAGATCTACAAACAGTTCTAAAGATCCCGTCGACACTTCGATCTAGTTTGAGTGAATCTTATATCAGAAGAGAAGATTCTCAAGAATAAACAAACAAGGTGCAATCAAAGTTCAACAACCGTTAGTCAATCAAATCAAATCAAAAACTAATAATACTGCAATTATCTAGTTTCCCACCAACGGAACTCGTAGAGCTTCTTGATCCCAAAGAAGTCTTTAAACGAGCGGTTGTAAGAGATTTCGCCTAATTAGGTTACTTTCCTCTCCGAATAGACGGCTCCACCAGTAACAACACAACAAGGTAGTTTTGCTGGCTCTAGGATAGTTTGCTTGAAATGCAATCTTGGGTATTTATAGACCAAGGAAGTTCGGACACCAAGGAATTTCCAAAACCAAAATATTCTTAAGGTATGCAATAAATGCCCAAATCGGTTTTCATAATTCCTGGAAATGCTCTGTCCAATATTAACTGAAATCTCACTAGAAAATCTCCAATTAGTAAATGTACATTACCAATTTTTATTTTCCAGAGATATGCACTTTAATTGTTGGTAATTAAAATCATATAAAACTAACAACCTTAATTAAAAGATTCTCAACTTATTTCGGTCTGGGATCTACTTTAGTTATTAAGGAATATCTATGAACAATAAAAGATAAGAGTTACTGAACATGTTCAAAGTATATCGACATCTTTTTCTTTGTAAATCCTTTTTCATATTTACAATCTTGGAACCGATTATACCACATTTCCAAACAAGTTTAGAACTGGTTCATCTGACTTCCAAGAACTATGTGATTGATCAAATATCAATTATCAAATCACTATCATGGGTTTACGGTTCTACCAAACACAAGGATCTGTTCTACCTCAATATGGTTACGGGGACCGGTTACATAAGTTACCAGGATCAGTTACATCAATTACCAGGACCGGTTACCATATTCTCATGGTATTACTTGTGATCGGTCACACCAGTTACCAGGATCGGTTACACCAATTACCAAGACCGGTTACACCAATTACAAGGATCGATTATACACTCTTTTGTGATCGGTCACACCAATTAATAGGATCGGTTACACCAATTACTAGGATCGGTCACACCAATTACAAATATCGATCATACCATCTTAGGTGATTACTTAGGATCGGTTGCACTAATAAAAGTCATACCAATACATAAGTCAGGCATTGTGACTAGTTTTACCAAGATACATAACAAGTTATAATCGGTTGTACTAATCATACATATTGGTAATCCAAAGATATGCAATGAATAACAATACCAATAAGCCTAGCTATTTCCCTTTCGATTCACAAAACAAGTTTATGAATGTACTTCCTTTAAACGAATGTAAACATTATTTCCTAGGACGAAATCTTCGCCCATACCCATACACATAATCACAATAGAATTCATACAATTATGTCGATGTCTTATATACGAAGTTCAAAAGATAAGCGTTATACTTCGTATTCTAATTCCTTAATACTATGTCTACTAGAGTATAATCATTCACAGCTTCGCAGTTATGTTTTCAATATAACACGACTTGAAAGATACCTTAGGAATGAAACAGTTCAAGTGACAATATTACTCACAATAGCAAATGTGTATAATTGAAGTCTATATAGCAATACGATTTTTGTCTCAAAATAGGAGATAAAATAGATAGACTTTTGAGTGATAGATAATTTCAAGTCTCCACATACCTTTTGTTGATGAAGTTATACAAGTTCCCTTGATCAGTTCTTCGTCTTCATTCGATGAACGCCGTGGAGTCTAAAGCTCAACTACACTTACTATCCTAATCCGAGACTTAGCTATAAGTAGACTAGAAATCAAGATTTTATAGTTTTAGCAACTAAACTTGACAAACAAGATTGAAATAGCAACGCTTGCGAGTTCGACCGAGCAATGCTCTAACAATCTCCCCCTTTATCAATTTTAGTGACAAAACTATCATACAAAATAAAAACTTTGATGCTTGATCTCCTTGGTTCTTTAACATTACTCGAAATCTTCGTCACTTCCAAGTACTCCAATGATTCCAAATGTGTTCAACTCCGCATCATTGTTGTTGAAGATCCGTAGCTATAACAATGAGAAAACAGTAGCTCTCAATCATTGTTATACAGTGTCATAGTATCATTACATAACATCAAAGTTCAATTGTATCACAACTTCGACAACAATACTATGGTGATATGTATCACTCCCCCTTAGTCAATACTTCATCTCACATGAAAACCACTCCCCCTTACATAATGATCCGTAAACCATATGTATTTGTAGTGTGAACTACACATTAATTCTCCCCCTTTTTGTCAACAAAATTAGTAATGGTACGAAAATTAATGGGATCCTAATGAAATTTTCATAGAGACACTTCATGACCAAAATAGAAGCACATATCAACTTGTTTAGATGCAATCATATAGCCGAAACTAAATGCAATTCATCAAGGAGTTTATAAAGATATAAGATAACCCCTATAATATTCCACAGTCACACACCCCAAAAAGATTTGGCAACTAAACACAAGTTCAATTAAGAACTCTCCCCTATAAAATGTCATTCCAAAAGGAACAACAAGAGCGACCTTACTTTTACGAGAAAAGAAGGATTTTTTTGGACATTAACAAATCTCATGAAACATGAATTTTGTATCCAAAATACTCAATTATATTAACCACAAGAGAACCCATGATTAATTTAATCGAAAATGCTTACATAAGCAAGCTTACGGCGCACAATATTTACATAAAGATATGGTTCAGGGAAGATCAATCTTCGGAATAAACAAAGATTCATTCTATTTTTCATCACTATTTGTAGAATGACATATAATAGACTTTAATCTTTGTAAACAAAAATTCATCCTATCTTCCATCAATATTTGCATAATGACATAATAGGCTTAACTTTTGTTTGTCAAAAGTTCATTCAATCTTTTATCAATATTTGCATAATGACATATGAAAGACTTAACTTTTGACCACGTATGGGATAATCATAGTTCACAGACACAAACACACATATCCCATAACAATTTTTGCAACATATGAAACCAATAAAGATTAATACTGCAAAATCATCTTCTTTTTTTGTTGCACATACAAGATGGTTTGTCCTTAGAGGGTAGAATCAATATTTTTCGCACATATTTTCACCAAGAATAGCTACCAAAGGCGTATAAAAATATTTTCTTAACAAAGAAGAACATACAAAGTCATTAACGACCATGCACCATAGTTCACATAATGTGATTGTGAACATTCAAGAATCCCATAGCAATGTGTACTACTGCCCATTCTTGAACTTCCTTCTTTGTGATTCACCAATTTCATTCTTTTAAAAGCTACAAATGAGCGTATAAGAGTAGTACTACAAGAATCCAAGTGCCCAAGTCCAAGAGAAGTGGAACAAGTGCAACGAAACGGAGCAAAACACTCAAAAACAAGAGACGGGACAAAGACCAATCCTAACTCATCCAAATTCAGAAATTCTCATCACCATTTTTAAGAGAATTCAAAGAGGAATAGAATTCAAAAAGAATGAGGTTATTCCGAGTTCGTAAAAAGAAATTACGGCCAAAACAAGTTTACCGAGAATCGACGTCTACGGGCAAGTATGCATACCGGTTTGCAAACGAATTTTCATGACCTGGAGCAGTATGCAAACGGGTATACATACTAAAATCCCTGGATTTTGATTTTCAATGATGGTATGCATACCTGGTATGTGTACCATGAAGTCCAGACATTCCGAACTACTATTTTCAAACCTTTTTATAAGAATCCAGTCGAATTTTACAGCCTTACCGAACATAATCTGTGCACCCCAATTCTCGTGTTTCCCTCACCATATACATAGCAGGGCATTCCTTGGTAAGGATGCACTTTCAAGACACTCAAGTTGTGTTGAGGTGAATAATATCTTGCTCACCACAAGTGACTTTTGGATTATCATGAAAGAGATCGCTTTTAGAACCTTTCACATCCAAATCCATCTTTCCAAAGAACTCTTTAAGTTCCAAGTTCCAATATCATGGATACTGCCTTCTCCATAGTCATGGAATTTTCTGGGAGATCATTCCTTTTCACACTCAAAGCATCATTGACTTTCTTTGGAACCCACTTCTGATTGTGTTTAGGAACAACCAGAACCTTCTTCCATTACTCTCGTCAAAATTTCTCGAAAGAGAATTGGATTAAATATTCTTTTGGAAGTTAGTGTTTCTCCAATTCGGAGCATCGTATCTTGTCTTCGTCTTTACGAATTTATCCTTTTGATAACCATTACGATTGTGAAAAGGCTTCGTATGACGTTTATAGGCAAATCTAGGTTTATCACAGCAATGATTCATTTGCCTAAAGGTTGGACAGTTACAACCTGTAACGTTAAGGGGATTAGTCTTAACATATGATCTTGGTTTCACAACTTCTTGTGATGCCCAAACGAGAACATCATGTAGTTTCTCATTCCTTATACGGAAACGACATCTCCTTTCCAGGTGACCTTTATTTCTGCAATAGTTGCAAACATAAGGAATGTTCTTACCACGATCCGTGTGTGCTGACTTTGAGGTTGATATAATTTGATCTTTCGAACTTTAACTACCGGTGGAGGTATTTCACTTTTTCCATCAGTGGAAACCTTTTGATGGGAAGAATCACTAGCCTTGACAAATTTTACCTCTTTGCTAATACTTGGAGCATTTATTCCTTTATAGCCCAATCCTCGTGTATCACGATGATTTTTACTTGCTCCTAGCATAGTGGTTAATTTCTTGAACTAGTATTGAACTTTTTCAAGTCATCTTCTAGCATCTTGATTTTATCAAGAGCAGCAGCTAAGTCAGCCTCAAGGCGTTTTTCTCGAACGAGACAAGCACTTTCTCTATCATCAAAACTTGTTTGCTGGGAGTTAATCCTTGCTTCAGTTTCTGCAAGTTTCTCTTCCAACAAAAAGTATTTTTCATAAACATTATCACATTCAAGTGACTTTCTACTCAGGTTTTCCTCGGAATCTTTGGGATCGATTCGTAAGAGCGATTCCAACCACAAAGACCTATGTAAATCCTTTTCAATTTCTTGTGACATGAGAAGTTGTAATCTTCTTAATTTTCAACGAATCCAAAAACTTAACATACTCTGAGACTTCCTCATCAACATCTCTATCAATATCTGAATCACCTTCATCAGAAAGTTCATCCAACTGTTCTTCTAGGCGTGTTTCCCAATCAACATTTTTTACATTCAAAGAATGTTTCGATATTCACTTAGAAGTGACAGTTCTCTCAGGTGAATTCAAGCTTTGAAAATCATCTGGTAATTTCTGATTTGGTACATTATTAGAGATAGACTCGTCCATAATAATCAGATTGCTACAAACACAGACTTATGAGGTCTTTAACGTGTTTGCCTATGAAGATCCGTATGTGTTCAACTCCAATGATTCCAAATGTGTTCAACTCCAATGATTCCAAATGTGTTCAACTCCAATGATTCCAAGTACTCCAATGATTCCAAATGTGTTCAACTCCGCATCATTGTTGTTGAAGATCCGTAGCTATAACAATGAGAAAACAGTAGCTCTCAATCATTGTTATACAGTGTCATAGTATCATTACATAACATCAAAGTTCAATTGTATCACAACTTCGACAACAATACTATGGTGATATGTATCACTCCCCCTTAGTCAATACTTCATCTCACATGAAAACCACTCCCCCTTACATAATGATCCGTAAACCATATGTATTTGTAGTGTGAACTACACATTAATTCTCCCCCTTTTTGTCAACAAAATTAGTAATGGTACGAAAATTAATGGGATCCTAATGAAATTTTCATAGAGACACTTCATGACCAAAATAGAAGCACATATCAACTTGTTTAGATGCAATCATATAGCCGAAACTAAATGCAATTCATCAAGGAGTTTATAAAGATATAAGATAACCCCTATAATATTCCACAGTCACACACCCCAAAAAGATTTGGCAACTAAACACAAGTTCAATTAAGAACTCTCCCCTATAAAATGTCATTCCAAAAGGAACAACAAGAGCGACCTTACTTTTACGAGAAAAGAAGGATTTTTTTGGACATTAACAAATCTCATGAAACATGAATTTTGTATCCAAAATACTCAATTATATTAACCACAAGAGAACCCATGATTAATTTAATCGAAAATGCTTACATAAGCAAGCTTACGGCGCACAATATTTACATAAAGATATGGTTCAGGGAAGATCAATCTTCGGAATAAACAAAGATTCATTCTATTTTTCATCACTATTTGTAGAATGACATATAATAGACTTTAATCTTTGTAAACAAAAATTCATCCTATCTTCCATCAATATTTGCATAATGACATAATAGGCTTAACTTTTGTTTGTCAAAAGTTCATTCAATCTTTTATCAATATTTGCATAATGACATATGAAAGACTTAACTTTTGACCACGTATGGGATAATCATAGTTCACAGACACAAACACACATATCCCATAACAATTTTTGCAACATATGAAACCAATAAAGATTAATACTGCAAAATCATCTTCTTTTTTTGTTGCACATACAAGATGGTTTGTCCTTAGAGGGTAGAATCAATATTTTTCGCACATATTTTCACCAAGAATAGCTACCAAAGGCGTATAAAAATATTTTCTTAACAAAGAAGAACATACAAAGTCATTAACGACCATGCACCATAGTTCACATAATGTGATTGTGAACATTCAAGAATCCCATAGCAATGTGTACTACTGCCCATTCTTGAACTTCCTTCTTTGTGATTCACCAATTTCATTCTTTTAAAAGCTACAAATGAGCGTATAAGAGTAGTACTACAAGAATCCAAGTGCCCAAGTCCAAGAGAAGTGGAACAAGTGCAACGAAACGGAGCAAAACACTCAAAAACAAGAGACGGGACAAAGACCAATCCTAACTCATCCAAATTCAGAAATTCTCATCACCATTTTTAAGAGAATTCAAAGAGGAATAGAATTCAAAAAGAATGAGGTTATTCCGAGTTCGTAAAAAGAAATTACGGCCAAAACAAGTTTACCGAAAATCGACGTCTACGGGCAAGTATGCATACCGGTTTGCAAACGAATTTTCATGACCTGGAGCAGTATGCAAACGGGTATACATACTAAAATCCCTGGATTTTGATTTTCAATGATGGTATGCATACCTGGTATGTGTACCATGAAGTCCAGACATTCCGAACTACTATTTTCAAACCTTTTTATAAGAATCCAGTCGAATTTTACAGCCTTACCGAACATAATCTGTGCACCCCAATTCTCGTGTTTCCCTCACCATATACATAGCAGGGCATTCCTTGGTAAGGATGCACTTTCAAGACACTCAAGTTGTGTTGAGGTGAATAATATCTTGCTCACCACAAGTGACTTTTGGATTATCATGAAAGAGATCGCTTTTAGAACCTTTCACATCCAAATCCATCTTTCCAAAGAACTCTTTAAGTTCCAAGTTCCAATATCATGGATACTGCCTTCTCCATAGTCATGGAATTTTCTGGGAGATCATTCCTTTTCACACTCAAAGCATCATTGACTTTCTTTGGAACCCACTTCTGATTGTGTTTAGGAACAACCAGAACCTTCTTCCATTACTCTCGTCAAAATTTCTCGAAAGAGAATTGGATTAAATATTCTTTTGGAAGTTAGTGTTTCTCCAATTCGGAGCATCGTATCTTGTCTTCGTCTTTACGAATTTATCCTTTTGATAACCATTACGATTGTGAAAAGGCTTCGTATGACGTTTATAGGCAAATCTAGGTTTATCACAGCAATGATTCATTTGCCTAAAGGTTGGACAGTTACAACCTGTAACGTTAAGGGGATTAGTCTTAACATATGATCTTGGTTTCACAACTTCTTGTGATGCCCAAACGAGAACATCATGTAGTTTCTCATTCCTTATACGGAAACGACATCTCCTTTCCAGGTGACCTTTATTTCTGCAATAGTTGCAAACATAAGGAATGTTCTTACCACGATCCGTGTGTGCTGACTTTGAGGTTGATATAATTTGATCTTTCGAACTTTAACTACCGGTGGAGGTATTTCACTTTTTCCATCAGTGGAAACCTTTTGATGGGAAGAATCACTAGCCTTGACAAATTTTACCTCTTTGCTAATACTTGGAGCATTTATTCCTTTATAGCCCAATCCTCGTGTATCACGATGATTTTTACTTGCTCCTAGCATAGTGGTTAATTTCTTGAACTAGTATTGAACTTTTTCAAGTCATCTTCTAGCATCTTGATTTTATCAAGAGCAGCAGCTAAGTCAGCCTCAAGGCGTTTTTCTCGAACGAGACAAGCACTTTCTCTATCATCAAAACTTGTTTGCTGGGAGTTAATCCTTGCTTCAGTTTCTGCAAGTTTCTCTTCCAACAAAAAGTATTTTTCATAAACATTATCACATTCAAGTGACTTTCTACTCAGGTTTTCCTCGGAATCTTTGGGATCGATTCGTAAGAGCGATTCCAACCACAAAGACCTATGTAAATCCTTTTCAATTTCTTGTGACATGAGAAGTTGTAATCTTCTTAATTTTCAACGAATCCAAAAACTTAACATACTCTGAGACTTCCTCATCAACATCTCTATCAATATCTGAATCACCTTCATCAGAAAGTTCATCCAACTGTTCTTCTAGGCGTGTTTCCCAATCAACATTTTTTACATTCAAAGAATGTTTCGATATTCACTTAGAAGTGACAGTTCTCTCAGGTGAATTCAAGCTTTGAAAATCATCTGGTAATTTCTGATTTGGTACATTATTAGAGATAGACTCGTCCATAATAATCAGATTGCTACAAACACAGACTTATGAGGTCTTTAACGTGTTTGCCTGCTCTGATACCAATTGAAAAATCGGGGGTCTAACAACTTCACCCAATATTTCTCTTAGCAATCTGTATGGACTGACTCCAATATACTTTCAAGAGAATCAACTAGACAGTCAGACTCAATCTTAAGAAAATGTATATCAAAGAGTTATATCTCAATTTCTCAATTCAATCCGCAATCAAACAAATAGGAATTTGCGAGCCTGGTTGAATATAAGAGAAATAACTTGAACGGTGCCAAAGACCAATGTTCAAGGATCAATCAATTTCAATCAACAACCAAAGGTTGAATTTACCAATTGATCGATTCAACGTACAACCTGTGATATTTTGATTATATAATAAAATATAATGCGTAAAAGAAATAACACAGACACCAGAAGTTTTGTTAACGAGGAAACCGAAAATGCAGAAAAACCCCGGGACCTAGTCCAGATTTGAACACCATACTGTATTAAGCCGCTACAGACACTATCCTACTACCAATGAACTTCGAACTGGAACGTAGTTGAGCCCTAATCAATCTCACACTGATCAAGGTACAGTTGCGCTCCTACGTCTCTGAACCCCAGCAAGATTCTACGCACTTGATTCCCTTAGCTGATCTCACCCACAACTAAGAGTTTCTACGACCCAAAGTCGAAAAAATTTGCATCACACAGAAAAGTCTATTGAAATAGATAAATCTGTCTCCCACAGAAATACATACGAGTTTTGTTCCCTATTTTGATAAATCAAGGTGAACAGGAACTAATTGATAACCCGAACTTATATTCCCGAAGAACAGCCTAGTATTATCAATCACCTCACAATAATCTTAATCGATTAGAAACAAGATATTGTGGAATCACGAACGATGAGACGAAGGTGTTTATGACTACTTTTAAATCTTGCCTATCAGAGATATAAATATCAAGCTAATCTTACGATTGTACTCAATCACGATAGAAAACAGCAAGATCAGATCACGCAACTACAGAGAAAATAGTTGGGTCTGGATTCACAATCCCAATGAAGTCTTTAAGTCGTTAACCTACAGGGTTTCGTGAAAAACCTAAGGTTAAAGGAGATCGACTCTAGCTTATACAACTAGTATCACACAGGAGGTGTAGGGATTAGGTTTCCCAGTTGTTATAGTTCTCCTTTATATAGTCTTCAAATCAGGGTTTGCAATGTATTAGCTTGTTATACACAAATGAAATGTAACTTCATTTAGGTTTGGGAAAACGTACCTAAACGTGTACACTTAGTCGGTTCAACAATAGTTAACAAATGGTTAGCCATATGAGCACTTTCATATCAACCTTATTCATCTTCACCATAACTAGTTCAAATGACTCAAATGAAACTAGTTAGAGAGTTGTTCAATTGGTTATATCTCATAGAAGTATACACGACACAATTGAAGCAAAATCGATTTTGATTCACTCGAATCAATTCATGAACATTATAGCCATTGTTTGCAAAAGATTGCATTCCTTATTATATAAATGTTTTAGTTCATGAACAAACAGATTTTAGAAATTAACCTACTTAAGTATGCAAATGGGTACGCATACTTAAGTACCCGGATTGAGTTTGTTTTTTTACTTCCAATCTCCAGCAGAAATTCACGGACGTGAAACTTCCGCCAGTATGCGTACGAGTACGCATACTTACCCGGATTTCCAACAACCACCAGTACGTGTACGGGTACGCATACTTTGGGTTCCCGGTTTTGGATTTATACACAAACGTGAATGCACACTATGCTTATATCCAAACATGGTTACTTGTTCTGAACTCCCATTTCAATCATTGAAACTTTCTTAGAGGATGTTAAAATAGTTGTTATCCACAAACTATTTTCATCAAAGCGATTTTCAAGTTATTGAAATAATCAATCATGACTGTCCTCAAGAGTAAAGATGAACTTGGTTAAAGCGAAAGCTTACCAACACATATTTCGAGAAATAGATAAGTGAATTAAACTCAGCTCGAAATAGCAAATGTGTATAATTGAAGTCTATATAGTAATACGACTTTTGTCTCAAAATAGGAGATAGATTAGGTAGACTTTTGAGTGATAGATAAGTTCAAGTCTCCACATACCTTTTGTTGATGAAGTTCCACAAGTTCCCTTGATTAGTTCTTCGTATTCATTCAATGAACGCCGTGGAGTCTAAAGCTCAACTACACTTACTATCCTAATCTGAGACTTAGCTATAAGTAGACTAGAAATCAAGACTTATAGTTTTGGCAACTAAACTTGACAAACGAGCTTGAGATTGCAACACTTGCGAGTTCGACCGAGCAATGCTCTAACATCCTTATTTTGAGCTTAGGCACCATGCAGTGGGTATGGAGATGCCACTTTTAAAAGTGGCGCCCAGGCGTCGCCTTTCTAGGCGCTCAGGTCAAGGTGCCAGTTTGCTGGGCACCAAAATGGCATTTTATACCAAAAAAGGAAGAAAAAAAATAGTGCTAATATCTTTGGAAAATCTTTTTCATCAAGTGATACATTAATATTTTAAAACCCTAAGCTAATTATATATGTTAAGAAACAGATCATTCCTGGCAGGTTTTGTTAATTACTCTAATAGTAGTAAAGGAAAAAAATTCCAAATCCTTTGCAAATCTTTTTCATTAAGATTTACAAGCTAATATGGAAAGTCTAAGCTAATTATCGGTTATGTCAAGAACATAACATTCATTAGTTATTTTGATAATTATTGTTATACAGTATTCCTCCACCATTTATATAAAAACCTATGTGGGAATTATTGGTCTACGCTGCGGCTTCGCGGCGCCTCGCTGCGGCTCGGGATCTTACACCCGACGCCTCGCGGCGCCTTAGGCCCATGACAATATAGCATTTATTGGGGGTGGTTGTACATCGTTACATGTATTGGTGGGTGTGTATGGTCACCGTCCCATTTATTGCCCGAATTTATCTATAAATAGGTGACTCATGGCCAACTTGTTTTCACCTATAAGTCCTCTTACCGAAAATCCCAAAGGAAAGACGAGGGTACCCAAATATACCTCAATCTAAAACTTTTCCACCTATAAGTCCTCTTACCGAAAGTGATTGTCTGTGGACTGAGTCGAGACAATACAATGAATCAGTATTCACACTTTGTGTGATGGTCTATGCATACGAGATCAAGACAATACAACAATCAAAGTGTGATTAATTGATAATAGGTTCGGACTTAACCAAACTCTATAGGATCACTATCAAGTTATACGAAGTTAACGTTTGTGTAATTTACTTTAATTATAATAACAACAATTATAATTACGGAAAATAAAAGTAAATGACACAACAAGATTTTGTTAACGAGGAAACCGCAAATGCAGAAAAACCCCGGGACCTAGTCCAGAATTGAATACTCTCAGAATTAAGCCGTTATACAAAATCAAACCAACTTCGTATAGTTGAGACCAAGCAACTAAACCTATAGTTCACCTAGTTTCTTCAGTATCCATGCGCTTCCGACATTCAATAAGTGCACGCACTGGAACAATTCCTTTGGTTCGTATTCCAAACAGTAAAAGAACAACAAATCTGTTCGGTAACAACTCTATTCAATCTCAGTGATATGAATTAGACAAAGGCTCTTCTGTTAATCCAATAAACTCCTTTGTCGGGTTCTAGATCAATCTAATCAACAACTACCAAAGTAATTGTGTTTAGACTATGCAATCAATAATAGGATCTACCAAGATACTAAATACTGATGCCGATCTACGTAACTAATCAATCAAGTCTATCAACATAAACCGATTATAGTTGGATCCCAACCGATCAAGTTTTGTGTACACCAAAGATTATGATAAGAAATCTTCTTCGTCCTAAAATCTTCTTAAATCTTCAATAAACACCTGCGCACCACAACTTGAATCTCTTATGATCAATCACGCACAGAATGGAATCTGTTAATAATGGATTACCACAAGATGTCTTTGGATCTACAAACAGTTCTAAAGATCTCGTCAACACTTCGATCTAGTTTGAGTGAATCTTATATCAGAAGAGAATATTCTCAAGAATAAACAAACTAGGTGCAATCAAATTTCAACAACCGTTAGTCAATAATAATATCGAAAACTAATAATACTGCAATTATATAGTTTCCCACCAACGGTACTCATAGAGATTCTTGATCCCACATAAGTCTTTAAACGAGCGGTCGTAAGAGATTTCGCCTAATTAGGCTACTTTCCTCTCCGAATAGACGACTCCATCGGTAACAACACAACAAGGTAGTTTTGCCGGCTCTTAGGATAGTTTGCTCGAAATACAAACTTGGGTATTTATAGACCAAGGAAGTTTGGACACCAAGGAATTAACAAAACCGAATATTCTCAAGATATGCAATAAATTCCCAAATCGGTTTTCATAATTCCTAGAAATGCTTTGTCCAAAAATAACCGAAATCCTACTAGAAAATGTCCAATTAGTAAATGCACATTACCAATTTTTATTTTCCAGAGATATGCATTTTAATTGCTGGTAATTAAAAGCATATAAAATTAAAAACCTTAATTAAAATATTCTCAACTTATTTCGGTCCGGGATCTCCTTGAGTTATTAAGGAATATCTTTGAACAATAAAAGATAAGAGTTACTGAACATGTTCAAAGTATGTCGATATCTTATTTCTTTGTAAATCCTTTTTCATATTTACAATCTTGGAATCGATTACACCACACTTACAAACAAGTTTGGAACTGGTTCATCTGATTTCCAAGAACTATGTGATTGATCAAATATCAATACACTAATCATGGGTTTACGGTTCTACCAAACACAAGGATCGTTTTTACCTTAATATGGTTACTGGGACCGCGGTTACATCAGTTACCAGGATCGGTTACATCAATTACCAGGACCGATTACCATATTCTCATGGTATTACTTGTGATCGGTCACACCAGTTACCAGGATCGGTTACACCAATTACCAGGACTGGTTACACCAATTACAAGGATCGATTACACACTCTTTTGTGATCTGTCACACCAATTACTAGGATCGGTTACACCAATTAAAAATATTGATCATACCATCTTAGGTGATTACTTAGGATCAGTTACACTAATAAAAGTCATAACAATACATAAGTTAAGCATTGTGACTAGTTTTACCAAGATACATAACAAGTTATGATCGGTTCTACTAACTCACACATATTGGTAATCCAAAGATATGCAATGAATAACAATACCAATAAGCCTAGCGATTTCCCTTTCGATTCATAAAACAAGTTCATGAATGTACTTCCTTTAAACGAATGTAAACATTGTTTCCTAGGACGAAATCTTCACCCATACCCATACACATAACCACAATAGCATTCATACGATTATGTCGATGTCTTATATAAGAAGTTCAAAAGATAAGCATTATACTTCGTACTCTAATTCGTTAACACTATGTATACTAGAGTATAATCATTCACAGCTTCACAGTTATGTTTTCAATATAGCACGACTTGAAAGATACGTTGGGAATGAAACAGTTCAAGTCAAAATATTACTAACCTCAAGAGGAAGGATGATGTCATCGATGGAGCTTGTTACTTCTTCACATTCTTCAAGTCTTCCGAGTAATACTTGTATGTCTCATTATCCTAATCTTTCTGGCCTAACCTATACGAAGTTTTCTCTAGTATATAATCAAGTGACTCTTGAAATTAGTTTTGATTCACTAAAATATGACAACTAAACTTGACATACTAACGCTTGTTGGGTTCAACCGAGCTATGCTCTAACAAATATAATCGTGGGAAGATCAATATTGCAATTCTCAACATAGTTTACTCATCTTTTAGCCAGTGACGAACATAAAGATTTAAGAGTTTAACCTATGAGAACATATGAGATATCAGTTCTAATCACCAGAAGTATGATAGTAAAAACAAATCTCACAAAATAAGCAATACATATATATAATTCATAAGATTAGGTATTGCGAGTCATCTTCCAAAATAAAATTTGAATAAATAAACTTTAAACATGCAAGATGATATTGTTACCTCAAACTCTAGATATCCTACTTAAGCAATATGAATAAATCCTTATAAGGAGTTACCTAGTAAAAATATTTTTAAAGAATTCTTCATCTTTCCCGAACTCGTTGTCATCAACCGACATTGGAACACATGGTTTATGAATAAGATTATTAATTCCTTCAAACCTATTAAGTTGTTATTTGACAAGTGCTTCTTGAATCTCGAGCGATTTCTGCAGAATGTCTTTAAATCCCCGCACTTCCATATTGGTCTTCTTAAATTCTTTCACGGATAACGAAAATTCCTTTGTTGGTTGGAGCAATTTTCCCTCGGTTTATTCATATTCTTCTTTTTCCTTTTAAATAGTGAATCTTTTTCCTTAGGGTGGGCTTGTCTTTTTCCTTCTTAGTTGTGAGATTATCAATAACCATAGGAATACAAGTCTCACTAGAAGAGATCGTGCTTGAAGGCTCCATAATTCTTACAAATATGAGTTTTTGTTTACAAGAGCGCATATATATATATAACACTTCATAACCACCTTTTTGGAAGAGCTCCAAAAATAGTGTGAGACTAGAAAAGGAAGGCTTAAAAACCATGTGGAGTTCCGGAACCAATAGAATTCTTAAGATTAAGGATTCCATTCCCGAGCTAGAATTATTCAAACTAGAAGGGTGAAATATCAATTTTATCCTTCCTTAAAGTTTGTACAAGGAAATTGTTTTCGATACCATTACTTGAAAGGTAGTAAAAGAGGAAGATATATTAATTGAGAAAAGCATGTGTCTCAAGAATATGAAACCTTTAAAAATTCATGCCAAAAATTTGAAGTTTAACATATCAATTTGTATGATTAGATTTTCTAAGAGCATACATAGAACCTTAGCTAGTCAACTAAAGATTCTCATGGGTTTTTTTTATGGTCTCTTGCTTAGGAGTCGGATAGGAAGGGAGAATTCTATACTGAGAGTACAACATTAATTGATACCCATATCAAGTCATTAGTGAAAACGCGAGGGTACAACAACTACATCCAAATTTTTCGTTTGGCTATCTGTGTGGACTAAACTCCAATATAATTCCGAGAGTAAAAACTTAATGAAACTCAATCAAGGAAAGATATCAAAGAGCTTTATCTCTTTCTCAACACAATCAGTAATCGAACAGATATGAGTCCGTGAACCCGATTGGTATGAGAAAAACTCAAACGGTGCCAAAGACCAATATCCGAGTGTCAATCAAGTTCTATCCAACAAACAAGGTCGGATTAATCAACTGTGATTGATTGACGCACAACCTGTGATATTTCAATTATATAAAGAAAAATAATGCGAAAAAAGAAATAACACAGACATCAGAAAATTTGTTAACGAGGAAACCGCAAATGCAGAAAAACCCCGGGACCTAGTCTGAACACCACACTGTATTAAGCCGCTACAGACTCTAGCCTACTACAAGTTAATTTCGGACTGGAATATAGTTGAGCCCTAACCAAGTATCACACCGATTAAGGTACAATCGCGTTCCTTATGCCTCTTGAATCTCGCAAAACCCTACGTATTTGATTCCCCTAGCTGACGTCCTTTACAACCTAAAAGTTGCTACGACCCAAAGTCGAAGACTTATAAAAAATTTGTCTCCCACAGATAAGTCTATTCCTTTTTGGTTTTCGTCTTTACATAAAGATCAAAGTGAACATGAAACACAACTAATAATTCAGTCTTATGTCTCCCGAAGAGCTTGCTAGAATATTAGTCACCTCACAATAACCTAACTGATTAACAAAAGAAGTTATTGCGGAATCACAAGAGTGTGAGACGAAGAACTATTGTGATTAATTTTTATATCTTACCTATCGGAGATAAATCTCGATATAATCTTAGAGAAGATTAAACTCAATACGATAGAATAATAAGATCAGGATACGCAACTGCATATAAAATAGTTGGACCTGGCTTCACGAATCCCAAGCGAAGTATTTAAGTCGTTAAACCTAGTAATGGTTTTCAGAAGAACTGGAAACCTATGTTAAGAGGGAATCGACTCTAGTTTGCAACTAGGAGACACAGAAGTGTCGGGATTAGGTTTTCCAACTGTTAGAGCACTGCTCGGCCGAACTCGCATGCGTTGCTATCTCAAGCATATTTGTCAATGTTAGTGATCAAAACTAAAGTCTTGATTTCTAGTATACTTATAGCTAAGTCTCGGACTAGGATAGAAAGTGTAGTTGAGGTCAAGACTCCATGGCGATCATCATACAAAGACGAAGAACTACTCAAGGAACTGGTGGAACTTCATCGACTAAAAGGTATGTGGAGACTTGAACTTATCAATCACTCAAAAGTCTATCTACTCTATCTCCTATCTTGAGACAAAAGTCGTTTTGCTATATAGACTTTGATTATACAAATTTGCTATTTCGAGTGGAGTTTATCTCGCGTATTTATTTCTCGAAATATGTGTTGGTAAGCTTTCGCTTTGGCCAAGTTCATCTTTACTAGTGACGAATAACAATCATATAACGTCCTCTAAGAATGTTTCAATGATTGAAATGAGAGTTTAGATTATATGACCATGGTTGGATATAAACATTTTGAGGTAACTCATACATGTATAAGTCCTTATTCCTTGAACCAAAGTATGCATACTTTGCTGCTCAAGAAAACCGGAACAAGAGTCCGCGTACCAAGTTCGCGAACCATGTCCGCGTACCAAGTCCGCGTACTGTCGGAGGTTCTCATACCGAGAATTTATGCTGGAGTTTGTGAATTGGAAACAAACTTATTCTGGGACTTAAGTCCACGTACTTAAGTTGGTTATTTTATAAAAATGATTATTCGTGAACTTAAACTTATATTAACTAAGGAATGCTTGTTTGCAAACCGTGGCTATAAAGTTCATGAATTGATCCGAGTGAATCAAATCGTTTTTGCTTCGATTGTGTCTTGTATACTTCTATAAGATCTAAGCAATTGAAAAACTCTATAACTAGTTCATTTGAGTCATTTGAACTAGTTATGGTAAAGAAGAATATGGTTGATATGAAAGTGCTCATATGCTAACCATTTGGTTAACTACTGTTGAACCAACTAGATGTACATGTTTGGGTATGGTTACACAAAACTAGATAAACGTGCATTTCATTTGTGTGTAACAAGCTAAGTTTCGATCTAACGGTTGAAAGATATTATCTTGAATCTAATCAGGTTTTCACCTGGCGGTGAATATTGAATGCTTTGTTACTAAGTTAACATTGATTGCAAACCCTGATTTAAAAGACTATATAAGGGAGAACTCTAGCAACTGGGAAACCTAATCCCCACACCTCCTCTGTGATACTAGTTGTATTATCTAGAGTCAATTCTCCTTTAACCTTAGGTTTCTATCGAGACCATGTAGGTTAATGACTTGAAGACCTCATTGTGAAGCCAGACCGATACTACTTTCTTGTAGTTGTGTGATTTGATCTTGCTGTTTCTATCGTATTTGAGTACAATCGTACGATTAGATTGAGATTGATATATTCGATAGGCAAGATATAAAATTAGTTACAAACACCTTCGTCTCATCGTTTGTGATTCCACAATATCTTCTTTTGCTAGTCGATTGAGATTAGAATGAGGTGATTGATAATACTGAGATGTTCTTCGGGAATATAAGTCTGGTTTATCAATTGGTTCCTGTTCACCTTGATTTATCAAAAGACGGAACAAAAACTCGTAGGTATTTCTGTAGGAGACAGATTTATCTATTATCGTAGGCTTTTCTATGTGATACAGATTTGTTTATTAAAGTCTTCGGCTTTTGGTCGTAGCAACTCTTAGTTGTGGGTGAGATCATCTAAGGGAATCAAGTGCGTAGTATCCTGCTGGGATCAGAGACGTAAGGAGCGCAACTGTACCTTGGATCAGTGTGAGATTGATTGGGGTTCAACTACAATCCAGACCGAAGTTAGTTTGTAGTAGGCTAGTTTCTGTAGCGGATTAATACAGTGTGTGTTCAATATGGACTAGGTCCCGGGGTTTTTCTGCATTTGTGGTTTCCTCGTTAACAAAACTTCTGGTGTCTGTGTTATTTCTTTTCCGCATTATATTTTGTTATATAATTGAAATATCACAGGTTGTGCGTTGAATCGATCAATTGGGAAATCCAACCTTTGGTTGTTGATTGATCCTTGAACATTATTATTTGGTACCGTTCAAGTGATTTCTCTTGTATTCAATTAGACTCGCAGATTTCTATTTGCTTGAGTAAGTATTGAATCGAGAAATAGAGATATAACTCTTTGATATACTTTTGTTAAGATTGAGTCTGACTGTATAGTTGATTCTCTTAAAAGTATATTGGAGTTAGTCCATACAGATTGCCAATTGAAATATTGGGTGTGGTTTTTAGACCCCCGCTTTTTCAATTGGTATCATAGCGGGCAAACACGTTTAAAGACCTTATCATTCTGCGTTTGTAGCGATCTGACTCTATGGACAGGAATTCTATCTCCATAAACGTACCACCAGTCTTCGATGGCTCAAACTACCTATGGTGGAAAATTGCTATGCGTGTTTTTCTTCAGGCTCGTGATTTTGAAACATGGGTACGTGTTGTTAATGGCTATGATCCTCCGGTTAATACAGAATGCGATGTATCTATACCTAAGGATATTGGTAGATATATTCCAGAAGAAATTCTTGCAGCAAAGAAAAATTCTGACGGCTTAAATGCTATCATACATGCCATTACCCCAGATCTTCAGCACCATGTAACTACGTGCACTAAGTCTAAAGAAGCCTGGGATATCTTAGAAACCGTATTTGAAGGAAATACCAGTGAGAAAGAAGCTAGGCTTCAAAACCTAAATTCTGATTGGGAAAACCTTCGTATGGCAGATGGAGAAACATTTGATGAGTTTAATCACAAAGTTTCTGAAATTGTTAATGCATCTTTTGCATTGGGTAAGACCATTCCTGAAAAGGACATTGTGATGGAAATTCTCAGATCGTTGCCATCGAGATACGATTTTAAGAAGCATGCCATCGTTGAAGGAAATAATCTCGCAATGCTGTCCACAAATACTCTGGTTGGGAAGCTAAAGATATTTAATCATGAGCATACGTTCAAGTCCAGTAAGGATGTTGCTTTCAAAGCACTAAAGAACACTAAATTACTTGACAAAAGTAAAAGTGTTGACATATCTGAAGATGATCTTTCTGAGGCTGATTCATCAGATGAAGATCTTGACAAGTCAGTCTCGTTGATCACAAGACAGTTTAGGGATCTTCTTTTGAAGAGAAGTAAACGGTTCTCCAGAGATAAATCCAAGTCATCAGTTAAACCACATAACCTTGTTCCTCCTAATAACAGGGATAATGATGAAACTGATGACGAGGATATGCCTCAGTGCTTTAAGTGTAAAGGCTTTGGTCATTTTTCTAATGAGTGTCCAAATCTAAAGAAATGCACTGGGAACAAAGGTCTTGCTGCAACTCTTGATGAAATGTCTGACAACTATGATTCTAATGAAGACGAAAAATCAAGCGTAGCACTTCTTTGTGAAAATATTGATTTTGATAATTGTAGCAATACATACATCAATCTTGATATTCTTTCAGAAGAAAACTCAACCAATCTGGAAGATGAAATTGACCTTTCTATTGGAAACTTTGTGAATAATGTTTCAGGATCAACTATGTGTCTAGCAGCTTGCACATCTCAGATGCCTGGGTTATATTCAAGGTTGACATGCTCGTATTGTTCACTCAAAGGTCATGAACTATCAAAGTGTTACAAGTACAAACACAAATTGAGACATGTCAACAAACATCAATGAAGAGAAAATCGATTAGCAAGCAAGCTTAAACTTGCTCAAAAGACCGCGGAGGTATGTAAGATTTTATCTTCGTCTAAGAAGTTAGTTTCCAAGGATAAAACAAGACCACTAGAGAAGAAGGTATGGTCCAATCGTTTTGATAGACAGAATTCTATGGATTCTTCTCAAGAGGAATATGGTGGACAAATTGTTGTTCACCGCAACACAATTTAAATGTGTTGTTTTATAGATCTTGTCTCATGTGCCTGATCAAAAGATACAAGGTTGTGCACCTCTCAGGCTTTTAGGAAAAGTTAGTTTTCATCTTTTCTTAGTTTTGTTTTTTTGGAATTCCCTGTCTATCAATAAAGGAGGGTTATTCTCAACAATTATACTCTCTCTACGGTTCAGAATTGTGCGTGCACGAACCTATTAAAGGTTGTGTAACCCTACATTCCTTTTTCCTTCCCTGAAACTTGTTTTATCTTAATACTACCTGTTGAGTTGAATTGTGATTTCCTCTCACAAACCCATACGCTTATGGATACTCCAAGCATCATGTCTTCTTATGGAAACGATGTTAATATGATTGTCAAGCCATCAATCATGAAGGAAAAAGAGGAATCTCCGTTGCCTCCAAATTTGAAAAGGAAAATAAGGAATGTGAGGAAGCCAAGAGTTGTTCCTTCAAATTCTCAGAATTTTTCTGATGTTCATAAGTGTTAAAGGAGACACGAAAGGAGATTCAACAAATAAAGGCTTTTGTGCTTAAGACTCATGAGATTCAAAAGGCCCTGGTTCGACATCAGTCAAGAAGGTTTATTGATATTAACTCCTATCTTCATGAACCTTATGTCCCAATGGCTGTTGACGACAAGGAGTTCGGGGACGATAAAAAATTCTTCAAAGGTCTTAACGTCTAGTAAATCTTCTGATGAGAATTTTATTTCTTGTGTTTTAGGAAGAATAACTAGAGTTTGGAATAGCCATTATTGTGATTACACATAGCTATGTCCAACGTTTTCATCTTCATTGTTTTAGGTTTATCTGTTTAAATTCTAAAATTGTTTGGGAGATGATATTTGCAGTATTAATCTTTATTGTTTTATATATTGCAAATTTATTATGAAATATGTGTGTTTGCCTCCGTGAACTATGATTGTCCCATACCTTATCAAAAGTTAAGTCTTTCGTATGTCGATATGCATGTATTGATAAAAGAATGAATGAACTTTTGACATGAGAAAAGTTTTAAGCCTAATATATGTCATTATGAAAATATTGATGGAAGATAGGATGAACTTTTGTTTACGAGGATTATGTCTATTATATGTCATTGTGCAAATAGTGATGGAAAATAGAATGAATCCTTGTCTATCCGCAGTATTGATCTTCTCTGATCCATATTTTTTATGTGTATATTGTGCGGCTCCATAAGTTCTCTTATGTTGAGCATTTTCGATTAAATTAATCATGGGTTTTCTTGTGGTTAATTTAATTGAGTATTTTTGGATTCAAATTCATATTCGTATGTGATTTGTTATGTCCAAAGAAATCCTTCTTTTCTTGTTAAAGTAAGGTCACCCTTGTTGTTCTTTAGGGAATGACATTTTCTGGGGGAGAGTTCTTAATTGAACTTGTGCTTAATTGCAAAATCTTTGTGGGGAGTGCGGTTGTGGAATATCATAGGAGTTATCTTGTATCTTTATAAACTCCTTGATGAAAGCATTTAGCTTCGGCTATATGATTGCATCTAAAAAGTTGATATATGCTTTCTTTTGGTCATGAAATGTCTCTATGGAAATTTCATTAGGATCCCACTAGTTTTCGTACCTTTGCCAATTTTATTGACAAAAAGGGGGAGAATTAATGTGTAGCTCACATTACAAATACATATGGTTTACGGATCATTATGTAAGGGGGAGTGGTTTCCATGTGAGATGGAGTATTGACTAAGGGGGAGTGATACATATCACCATAGTATTGTTGTCGAAGTTGTGATACAATTGAACTTTGATGTTGTGTAATAATACTATGACACTGGTACCACTGATCGAGAATTCTTGTTTTCTCATTGTTATAGCTACGGATTTTCAACAACGATGATACTAAGCTTACAACCTTTGGAATCATTGGAGTACTTGGAAGTGACGAATATTTCGAGTAATGTTGAAGAATCAAGAAGATCAGGCATGTGGAAGAGAAGCTACAAAGTTTATTTATTTATTTTGTATTCCATATGTATTGATAGTTTTGTCTCTAAAATTGACAAAGGGGGAGATTGTTAGAGCACTGCTCGGTCGAACTCGCATGCGTTGCTATCTCAAGCATGTTTGTCAATGTTAGTGATCAAAAATATAAGTCTTGATTTCTAGTCTACTTATAGCTAAGTCTCGGACTAGGATAGAAAGTGTAGTTGAGCTCAAGACTCCATGGCGATCATCATACAAAGACGAAGAACTACTCAAGGAACTGGTGGAACTTCATCGACTAAAAGGTATGTGGAGACTTAAACGTATCTATCACTCAAAAGTCTATCTACTCTATCTCCTATCTTGAGACAAAAGTCGCTTTGCTATATAGACTTTGATTATACACATTTGCTATTTCGAGCCTAGTTTATCTAGCGTATCCATTTCTCGAAATATGTGATGGTAAGCTTTCGCTTGGCCAAGTTCATCTTTACTAGTGACGAAAGTCATGTTACGTTTCAATTACTTGAAAATGGCTTTGACGAAAAATGGTTTGTGAATAACAATCATATAACGTCCTCTAAGAATATTTTAATGATTGAAATGAGAGTTTAGATTATATAACCATGGTTGTATATAAACATTGTGAGGTAACTCATACATGTATAAGCCCTTATTCCTTGAACCAAAGTATGCGGTCTTTGTTGCTCAGGAGAACCGGAACAAGAGTCCGCGTACCAAGTCCGCGAACCATGTCCGCGTACTGTCGGAGGTTCTCATACCGAGAATTTCTGCTGGAGTTTGTGAATTGAAAACAAACTTATTCCGGGTACTTAAGTTCGCATACCAGTCCGCGTACTTAAGTTGGTTATTTTCTAAAAACGACTATTCGTGAACTTAAACTTATATTAACTAAGGAATGCATGTTTGCAAACCGTGGCTATAAAGTTCATGAATTGATTCGAGTGAATCAAATCGTTTTTGCCTCGATTGTGTCTTATATATTTCTATAATATCTAAGCAATTGACCAACTCTCTAACTAGTTCATTTGAGTCATTTGAACTAGTTATGGTAAAGAAGAATATGGTTGATATGAAAGTGCTCATATGGCTAACCATTTGGTTAACTACTGTTGAACCAACTAGATGTACATGTTTGGGTACGGTTACACAAACCTAGATAAACGTGCATTTCATTTCTGTATAACAAGCTAAGTTTAGATCTAACGGTTGAAAGATATTAGCTTGAATCTAATCAGGTTTTCATCTAACGGTGAATATTGAATGCTTTGTTACTATGCTAACATTGATTGGAAACCCTGATTTGAAAGACTATATAAGGGAGAACTCTAGCAACTGGGAAACCTAATCCCCACACCTCCTGTGTAATACTAGTTGTATTATCTAGAGTCAATT
Organism: Papaver somniferum; assembly: GCF_003573695.1. NCBI lineage: Eukaryota > Viridiplantae > Streptophyta > Magnoliopsida > Ranunculales > Papaveraceae > Papaver > Papaver somniferum. The sequence continues at coordinate 119,961,287 of NC_039362.1, forward strand.
CTCCTTTAACCTTAGGTTTCTATCGAGACCCTGTAGGTTAACGACTTGAAGACTTCATTGGGATTGTGAAGCCAGACCGATATTACTTTCTTGTAGTTGTGTGATCTGATCTGGCTGTTTCTATCGTATTTGAGTACAATCGTAATATTGGCTTGAGATTGATATCTTCGATAGGCAAGATATAAAAGTAGTCACAAACACCTTCGTCTCATCGTTTGTGATTCCACAATATCTTCTTTCGCTAGTCGATTAAGATTATTGTGAGGTGATTGATAATACTGAGCTGTTCTTCAGGAATATAAGTCTGGTTTATCAATTGGTTCATGTTCACCTTGATTTATCAAAAGACGGAACAAAAACTCGTAGGTATTTCTATGGGAGACAGATTTATCTATTATCGTAGACTTTTCTGTGTCATACAAATTTGTTTATTAAAGTCTCCGACTTTGGGTCGTAGCAACTCTTAGTTGTGGGTGAGATCAGCTAAGGGAATCAAGTGTGTAGTATCCTGCTGGGATAAAAGACGTAAGGAAAGCAACTGTACGTTGGATCAGTGTGAGATTGATTAGGGTTCAACTAAAGTCCATACCGAAGTTAGTTTGTAGTAGGCTAGTGTCTGTGGCGGCTTAATACAATGTGTGTTCAATCTGGACTAGGTCCCGGGGTTTTTTTGCATTTGCGGTTTCCTCGTTAATAAAACTTCTGGTGTCTGTGTTATTTCTTTTCCGCATTATATTTTGTTATATAATTGAAGTATCACAGGTTGTGCCTTGAATCGATCAATTGGGAAATCCAACCTTTGGTTGTTGATTGAAATTGATTGATCCTTGAACATTGGTCTTTGTTACCATTCAAGTGATTTCTCTTCAATTAGACTCGCAGATTTCTATTTGATTGAGTAATTATTGAATCGAGAAACAGAGATATAACTCTTTGATATACTTTTGTTAAGATTGAGTCTGACTGTCTAGTTGATTCTCTTAAAAGTATGTTGGAGTTAGTCCATACAAATTGCTAATCGAAATATTGGGTGTGGTTGTTAGACCCCCGCTTTTTCACCAACTGCTAGAGCTTCTCCATTAATGGTCTTTCAAATCAAGGTTGCTTACTATCAAAGCTAAAATAGCCTATTAACAAAGCAATCAATATTCACCGTCAGATGAAACCTGACTTAAGATTCAAGCTAAGTTTGCATAGAAAATAAGCAATCAATCTCCACTGTTAGATGGTATTAGCTTGATACAGACAAATGAAATATACTTATATTCAGATATGGATGAACTGTACCTAAACGTGCATAATGACTTGGTCAATAACAGTTAACCGAAGTTAGCCATATGAACACTTTTAGCTCAGCTATTTTCATCAAACACTTCTAGACTTAACCTGATAATCAACCAATTTGATAGATGATCAAATGTATCTAAATGTGTTTTAAAAGAGTTGTTCAAATGCTCAATATCTCATGGAAATATATGTGAAGCATTTGAAACATATTCGACTGGGTTTGTATATGTACACAATATGTATACAAGAACCAATTCATGAACGTAATGCCACGGTTTGCAAACCGAGTTCGCATACCATAAAGGCATTGAAAATTTAAGGAATTTAGTTTGCAAACGAACCTGAGTTCATGAGTATAGACGATTAAGTTTGCATACAGAGTATGTGTACGAGTCATACTTGCCGATTTTAGAACCTAACCACTAAGTTCACAAACAGAGTTCGCGAACTACCGTTCTGGACCTTACCTAGTTTTTCCTTTTGTAAACCACAGTTCCGGACCCATACAGATAAACTCGTTCGCAAACAAGAGTTCCGAACGCAACTAGTATTTGACAGTCGCATACATGGTACGCATACTGTGTTATATCTAGACTTTGGTAGTAGTTTTAAAACTCTCGATAATCGATTTGAAACATATTTAGAAGAACGACAATTGTTGAAAAGACGAGGGTACACAAATACACCATAATATTTTTGTTTCAACCTATAAGTCCTCTTACATATTGTGATCGTCTATGGACAAAGTCGAGACAATACAACAACTACAGTATTCACACTTTGTGTGATTGTCTATGGATACGAGATCGAGACAATACGAAAAACAAAGTGTGATACTTGATAATAGGTTCGGACTTAACCAAACTCTATAGTATCACTATCAAGTATAACGGAGTTAACGTAAAGTGCAATTTACATTAATTATAATAAAACAATTATAATGCGGAAAGATAAAGTAAATGGCACAGCAGGATTTTGTTTGCGAGGAAACTGCAAATGCAGAAAAACCGCGGGACCTAGTCCAGAATTGAATAATCTCAGAATTAAGACGCTATACAAAATATACACCAACTTCGTATAGTTGAGACCAAACAACTACCCCTAGTTCACTTAGTTTCCTCGGCATCCCTGCTCTTCCGACTTCGAAGGTCACGCACTGGTACAATTCCTTTGGATTGTATTCCAAACAGTAAAGGAACAACGAATTTGTTTGGTAACAACTCTATTGTTTCTTTAAGATAAAGATATCTTAATTCATACGCAAAGGCTTTTCCGTTTAATCTAATAAAATCCTTTGCCTGGTTAGATCAATCTATCCAATAACTACCAAAGTAGTCAAGTTTAGATCGGAATCAATAAATATAGATCTCAAAGAGAAACTATAAATCGATGCTGATCTCACACAACTAATCAATCGAATAAATACGATTATAGTTGAATCCTAGCCGATCAAGGTTTGTGCACACAATAAGATACGAAAACCAATAAGAAATCTTCTTCGTCTTCAAATATTCCTTAATCTTCAAATAACCTGCACAACACCACTTGAATCTCTTGTGATCAATCACACACAGAACGGAGTCTGTTAACAATGGATTATCACAAGATGTCTTTAAATCTAACAACAATTCTAAATATCCCGTCGATACTTCGATTTAGTTTTAGTGAATCTTATATCAGAAGAGAAGATTCTAAAGAATAACAAACTAGGTGCAATCAAAGTTTCAACAACCGTTAGTCAATCAAATCAATAGAAAACTAATAACACTGCAATTATCTAGTTTCCAACCAACGGTACTCGTAGAGCTTCTTGATCCCACAAAAGTCTTTAAACGAGCGGTCGTAAGAGATTTCACCTAATTGTGATATTTTCCTCTCCTATTAGACGGCTCCACCAGAAACAACAAGAAATGAAGTTTGCCTGGATCTTAGGATAGTTTGCTAGAAATGCAAACTTAGGTATTTATAGACCAAGGATGTTTGTGTTAGAGCATAGCTCGGTTGAACTCACCAAGCGTTGGTATGTCAAGTTTGGTTGTCATATTTAAGTGTGTCAAAACTCATCTAAAGTCACTTGATTGTATACTAGAGTCAACTTCGTTTAGGTTAGACTAGAAAGTCAAGGAATGTTGAGACATACAAGTATTACTCCGAAGACCTGAAGAATGTGAAAAAGAAGCGAACTACAACTACGACATCATACCTCCTCTTGAGGTTAGTAACATTGACTTGAACTGTTTCATTCCTAGCGTATCTTTCAAGTCGTGCTATATTGAAAACATAACTGCGAAGTTGTATATACTGTACATATTTTATAAAAATCTAGTGATGTGACATGGTCATATTTGTATGATCATAGTATTAGGGAATTAGACTACGAAGTATAACGCTTATCTTTTGAACTTTGTAAATATGACATCAATATAATCTTGTATATATTGTTATGATTATGTGAATGGGTTATGGTGAAAATTTTATCATAGGAAACAATGTTTTACATTCGTTTAAAGGAAGTACATTCATGAACTTGTTTTATGAATCGAAAGGAAAATCATTAGGCTTATTGGTACTGCTATTCATTGCAAGTCTTTGGATTACCAATATGTGTGAGTTGGTAGAACCGATTGTAACTTTGTTATGTATCTTGGTATAACTAATCACAATGCGTGACTTATGATTTGGTAAAACTAGTTTTTAGTAATTGGTGTAACCGATCCTAAGTAATCACCAGGAGATGGTATGGTCGATATTTGTAATTGGTGTGACCGATCCTAGTAATTGGTGTGACCGATCATACAATATTGTGTAATCGATCCTTGTAATTGGTAACCGGTCCTGGTAATTGGTGTAACTGATCGTGGTAACTGGTGTGATCGATCACAACCAATACCATGGAAATATGGTAACCGGTCCTGGTAACTGATGTAACCGATCCTGGTAACTGATGTAACCGGTTCTGGTAACTTGTGTGATCGATCTCAAGTATTTCCCTATTGAGGTATAACCGATCCTTGTGATTAGTAGAACCGATTAAACCCATGTATATGATTTGATATTTGACCAATCACATAGTTATATTAGAATACAGGTCAACCAATTCTAAACTTGTTTGGAAGTGTGGTATAACCGATTCCAAGAATGTAAATCCATGTAAATTTGAATAAGGATTTACAGTGAAGAGCAGTCAATATACTTTGAACACGTACAATAACTCTTATCGTTTATTGTTCGAAGATATTCCTTAGTACTAAAGGAGATCTTATGCCGAAATAAAGTGAGAATCTTTTAATTAAGGCTTTTGGTTTTATATGCTTTAATTACCACCAATTAAGTACATATCTCTAGAGAATAAAACTTAGTAATGTTCATTTACTAATTGGAGAATTTCTATTGAGAGATTTCAGAAATTTTGGACAAGCATTTATTGGAATTAGGAAAACCGAATTTTGTTATTCATTGCATATCTTGAGAATATTTTTGGTTTTGGAAATTCCTTGGTGTCCAAATATCCTTGGTCTGTAAATACCTAAGTTTGCATTTCTAGCAAACTATCCCAAGAGCCAGACAAACTTCATTCTTGTTGTTTCTTGTGGAGCCGTCTAATCGGAAAGGAAAGTATCCTAATTAGGTGAAATCTTTTACGACCGCTTGTTTAAAGACTTTTGTGGAATTAAGAAGCTCTACGAGTACCGTTGGTGGGAAACTAGATAACTGCACGGTTATTAGTTTTCGATTGATTTGATTGACTAACGGTTGTTGAAACTTTGATTGTACCTAGTTTGTTTATTCTTGAGAATCTTCTCTTCTGATATAAGATTCACTCAAACTATATCGAAGTACCGACGAGATCTTTAGAACTGTTTGTAAATCTAAAGACATCTTGTGATAATCCATTGTTAACATACTTCGTTCTGTGTGTGATTGAATACAAGAGATTCTAGTGGTGTTATGCAGGTGTTTATTGAAGATTAAAGAAGATTTGAAGACGAAGAAGATTACTTACTAGTTCTCATATCTTTGTGTGTGCATAAACCTTGATCGGCTGGGATCCAACGAGAATCAGATTTATTCGATTGATTAGTTGCGTGAAATCGACATTCTCAATATATCTCTTTGAGATTTATTTTGATTGAGTGCGAATCTAAACTTAACTACTAAAAAAGTGGGGGTCTAACAACCTCACCCAATATTTCACTTAGCAATCTGTATGGACTAACTCCAATATACTTTCAAGAGAATCAAGTAGACAGTCAGACTCAATCTTAGCAAAAGTATATCAAGGAGTTATATCTCAATTTCTCGATTCAATACTTACTCAAGAAAATAGCAATCTGCGAGTCTAATTGAATACAAGAAAAATCACTTGAACGGTACCAAAGACCAATGTTCAAGGATCAATCAATTTCAATCAACAACCAAAGGTTGGATTTACCAATTGATCGATACAACGCACAACCTGTGATATTTCAATTATATAACAAAATATAATGCGGAAAATAAATAACACAGACACCAGAAGTTTTGTTAACGAGGAAACCGCAAATGCAGAAAAACCCCGGGACCTAGTCCAGATTGAAAACACACTGTATTAAGCCGCTACAGACACTAGCCTACTACAAACTAACTTCGTTCTGGACTGTAGTTGAACCCCAATCAATCTCACAACGATCCAAGGTACAGTTGCGCTCCTTACGTCTCTGATCCCAGCAGGATACTACACACTTGATTCCCTTAGATGATCTCACCCACAACTAAGTGTTGCTACGACCCAAAGTCGAAGACTTTAATAAACAAATCTGTATCACAAAGAAAAGTCTACAGGAATAGATAAATCTATCTGAAAAAGCGTGGGTCTAACAACCACACCCAATAATTCGTTTGGCAATATGTATGGACTAACTCCAATATACTTTCAAGAGAATCAACTAGACAGTCAGACTCAATCTTAAGAAAAGTACATCAAAGAGTTTTATATCTCTATCTCTTGATTCAATCCGCAATCAGCAAATAGGAATTTGCGAGCCCGATTGAATATAAGAGGATTAACTTGAACGGTACCAAAGACCAATGTTCAAGTTTCAATCAATTCACTCAACAACCCAAAGTCCGGATACAAGAACTGATTGATCTTAACACACAACCTGATATTTCTATTATATAAATAAAATATAATGCGGAAAAGAAATAACACAGACACCACAATTTTGTTAACGAGGAAACCGCAAATGCAGAAAAATCCCGGGACCTAGTCCAGAATAAACACACACTAATTATAAGCTGTTACACCAATTTTCTACTACCTATTCGGACTAGATGTAATACCTCCTTCAGCACTTGTAAAACTCCTAGCAGAATACCGATTCTCTTTAGAAATTCTTCACGCAAATCTTCTAGCATAACCCGAGGTGCTCGTTAGAAAATACCACAACACGATTGATATGATTCGATATTTTGTTTGCACAAAACACCGGTTTGATTTCCCTTTAGATGTGAATCAACGTTTTGGAAATCTTGTGTTTGTTTTTGATAAAAACAATTACTAGGTAAAAGTGATATCAAATCAAACCTGTAGATTAGGGACTATTATACTCTTCAATAAAAGGAAGAGAAACCTAATAACTCTATAACAAGAACAACTAGAATAAATCTAGAGATATCTTGTTTAAAACTTCAAAAGGATTTTTACGAGCTACCTTAATCGAAGTTTTTCTTTCTAGTCTCCGATTTCGACTAACAAGTGTTGGTATACGATTGGAAACTGAAATCTATCAAAACCTAGGGTTTATCTCTTGAATGATTTTATATCATAAGAGAAAACCTTAGAATAGACAAGAGGTGAAAAACCTAGATTACAAGTTGTATGATCAATCATGAAGATTTAATCCAACTTGTCTTTGTGATCCCCGATACAAAGACTTTTATCTCACTCTTCTTCACGAAGAACAGAAGACGTGGAAAACAACCTCAAAGCTAACACCAATTTTCCAAAGGGGATGAAAAACGTGTAAACTCACGAACCCTTTATTTATAGTGAAAAGTTAGCTTGAAAACAAAGCTAGGGTTTTGACTATTTTCCTTTTTCAAGACTCTCCTAATTACGGGAGTCTTTCCTAAGTTACAAATATTATGCATAAATAAATAATAAATAATTAAATAGCAAATATTTATTTATGTGAATAAATCACATTCACTTAGGCATGAATTAAAAGTTATCTCAAACACTTTAATATGGTAATCAAATATGTTTGGAATAATAGTCATCTTGCCTAGACAAGGAAACATCACCAACATGACCAAAAATAGCTTTTAGTCACGAATTGGGCCCAAGTCCATGAACTACTACGAACAGCCCATGGATTGTTTCCTACTAACGAACTTTAATGAATCACTCATAACTTCATCGTTATAACTCGGAATTGGGTGATTCTTGGCTCGTTGGATTCGTAAGCTCATTCACTATAACATGAGATTTTTTATAAGGATAAAGGTTATTGTATCCGAGTTCATGAATCAAATAACCTCAAGTATATATACATAAATGTACATTTACCGTCATCGGAATTGTTCCATAGAGTGAGCATATATCTTGATAGATTATAAAGATAGAATTGAACAAGAATCCAAATGAAATCAATCACATACCTTTGTTGATGAAGTACTTGTTGATGTCTTCTTGTAGTCTTCAATCTTCATCCTTTTAGGATAGCTTCGATTCAACTTCTTAGACCTAATCTAGTCTGAAACTATCTTTAGAATGCTAAATCAAGAATGCATTTTGGAAACTAAAATTGACAACTAACTTGACATACCAACGATAGTGGTTTCAACCGAGCAGTGCTCTAACAATCTCCCCCTTTGTCAATTTTAGTGACAAAACCATTTTACATATGGCTTGTACTTGTTAAAAGCAAAATCGACAAGCTTGATTTCCTTGGTTCTTCAACTCTTCATGTGTTCATCCTGTACTTGTTTGAAGATCCATAATAGTATTATTACACAACATCAAAGTTTCATTGTATCACAACTTTGACAATAATACTATGGTGATATGTATCACTCCCCCTTAGTCAATACTCCATCTTAACATGAAAAACGCTCCCCCTTACATAATGATCCGTAAACCATATGTATTTGTAGTGTGAACTACACATTAATTCTCCCCCTTTTTGTCAATACAAATTGGCAAAGGCACGAAGACTAGTGGGATCCTCATGAAATTTTCACGGAGACACTTCATGACCAAAAGAAGGAAACATATCAACTTTGTTTAGACGATATCACATATTTGAAACTTAGTGACTTCATCAAGGAGTTTATTAAGATACAAGTTAACTCCTACATGTTCCAAACCCGCTTCTCCCTACATAGATATGACAATTAAGCACAAGTTCATTTAAGAATACTCTACTCCATTAGATGTCATTCCCGAAAGAACAACAAGAGTGACCTTACTTCAGAGATAAGGATTTATATATTGGATTTTAGAAAACCCACAAGGAGATAGAACTAAGAACCAATCATTGAAAGTATCTCATGAGATCAAGTTACTGAACAATAGAACTATCTCATGGTAATAATACACAATATATAATCATGAAGATCAGGCATTGTGATCATCTTTCTAAGATATAAACTTGTATGAACAAGAATTGATATGCTTAGAAGGAAGAATAATATTTTCCATAAGGATTTACACCAAGAATGGTTACCATAAGAGTATGAAAAAGATTCTCTGACAATAAAAACCAACATCCATGGCTTTGATAATTTCTTCTAACCTGTTATATTTAAGAATTCCAAGAGGCAAGATGTAGGATCAGAATCTCGCAACAACGACATGCGAAATTGTTAACAACACATCGCGAAGACATCGCATGATGATTTTAGAAACGACATAACAGATGACATCAACTTAAACATGAGAAAAGTGTGATGATCTTGCGAAAATTAGGAATGTTGTGAATGTTACATTTGTAAGCTTGCGAAAATACCGCAAGACAGATCCGAAATTAGGGGAAATGTTAGTTGTACATTAGCTGTCATCCACTATGTAAACACCTATATAAAGAGAAAGGAAAGTGAGAGAAAGGGGATAAATAATCAGAAAGAGAGACACACTTTAGGAGAGGATACATTCTGTAGAGAGAGAGGGAGAGCAGAATTTGTGTTATTATCTTCTTCTTCCTTCTTCAACCAAGAGCTCCAAATACTCATTAATGGAGTCTCAATTGTAATCCATATGTAATTACAAACAATCATAGTGAAGATCCCTAACCCCGTGGATGTAGATCACATTGATCGAACCACGTAAATCTTGTGTCTTATTTTCTATTTTCATTATCTTTATATTTATTTTCATATCAAATAAGTTTATATCTAGAAATCATAGTCATGATAATAAAAGGGGTGCGTTGTAGGATTTCCTGCAACTACAAAGGCTCAGCATGAAATTCCTTCGTCGTCAGTCAAGAACTTCTTCAACACAAGAGAGATGGTCAATCAAGAAGCATGTAATTCGCAAGGGGAAACCAAACTGAAGAAGAGGCCGCTTCAACACTCTCTCCAGCAGAAGCCGCTTGAATGCTCCAGAAGCTGCTTCAACGCTCTTTGCAGGACCCACATTCACATTTGAGCACACAAGGTTCATTTTGAGCAAAGAAAGCACACGGTGGGTCCCACGTTCGAGTGAAGCAGGAAGCAAGGCCGGTGTTTGGTCAAGATAGCAGGGTCGGTGTTTGGTCGAAGTAGCAAGGATGACACTCGAGCAAGCACATCAACCGTACGGGCAAAGCAGGCACAGGACAGGGCCGACATTTGAAACATGTACACGGTGGACACGTGTTTGATCGAAGCATGCACAGCTGCGCATGTTCGAAGCAAGCATGCTCACATCGGGTCCCACGTTCGACCAAAGCAGGCACGCAGTGGACCCACGTTTAACCGAAGCAGGCAAAACAAGCCCACGTTCGATCAAAAAGGCGCATGATGAGTCCCACGGTTGAGCGAAGTATGCGGGCCCACATGCCTATCAAACAGGTGCAACAGGGTGACGTTTGGTCGAAGTATATATATTGTGGGGTCCATATTCGTCCAGGGTTACATGCACGGTTTTCTATGGGAAGAAGAGCATACAAGTTCTATTCCCTTCTTGGCTCAAATACCCGAAGGAGGAAACCGGTCCCACCAAGGTCGTGGTCACACCTGGTATACTCACACGGATGATTGCCAACACGGTCGACCAGAGTCCCTCCAGGTAAACTTCCTTTATCTTGTCTTCTTACGTGCATACTGTCACCATCTCATGCCTACCCCACAATGATGTAACCATTGTGTGCTAGGCAGGGGACTTAATGTTGATGGTGAATTTTTGTTCAAGGCTAAAATTGTAAAAGCCGAACTTAATACGCTGACATCCTGCAGAGGATAAAGATATCCGAGTGATGAATACTTCTTCACTTTACTAATTCACCTAGAATGGAGCATGTGGCAACAATCCCAGTATTCTGTGAATTAAATACACCCAAAACGGAGAGCATGTAGCAACAATCCCGATATTCTGTGGATTTATAACATTATTAATTAATGCATGATTAGCCTTGTATTTCCTGTGTTGTTCCCGCAGAACTCTCATTATTGGTGCGACATGACGACTGAGTGCTGCTCTTAGCAGAGCAACACGAATCTCCAAGTGTCGATAGTGAGGCATGCACGAAATACCCGTACATGCTACATCTCTTGGTGTGTTATACTAGCCCGATTGAGCATACATATCTCGGTGTGTTATACTAGCCCGATTGAGCATACATCTCTCGGTGTGTTATACTAGCCCGATTGGGCATATTTCTCTCGGTGTGCTATACTAGCCTGATTGAGCATATTTCCTAAGGAAAATCTGGACTGCCCATGTCAGTCTCAGAAACGATCACGGCCACGCAGGTTGGCCGCATGATTTAACCAGCCTAGACGATCCTCAGCAGGAGCAGGCTATCACCACAATGACCACCAGCGGGCCCGTTTATGCCTTGGCCGGTCGGACACATGCCATTCCCCAAACAGCCACCAAACGCCATCCTTGAAGAAGGATGGTCGAGCTAGTATGGAGTGGCTTGTATGCGCAAAGCTGTTAAAACCAGTCTCAAAGAAGTCGCGACGTTGGACGGCTTGGATCATCCCGCGATTGATCAGTGATGTGCTGGTATGCACATTGGCGGGCCCACTTTTCACCTACATGATCGGCTCTCTCACGACCAAGCCATGGAGCAATAAACGATTGCTCAAAACATGTCTGGCGTGATGCTTTAAAAAACCGTGGAAGTCCACTAGTGTCTTAAATTGATCACGACCATCCAACTTCGCAAGCATGGTTGGATGGCTTAGATCACACCTAGCACCACGAGGCAGGTACAGACACGTTCACCGTCGGCCCAATGTGGACCCCGCATGATCGGCCTCCGTAAGGGAGGAGCATAGCTTGCCAAACCGTTTGGTTGAAGTTGCATGCGCACGACCGATCCAAAACCCTAATTAGGGTTTGCAGCATGTTACATGTGTTGTTAATCGATCACGAGCGTCCATCTTCGCCAGCTTGGATGAAGGGTGCATAAATAGACTAAGGAAGTCCAGAGAGTATCAACGAGATCACTGTGGGCCCATATATATCTATGTCCGACCGACCAAGACAAGCCATGGTCGGATGCCTCGATTCGTGTGCCTTGAAGGTGGCATGTCGCGCCCCTTTAAGAATCCTTTGCGGCATAGGATTCCTGTCAAAATTTTATCTCGGCCACTCCTCTTTACCGGTCAAATTGAGTGGCCTAGATCGCACCTTCATGAGACAGTGAGGTATGGACATGTACACCGGCAAGCCGTCTACACGCATGCCCGATCGGTCCTGCCAAAAATGCCTCCCATGCTTGATTTCGACCAAGGTGAAGACTGATGCTTGCGCACCTCTTCAAAACCCTAAAACTTCATCAACGGTCGCAGATGAGCGTCATGTATCTTCTCGTCCGTCGAACTCTACTAGCTTGGTTAGGCATCCCAGGCTAGGAGTTAAATGGCCAATAAAGTGTCGTGGTGATTACCATCCGTCACTCTACCACATCATATGATCGTCCAAGGAAGGGCTTGCCTGTGCAGCTTCCAAACTATCATTCGAAGATAGCTAAGCATGCATCTGTTTTAAGATGCTTAATCCGCGACTTACTCCGTTAAGCCTTAAAACAACGATGCTTCATACACATTGATTATATTCTATGCATTACATGCATAGAGTATACACGATAATTCATGAATATCGATTTCCTAAATAACTCGATTATTTAACCTAGCATCGTATGCTACTTCCTGTGGGTCCCACGATCCACTCATTCGATACATCAAGCATGTCACAAACTGGGGGATACTTACTGGGGTATTGGTCTGGCGGTTTACAGCTGTAGATGGTGGATTTTCGATAAGGGCTAAAATCGTAAACTCGTAATTATACGAAGCTTTGATCCAGCAATCAGACGTGAGTATTGAGACACGGGTCTCTCTTCGAATTCTCAACGGAGAGTACTTTCTCTCGGAGTCGAATCCTCAGCTGATCCTATGAATTAATAATAAACATCTTATTACTCAGTTTTGTGAGTTATTCTCCACTGAATTCCACAATTAGTAATAAATAATCAACAACCGGGCGTCTGAGCTACCTCTAAGTAAGCCCCGACATATACGGTGAAATTGTATTCAACGACAATGCACTAACAGTCATTCGCACGAACGAGTATTTCAAAATACGACGAAACGATTAACCTATTGCAAAATAGGAAGAAAATAATAAATAATCAAAATATTGACCAAGGCGCCAAGGGATTGGATCATTGACTGGCCGACCGTGCCATGACCAATCCCACGCCAGTTTTATATTTTATCATATTTTTATTATTTTCCTTCATCTGATGAAAATCCTTTCATTTGAACAAATCTCCTTCGTCTCGAGGAAACTCCTCGACTTCATGGTGTTTTCATAAACCCATGAAAACAATATAAAATTAAGAAAAAATAGTGTGGGGAGTGACCATTGGTCAACCATCCATGCCTTGGTCCCAGCCGGCCCCACACCTTATGGTTCCTCATTATTTTATTATTATTATTATTATTTCTCTGATTTCATGAAAAAACTCCTTGATTTCATGGTATTTTGCAAAAATTAGGAAATAAATAATATAAAATCATGAAAAACTTGTGGGACCGGGCCCTAGCCGGCCGGCCATGCCCTAGTCGGTCCCACACGCCCCTTTATTTTATTATTATTTATTTTATCTTCCTTGAATTTATCAAATTCCTTGATTTCATGGTATTTCTCTCAAATTAGGAAAATTTTCCTCAAATCATGAAAAATACATTAAAAAAATATATAAAATTATGAGAACTTGTGGGACCGGGCCCTAGCCGGCCGGCCATACCTCCCACGGCCACACACACCCTTGTTTTTATTATTTTAATATTTTTGCTTCCTTGAACTCATGAAAACTCCTTCACTTCAGGGAAACTCCCTAAATTCATCAAAACTCTTTAAATCCATGATATTTTCATAAAATCATGAAAAATATTATAAAATTAAGGGAAAGGCACCACGGGACCGTGGTCACGAATGGACGACCATACCTTGGTTTCACGGTCCCACGCCTCCTCATTCCTTTATTTTATAATTATTCTCCATCATCTCATGGTGTTTTCCTCAGTTTCAGCGAAACCCTAATCTTGGCATATTTTCTCGAATGACGCTCAACTACACGTCAGAAAATATCAAAATTCTCAGAACTGAGACACGGGCGTCTTGGGGACACAAGCATGTTATCTTGATCGACCAAGATTGGCTCTTTGGCTTACAGAAGCCGGTCCCATCAATTTTCACAGTTTTGACCTAATTTGCACAATTGCACGTATTAGGTCCAAAACTCTTCCAAACACTTTGGATTTTCATGAAATGATCGTCATTCGATCCCATGACCACCCAGGGCCGGTTTCGTGACTCCTTGGTTGGTCCCTCACCTCTTCATAATTAATTAGGTTTTTTCAACTAAGGCTCAGACGAGCATTTTCGAATAAATGATTAAACCCGCATTTGATCATTCTTTCACCAACAAATCGTTAACTCTTCGGGAGTTCTTTGTATTTGCTCACGTGAGCATATGGACACTACATGTATGATCCACGGTCCCATGTAGTCGCTCCCTCCTTTGTCCCATGGTTAAAATTCTGACGAACCATGAATTGATCATCAATTGATCAAATTAGGGTTTCTGAATCCAGGGATCATCATTCCAAATTCCAACCTTAATAATTTTACGACGACCTCATGGTCATTTATTTTATTAATTATGCTCGGTTCAACGACCAGTATTCTAATTAATATTTTCGGTACGCTGCCAATAATCCATCAGATGAGCAACACATGCTCAGATGATCAAATATTCAACAATTCATCACATGAGAAACACTTGCTCAGATGATAAATATTTTCTCAAACCAAGGAATATTGGTTCAACAATCAATATTCAACGATCCATCGAAGATCATAATACTTGCTCACTTCATCGTAAGAACTATACCTCTGTCTCATGACATGTTCAATTCATGAGTTTCAGAACATCATGTTCAACTCAGCAACTACATGGACTCATCGTCCCATCAAACCACGAAGTCATCAATTGACTAACATACCACGAGACATCAATCGTGTCACTTTGGGGGGATATCACTTAGGGTTTTGGTCTGGCGGTCTACGGCACGTGTGTTCAAACACACGATGGAATGTGAGCAAGTCGTGCAATCAGTTGAAGGAATTCACGAGGTAGTGGGTGGAAAATCGACCAAGTCTCCACACGTTGAGCAACTGGTTTCAAACACGATCTCCACTTCCCCACTCCTTGATTCCATTAACTGTCACACTTCATGGGGTCATGGTGTCTAAAATTCCAGCAATATAAATAAGTCTAAGAATCATGATTGAATCATCAGCATCAACAGTATCATCAATCTCACGTCTCATAGACAACACGAGATCATCAACTCATCAATTGAGCAACTACTCTCAATTGAGAAATTTTAATCATTCAGAGCTTATCATATTCAGAATTCATACACCCAAAATCTTTGATTACCATTGATTCCACACATTTCCTAGCTTTCCTCCTACAGATCAACCCATCCTCTCTTGTGACCGAATTTACTCTGGGACGGTCATTGTCTTGATTTAGGCCGGAGTACTACAGATTGATCTCTCGAATCTAAAGCACCCCCTTTGCAGCAGTGCATCTGTGTGAGGTTTAACATTTCACTCGGTTTGATGAGTCTCCTACGTACGGTCATCTCCTCAATTCCTTAAAAACCAGCAAATCGTTTTTACCCATCTACAACAGCGTGCAGCGTGCAACGCGCCCTTACAAGAACGTGTCAAGAAGACATGGACGGTTAGCGATGATGGGAGAAGTGGTCCAAGACGTGATCGTGCAATCACTCACACACAACCCCACTACTTCATCACTCCACTTCCTCCACTTCCTACGAGAGACGAGGTTTGTGCTTTATGACTTGTATAAATAGGTCCATCACCGATTTCCAAACAACACACAGACATGACAGAAATCAAGTGTTGATACAACGTATTCAAACATCCAGAGTTGAATGCTTACATTATTGCAAGCCAGTTCGATATTCTGATACAAGTCATAAACAACCAACACCTTCACGATCTCAACACCTTCTTCGCTTCCCTCCCTAAGATCAACCCCATCTCCTTCACTTTGTGACCGAAGCAAGTTTGGAACGACCATTTCTTGGTTTAGTCCAGAATTGTACATATTGATCTCTCGAATCAAAAGCACTCCCGTGCAGTGCATTTGTTTAGGGTTTATATTCATTTCTCATCCACACACCCCAAATTACCAAAACCAGCAGAAATAGTTTTCACCCATAAACAGAGGCTACAAGATTATGAGCATAATCTTTGAAATGCTCCAACAACCATGCTTGGACAAAGGCAATGTGAACATGTAATCCTTATTATATAAATGTATCAGTTCATGAATAAACCAATTTTAGAACATTATCCACTTAAGTATGCAAACGGGTACGCATACCTTAGTGTCCGGACTAAGTTTGGGTTCGCCAGTATGCGAACGGGTACACATACCATCAAACTCAGTAAAGTCCCAGAACTTGAACCTCACGCCAGTATGCGTACCGGTATGGGTACTTAGTTCCCGGACCTCTACTAAACCAATCAGTACGCATACGGGTATGCATACCATGGTTCCCGAACTTGGATCACACATATGCAAGTACGCATACTATGCTTATATCCAATTGTTCCAAACTCTAATTTCAACCATTGAAACATTCTTGGAAGACGACAATAGCTGTCTCACACAAACTATTAGCTTCAAAGCAATTTTCAGGTGACCGAAAGATCAATACGAAACATTCTGAGGCTACATCAAATGACTGTCTCACACAAATCATGTAAGATGTTACAAGGCGATTTTCACATGATCATCTTTTGACTTTCGTAAAGAATATAAGATGAACTTGGTTAAAGCGAAAGCTTACCAACACATATTTCGAAAAATATGTAAGCGAGTTGAACTCAGCTCAAAATATCAAATGTGCATAATTGAAGTCTATACAGTTATACGACTTTTGTCTCAAATATGAGTAGAGTACATAGACTTGAAAAGGCGGGGGTTTAACAACCACACCCAACATTTCGTTTGGCAATCTGAATAGACAAACTCCAATATACTTTCAAGAGAATCAACTAGACAGTCAGATTCAATCTAAAGAAAAGTATATCAAAGAGTTTTATATCTCTCTTTCACAATGTAATCATCAAATCAAACAGATAGAAATCCGCGGGCCTGATTATTATGTGAAACAACTTGAACGGTACCAGAGACCAATGTTCAAGTGTCAATCAATTTATATCAACAACCAAAGGTTGGATTGTCTAATTGATTGATCTCAATGCAGAACCTGTGATATTTCAATTATATAACAAAATATAATGCGGAAAAGAAAAAACACAGACACCGGAATTTTGTTAACGAAGAAAATTGCAAACGCAGAAAAACCCCGGGTGAAAAAGCGGGGGTCTAACAACCTCACCCAATATTTCGATTAGCAATCTGTATGGAATAACTCCAATATACTGTCTAGAGAATCAACTAGACAGTCAGACTCAATCTAGATAAAAGTATATCAAAGAGTTAATATCTCACTCTATCGATTTGATCTTTACTCAAGCAAATGGAAATCTGCGAGTATTTATAAAATACTAGAGAGAAAAACTTGGATGGTACCAAAGACCAATATCCAAGTGTCAATCAATTTAAATCAACAACCAAAGATTGGATATTCTAATTGATTGATCCTAACGCACAATCTGTGATATTTCAATTATATAACAAAATATAATGCGGAATAGAAATAACACAGACACAAGAAATTTTGTTAACGAGGAATCCGCAAATGCAGAGAAACCCCGGGACCTAGTCCAGATTGAACACCACACTGTATTAAGCCGCTACAGACACTAGCCTACTACAAACTAACTTCGTCCTGGACTGTAGTTGAACCCTAATCAATCTCACACTGTTTCAAGGTATAGTTGCGCTCCTTACGTCTCTGATCCCAGCAGGATGCTACGCACTTGATTCCCTTAGATGATCTCACCCACAACCAAGAGTTGCTACGACCCAAAGTCGAAGAATTTAATAAACAAATTTGTATCACACAGAAAAGTCTATGATAATAGATAAATCTGTCTCCCATAGATAAACCTAAGAGTTTTGTTTTGTCTTTTGATAAAATCAAGGTGGACAGGAACCAATCGATAACCCAGACTTATATTCCCGAAGAACAACCTAGAATTATCAATCACCTCACAATAATCTAAATCGTATGGTAGCGAAACTATATATTGCGGAATCACAAACGATGAGACGAAGATGTTTGTGATTTCTTTTTATCATGCCCTATCAGAGATATAATCTCAAGTCAATTATTCAGTTGAACTCGTACGATAGAAAATGGCAAGATCAGATCGCTCAACTACAAGAGAAGTAGTTTCGTCTGGCTTCACAATCCCAATGAAGTCTTTCAGTCATTAACCTACAGGGTCTCGAGAAGAAACCTAAGGTTAAAGGAGAACCGACTCTAGAAAAACCAAGTAGTATCACACAGGAGGTGTGGGGATTAGTTTTTCCAGTTGCTAGATGTCTCCTTTGTATAGTTTTCAAATCAGGGTTTGCAATCTAAGTTACCTTGGTAACAAAGCATTCAATATTCACCGTTAGATCAAAAACCTGATTTAACCAAACTAATATCTTTCAACCGTTAGATCAAAACTTAGCTTGTCACACAAAAATAAAATGTGTTTCATTTAGGTTTGAGTAACCGTACCTAAACGTGTATACTTAGTTGGTTCACAAATAGTTAACCAATGGTTAGCCATATGAGCACTTTCATATTAACTGTATTCATCTTCTTCGTAACTAGTTCAAATGACTTCAAAAGAACTAGTTGAAGGGTTGTTCAATTGCTTAGGTCTTTATGAATAGACACAATTGAAACAAAATCAGTTTGATTCACTTGAATCAATTCATGAACAATATAGCCACGGTTTGCAAAGATTGCATTCCTTATTGATTTATTGTTTAAGTTCATGAACTTCCGATTTGAGAAATATAACCACCTTGGGTACGCGTACGGGTACGTGTACCATAGCTACCGGATTTGAGTTTAGAAACTCAACAGAAATTTTCGGTCGAAAACTTCCGTGGGTACGCGTACCAAAGGTGACTGGTTTAACAGTTTGCACACTTACAAACTCAGCAGAAATTTTCGGTTCGAAAACTTCCGTACGGGAACGCGTACCCAACCTGTCTCCTTCACCAATACCATATGCACACATATGCACACACTTGGTTTCCGGCACATGGATTTATACACTAATGTGCGAACACACTATATATGCTTATATCCGTAGTTGGTTACGTAATCTCAACTCTACATTTCAATCATTGAAACATTCTTCTATAATGTTATAACAATCGTTATTCACGACTATCGTCATCAAAGCTATTTTCAAGATTGAAACATCATCATGAATTTCGTCACGGGTTAAGATGAAAAGTGGTTAAAGCGAAATCTTACCAACACATATTTCGAGAAAAAGATAGGCGAGTAAACTCGGATCGAAATAGCAAATGTGTATGTATCAAAACTATCATACTTATACGACTTTGTCTCAAGAATAGGAGATAGAGAGATAGACTTTTGAGTGATAGATAAGTTCAAGTCTCCACATACCTTTTAGTCGGATGAAGTTCCACTGGTTCCTTGAGTAGTTCTTCGTCTTCGTAAGATGATCGCCGTGGAGTCTAGAGCTCAACTACACTTAACTGTCCTAGTCCGATACTTAGATATAAGTAGTCTAGAAATCAAGACATATAGTTTTGACAACTAAACTTGACAAACATGCTTGAGATAGCAACGCATGCGAGTTCGACCGAGCAATGCTCTGACACCGGGACCTAGTCCATATTTGAACACCATATTGTATTAAGCCGCTACAGACACTAGCCTACCACCAATGAACTTCGAACTAGACTGTAGTTGAACCCTAATCAATCTCACACTGATTCAAGGTAGTTGCGCTTCTTGCTTCTCAGATCCCAGCAGGATACTATGTACTTGATTCCCTTGGCTGATCTCACCCACAACCAAGAGTTGCCATGACCCAAAGTCGAAGCCTTGATAAACAAATCTGTCTCACACAGAAAAGTCTATAAGAATAGATAAATTTATCTCCCACAAAAATACCTACGAGTTTTGTCCCGTCTTTTGATAAATCAAGGTGAACATGAACCAATTGATATACCGGACTTTTATTCCCGAAGAACAGCCTAAAAATATCAATCACCTCACAATAATCTTAACCGTATGGTAGCGAAACAAGATATTGTAGAATCACAAACGATGAGACGAAGATGTTTGTAACTACTTTTTATCCTGCCAATCGGAGATTAAATCTCGAGCCAATCTTAGAGAAGATAGTATTCAAATACGATAGAAACAGCAAGATCAGATCACGCAACTACAAAGAAAATAGTTGGATCTAGATTCACAATCCCAATGAAGTCTTCAAGTCGTTAACCTACAGGGTTTCGTGAAAAACCTAAGGTTAAAGGAGAATTGACTCTAGCTTATACAACTAGTATCACACAGGAGGTGTGGGGATTAGGTTTCCTAGTTGTTAGAGTTCTCCTTTATATAGTTTTCAAATCAAGGTTTGCAATCTAAGTTACCTTGGTAACAAGGCATTCAGTATTCACCGTTACATGAAAGCCTGATTATATTCAAGCTAATATCTTTCAACTGTTAGATCGAACTTAGCTTGTTATACACAAATGAAATGTACCCTCATTTAGGTTTAGTAACCATACCTAAACGTGTACACCATGTTGGCTCAACCGTAGTTAACCGAGGTTAGCTATATGAACACTCTCATATCAACCTTATTCATCTTAACCATAACTAGTTCAAATGACTCAAATGAAACTAGCTAAAGAGTTATTCAAATGCTATATTCTCATAGAAGTATACAATAACACAATTAAAGCAAAATCGATTTGATTCACTCGAATCAATTCATGAACGTTCTAGTCGCGGTTTGAAAAGAATGTTTTCCTTAATATATAAATGTATTAATTCATGACCAACCGATTTTAGAACTTTAACCACTCAAGTATGCAAACAGATACGCATACTTAAGTAGCCGGTCTGAGTTTGGGTTCGCCAGTACGCAAACGGGTATGCATACTTAGTACACTTCTAAAACCCAGCAGAAATTCTCGGACCTATACCTTACGCAAGTATGCGTACCGGTATGTGTACTTGGTACACATAATTTCACAACTACAAGTCCGCATACGGGTATTGATGAGTGCGAAAAAGTGTATGATTCTATATATTTTTCTTGGCATTTAACTCATCTTTTGTGCATTAATTCTACATTTTATCCCATATTCTGTACTTTCTTTGTTTTCAAGAATAAATATTTTTATTAATTAATTTTGCATTTTTAGGTAATAAATAAAGACTAGATGAGTTGCGGAGCGGAAAGTGCAAAGACACGGAGAAAGCCGGCGGAAACTCTAGAGGAAAAGAAGTGCAGAATGCGGTATGGAAGACTCAAGGATGAAAATGGGCTCACAAAGGAAGAAATTGTTCTTAAAGAAGAAGTGGGCTCAAGATTGTTTAAGCTCAAACCCATTTCCTAAACCCAAACCCATTTTCTAAGCCTAAAATCAATACCCAAACCCGTTTCTCTCCTTCACCGTCAGATTGAATCCATTCCATCATCCAATGGTCGCTCCATCAGAGTCCATCGAGTTTTGATGTTCCTTTCTAACACTATAGCACCTAACTCCATCTCAGACCGTCAGTTTTGATGTATCCCAGATCCAAAGGTCGCTTCATATCCATTTCCATCGAGCCGTTGGATCATTCCTTCATCTTTTCATCCAACATCTTCGCTTCGCTAAACATCAAAATTTTCTGCACCCGCTCAACACCACAATACCTAACCCTACCCAAAACAGAACCAAACGCACCCCAACCTAATTCCCATCGAGTTTCCTTCTTCTCCATCTCTTCTCCCTCACCCTCGATGCAGAACCCATTTCCACCACCTGCTCCGCCACCAACTCTCTGCCACTACCACAACCACCACTAACTCCACTTACCACCAACCCTAAGTCCATCATCACCTCTATGTCTCTCAACTAGCCTTTTCAATTTCACATCTCCCCAAACCCTAGCCGTTTGTGTGTGAAATTGGAGAGAATAGTTGGTAGGCATCAATGGACAAATTGAAGGCATGGGAAGACACAAAAGACGCAATAGAAGAATGGGTCGACGTTATTGAGTGTTTTCAGAAAGTAGGTATGATTTAATTTTGATTTCTTTGAAACCCTAATTTTGATATTTTGGGGATTCTAGGGTTAGACGTGTGCAACTATAAATTGAGACCTTGGGTTGTTGTAGAAGTCATGCCTGGATTAGCCAGAGCACCACCAAGAGGCCTGGAATAGCCAGGACCTCAACTATTAATTTTGTTTTCAATATCAGTTCATTTTAAATTTCAGTTGTTCAATTCATCATGCTTAGCTTCTCTGCCTTAGGCTCACTGCCTTTGTTTAACTCCACTGTCACTATCACTGCCACTTAGTTTACTGCTTAGGATAATCTTAGCTTAGGAAAGTAGGAAAGCTTCAACTCACTCACCTTGTCCCTGTGGAATGACCCTGTTCTTGCACATACATTGCTACAACTGACCCTGTGCACTTGCAGGTATCACTGTAGGCTGTCTTTGCTCTTATTTTATACATATCCCAAAGCCTACCAAGTTTTTGGCGCCGCTGCCGGGGACTTGGTGTTGTTGTATTGAAGTTGTTCTTTGCTGTTCTTTGGCTGTTATAAATTAGTGTAACTTATTATAATCTTCTGTAACTTAGCTGTAATTTAGTGTAGTTTAGTATACCTGTTTGTAGCTTAGTGTAATTGTTTTAGCTGTAACTTAGTCTATCACTGTAAGCATCTGCATCTGCATCTTAGTGTAAGCATTGCATCCATACTGCATCTGCATCTTGCATCTGTAGCTTTTCTTCTTTGCATTCTTGCATGCCTTGTAACATACCTGCAACTTTGCAAAGTGTCTGTGGCTTTGTTCATTTCCTGTAGCTTTGCCCTGCCCTATAAGCATGATGCCATGTAGCCTAGCATCTGTAGCCTCATGATAATGCATCTACAGCTGCAAACTGCACTGCTTTATGCAGTTTTCCATTTTTTCCTGCCTTCTCTGTGTACTGATCACACACAATGAGTGTCAGGTGTTGCTACAGCCAGCCTCTGGTGCTGCTGCTGTTTGTTTTCTTGCTGCGGCAGCTGGCTGTTACCTGCTTCTTCTCCCTGCTACTGTTGCTGACAACTTCGGCTACTTGCTGCTGCTGCTGCCTGCTAAGATGAGCCTCTGGTGCTCTTGCTGCTGGTGCTCTGAGCATCTGCTGCTACTTTCTTATGCTGCTGCTACTTTCTCCTTCTATGCTGCTGCTGGAGAGAACCAAGCCCAACTGGACTGTGCAACTAAGAGCCCAACTGGGCTCCCCTTTTCAAAGTGTAAGCCTAAACGAAAAGTAGAAATTCTGAAAGTGTAATTATTCTGGGCTTGTAACAAATTCTGTTTCTCAAAATTTTGATAACACATTTCTAAAACTCACTTCTGGGCCTGTTTCTACTCTGGGCTTGACCCAAACAAAAAATTGAAAAACATTTTCAAGCCCCGATGGGCCTAAGCTCTTGGCTATTCTGTTAGCCCAAGACCAAATTGAAACTGAACTTCTGGGCTCCTGAACCCAAACTATGGGCTTATCCCAATTGTTTTTGGGCTTGTTTAACTTTGTAGTGGGCTTATTTGAACTGTTTGTGGGCTTGTTTAAATTTTCTTTGGGCTTATTGAAATCAAACTCTGGGCCAAGTTTAACTGAATTCTGGGCCTCATCCCACAAAAAAAAAAAAAAAAACCAAATGTTTCTAAACCAAAAATGTGGGCTGTCTCCCGACAAAACCAAATTTTTCCCAAAAAGTCCAATCTCATTAAAAACCAAATTTTCTTGTATAGAATCTAGTAGATAGTTTCTTAGTTAAATCTTTTGTTTCTTTTGTACATATTTTGCTAATCCAATATGATCTCGGCTGACATATGTTGGATTCTTGCCTTGAATAACGGAGTTCTAATCTTGCTTTCGCCGAGATCGGGTATTCTCTTTCCTTTTTCTCTACTCAACATGATCCTCTTCACATGTTGTATTATAATTTTGTTCATATTTTGAAACATTGAGGACAATGTTTAGTTTAAGTTTGGGGGTATAGAGTAGATACCACGATCACATGTTATAATTGAAAAGAAGAACTCCTTCTTTTTTGAAAAAAATTAAAAAATTGAAAAAAAAAATAAAAAATAAAAAATCATAAAAATGGAGCTCATTTACCTTGAAATGTTGACTCTTGTGCAAATATGTAAATTTTAGGAGTCTTAGTCTAGATATTTAGGCACCCTGATTCTAGCACAATTCACATGTGATAAGAAACTTGCACGCGCACGATCTACCAATACATGTATAGCCTCGATCTTCAAGGTGTTTGATAGGAATTTAGATTGCCAATCACTTTAGAATACTGAATGAGACTTGACTATCTTGTTCTTTGGTTGGCTGGGATAGAAGTTGGAGGATACGTTAAGAAAAGCAACCATAGAATTTGACCGGATGCATTCGATAAGGGCCACCTCTTGCTAAGAGTCATGTAATTATGTTTTTCTTTTTGTTCATGTATCAAAAGCGTCACTATGTTGTAAAGATCAAAGTTATTTCATCAAAAAAAAAAAAAAAT